>NC_057344.1:30283257-30586287 GCF_016509475.1 Prionailurus bengalensis | reverse complement strand
GTGTTTTTACCCAGGAGACATAATAAGAAGAAAGTTTAAATAGCTATTTTGGTTGAAATAAAAGAAAGGGAGTCTTGACTCTCAGATCTAGCTGATGTCCGACCCTCTCCACCAGGGTTTTCCTTAAATCTCTGGCTCTCCCCACTAAAACTTTCCTTCATTTGACCTCACAGCCCTTTTCTGCACCATTTATTCTAAATTAGTCTGACCCTTGGCTTTTCTTGGCTCTTGTATTGTTGCTTTGCACATCATTTACCTTGTTCGATATGTATGTCACACCTCTTCCAGGCATGTTTGGATTTTTGTTTTATGAAACCTTTCCAAAGCATTTGGATCGCTGCTGACTCCCACAATTTCAAAGTTCCTTCCACCGAATGTGATCACTGTGTATTTGCTCAGTTGTCTTTATGCCTCTATGACTGTTTATCCTCATTCCTCTACCTACAGTTGAAGTGTGCGTGCTCCTAAAGTGTCCCCTTAATTTTTTTAAGTTTATTTATCTATTTGAAGAGAGAAAGAGCGAGAGAGTAGGGGAGGGACAGAGAGAGAGAGAGAGAGAGAGAGAGATGAAGAGAGAGAATCCCAAGCAGGTTCCACACTCAGCACGGACATGGGGCTTGATCTCATGACCTCGAGATTATGGACTGAGCCGAAATCAAGAGTCTGATGCCTAACTGACTGAGCCACCCAGGGCCCCTAAAGTGTCCCCTTATTAGTCAACGTTATTTTCTGATCTTATACAAGGAAAGTTTACATTTTAAGGTTATAGAATCTTTGGGAGTCTGTGGACTATTAAAGACCACACCTCCAGAGCATTGCACATACAAACAAATTCGGGTTTCCCCGAAGTCAGAAAAAAAGACCCTCTAGGATGAAATGAATCCAAAGAAATGAAAGCCTGCTTTAACCCACTTTCGCATTCTCTCATTCCAGCTTCAGGCTGCTGATTCCCACACTTCAAGATCTCCCTCTTATGCTTCAAACACTCAAACTGATTGACTTACTAAAATATTGTGTCTGACCCCTGTTGCTAATTAGTAAAAGATTTACCTCATATTAATTTAAGATTATTTACTGTATCTTTCATATCCAGAGAGAATTTATCCAACCCTTTTCTCGCATGATAACCCTTCCCATACGTGAAGACAGCTATGAAAAACCCAGATGCTTCAGTCTCTCTTCTTAAGACGAGTGTCTTCAGAATGCTCATCTTTGTCTGAATGAGAAATGACTTGTCATTGTCCCTCTTACAATCGGGACTTAGAGTGGATCACAATATTCTAAGTAGGTTTTGACACTGTAAAGTATCTATCATCTCCTGTGTTACATAATGTCTTAAAATCACTCTGGTTTTTCTCATTTTTTATTCATATTAAGATGTCAACTAGAACTCCAGAGTCTTTTCACAATTATTGCTGTTATAACATATTTCTTGGGGTGCTTGGATAGCTCAGTTGGTTGAGCATCCAACTCTTGATTTCAGCTTAGGTCATGATCCCAGGGTCGGGGGATCGAGCCCCGTGTTAGGCTCAGCATGGAGCCTGCTTGGGGTTCTCTCTCTCTCTCTCTCTCTCTCTCTCTCTTTCTCTCTCTCTCTCCCTCTGTCCCTCTCCCCCACTTGTGCTAAATAAATAAATAAACCCTACATTTGTCACATTTTGTAATTCTATGGTATGATTCTTTAAAAATTACCAGAATTCACCTTGGTTTCAACCTAGTATTCCAAAAGCCAAAGTCAGTTTTGAGATTTCAATTCAGTCATCCGAGCTGGTGTCAAAGTGCTGTGATGTGCCACTAGAAATACCTTCCATCTGGATACTGATTCATTGATCTCTCAGTACAAGCAATGAGCTCCCCTAACTAAACTACAGTTAAAACCAATTTGTCAACAAACGTATATTGAAGGACTTTTTCAAACAGCTGGAGGGAAAACATACACTGGAAGCAAATAGTCATTTGGCTTATCAGTCAAGAGATTCTCTGCAGAAAAAAAAAAAAAAAAAAAAGATGCCCCAGCTTGTTCTTAGTGTTATTTCTAGTATCACTGCCTCACATATACTGGAAACATTGATCAACCATTCCTAGAATTTAGCAAGAGATTTATTACAAGCTCATCCAATGATAGATCTCAAAAATTACCTTCCCACCATTTTTGACCATTCTAAAATTATTTGTCCATCTGTCAGTCTTCTGGTACCAATCTTATTCCCCATGCGTTCTCAGAAGTGTGGTCAGTGGTTTTAATGTCCGACCTGCAAACATTAGGGGAGGCTGGCTGGATTGTGCCCAGGGCCTCCCCACACATTTCTTTCCACATTTCTATAAATCTATCATTATTTCATAATAAAGGTATTTTTAAAGGAGTCCCATCTGCAAAGCTCAGTATCTTAAGATATATTATATCTGAACCTAAAGTTTTAGATATAGTTTTAAGTTAGACACCTTTCAGAGTAGCTTCCCCTATTTTGGGCTTCAGTTTCTTCTTGCCCATGTTTGTTTTATTCTTTCTAGTCTGAAGACAGTTTTATTACAGACGAACGAACCCCGTGGGGGTAGAGCAGCTCAGTGTTCCACCTGCCATCCGTTCTCAATGCACCATACCCACCCTTCCCTTGTTCTTTATCGTCTGTTCATCACTAATTTGGGCTGTCCCATTTTCCAATAACTTTTCTCTTCCTCTGGTTTGTCCTCGTGATTCTGTTCCTACCCAGTTCTTTGTCATTCCTTTGCATTTGTTCTTAACCATGTGCTCTCCCCACTGCCTTTGATCTGCATACTTTCAAAATCTGACTTCATTTGAGACCTCCTGAGTGCAAGGTATACTGCGACATGCTTTTCAGGTGCTGCAAACTGCTATACCAACATTATTATCATAGAGAAGAACACTGCTTCTCTTTTATTGCCATTTTAGTTACTCTCCTGTATGGGTTTTCTTTTTATCTTCTGAGTTTAAATTATTTATATACTAGAAAATTGCTCTGACTTACATGGGGAAAGTGGAGATTTTAAAATTTTGTCAGCAGGCCAAGAAGATTTAAGACCTTGTGGAAATGGTATTGTTCCTCCAAAACTCCAAACTGCTTTATCTAGACCTTCTTAGAGTCCTCTCCCCTGCATTAAACTTTTTCACGTGGATACGCTTCTGGCTTCATCATTCTCTCTCATTAGGGGCCTGTGAAGCCCAATTGGGATTCTTTCAAGTGACTGTCACTTGAAGTTGGGGGTAACCTGTTAGAAGCGATCCATCACCCCAGCCCTTAGCCCCACATGCAATGTTTTGGAGCCTCCTTTCTTAGCCAGACTTTCTTAGCCAGACTTAGGATGCCTTCTTTAGAGTAACTTCTCCCAAACATTCAACTGAAATCATTTAGTCCATCCAGGTCGCAGTTGGGATGCCGAATTCCTTACAGCGTACTCTAAGGAGAGGGTTAACGGAGAGTTTCTGGTAGACCTTTATCTGAACTCCTTAAAAGCTCGATACCAGAAACGTACAGATTAACACGAAGCAAGAAAATACATTCAGTCAAATATAATCCCATGTGTACCTGCCAAAATCTTCACTCAACTCTACCAACATCCTTGTAATAACATTGTTAAAAGGTTCTGACACTTCTTAGATAAACGCTTCATTCAGTTCCCTGCCTCCTTTCAGGAGGAAACAGGAAAATTCCAAATACAGTCAACTCAGTTATCGAGGTCTCCTTATCCAGTATGTGAGGCATCCAGGCCGTTTGTTTCTCTTCCTACTCCCTCCGACTACCTACATTTGGGATGTATTAGTTCCACTCTGTACCACCACTTTAGGGCGCTTTGAGAGAAAAGACTCCTAGGTTGCCAGAAATGTTTTTATTGTACTTTTTATTGGCATGCCTAATAAAGAACTGGGTGAGTGAAGTCTCTGGAACCAAGGCGCAAACCAAAGCTTGAGGGTTCCAAGTAAATCTGACTTCGAAACACTTAGTTCCAAGATACCCTGACTTAGCAACAACAACAGCTACCCCAAAATGGGCCTCCTTCCCATAGAAATTGCTAGAGATTTCTGTTTTCTTTCTCTGCTGATCTATTGTCTTGCTCCTTTCTCTGTCAGAAAAGATAAACTACGCATAGCGAAGCAAAATTCATTATAATAAATAAACTAAAATCTTTGAAAATGTTGAGAAACCTCAATCGGGAGGTCCATCAAATTCCCATCCATCTCTTATCCTCTTCTCATTAAGGGATAAGGGGGGAAGGGAAAAATGAAAACAAAAATAAGTTTAATAAATCTGACCCCCACATCCCGCAGCTCTGTAGAATTATGCGACTGCTTTCTAGCTTTTATGCAGTAAAGGGGGATTTGACCTGCATATGGTTTAAATAGGCTTCGGAGGGCTATAAGAGCCAGAGACCCTAACTGCGTCTACCTCTGTTTCTTTACGGAAAATGTGGTTAGGTTTCCAAAGAAATGCCTCACAGGCAAACTTTGGAACACAGTTGGTTTATAATATAGAGCCTACCTAGGTTCCTGGCTTTCCCTTGCTGCAGCAGCTTCTGCTAACAGAGAATCTAGGGCTCAAACAGTCCCAGTAGAACCGACTCTGAAATGCTTTAAAGAGAAGTTAGAAATTGATTCAGGCAGTTAGTTTGAGCGCGCAGGCTAGGACATTGCTGAAGTTGTATTACTTCCGATGGCACCTGGGACTTAGTTACTTTAAGTGCATAAATCAGCCTTCTGAGAAATATTCCGTTTCCTGAGCTTAGTTTAAGCTGAATTACAAGTGACCCTATAGAATTGTTTTATTCCCCTTTTGCCTGAATTCCTGTGGAAAGGATTAAAATCCACATTGTCTGTTTTCATTGGCATGTCTCCTCTCACCCCACCCCATTTTAATAACTTCATCTTCTTGAATCTATATTCTGTACACGGCATTTTATAGAAATTTGCCAAACATGTAAATGCCCAAAGTTAACTAGACCCCAACTATTCCTACAACAACTGGTGCATATACAGAAGACGTGATGGTCCTTTGGGTACCAATAATTTCCCAGGGACATAACAACAAGAATCTTTGCTTTACCAGATCTCCCAGTGCTTTATGACATCACCAGGCATTCTGTGACACCATCACTTTAAAATACAGGCTTTGGCCCTACACTAGAGGCACAGGAACATGTTTATTGATGGAGGCACTGGAGGAAGGACTGGAGATTGGAAAGGAAAGACTCTGAAGTTGCATGGAGAAATGTTCCTGAGTCAAAACCAAATCCAGAAATGTCCTAAGGAGAGCAGAAGCAGGGAAGGCAAGGAGGGCTGAATAGGCAACACTGAGTTGGAATCATACGTTTTTTCCAATGGAAAAAAAAATCTTGTGTGTGTTTATTTATTTTTGAGAGAGAGACAAAGAGAGAGAGAGAGAGATAGAGAGAGAGAGAATGAGCTGGGGAGGGGCAGAGGGAGTGAGGGAGACACAGACCCCAAAGCAGGCTCCAGGCTTCAAGCTGTCAGCACAGAGCCAGATGCGGGGCTCAAACTCATGAACCACAAGATCATGACCTGAACTGAAGTTGGATGCTCAACCAACTGAGCCACCCAGGCATCTTGGTTTTTTCAATTTTAAATTACTAGGTGAACATGAGAGTTTATCAGGCTCACTATCTCAGATCCTAAAGATAACAATAAAGAAGAGATGTTAGCAGTAAAATGTCATCATACAAGACCGAATTGAATTTGGTCCTTCCTCAATGCGCCTGCCCTTTCCCCAGACCATTTGTTCTAGATTCCCTGACTCTGGAGTTGGGAGCCTTAAACGCTTTCATTCTGGAATTTGCGGCCATGAGGGGTGCCCTGTGGCCTTCATCAACACAGGTGAGGTTTCTTCATTTTTTACTATATGAAGGTGGAAGTCTCTACAGGAATATTTACTGGAAAAGACATCTTGAGAGTTTACAAATTACTATGCACATAAAGCAAGGGTAAAGAATTACAAAAGTCTATAAAGTGTTGGTTTCTAATTATAGTTCCTTGCGATGTAGATAAAAGTCAGGATGGCTGCTTACCATCGAAGGGTGCCTGGGCTGTGGACCCATTTCTACAACCCAGATAAAACTAAAGTGAATGTTAGAGCAGACTTTCCACTTTTTCTTTTTAACCAGAAGGCAGATTACAGTTAGTGCTGCATTTGCATTTCACGGAAATATCTGTTCCTCTCATCACATTTTAGACATGGTTCCATGTGATGCTCCTAAGCCCCCTTGAGGCTGCTGCCATAGAAAGAGAACCCTGGACTACGGAAACCGGGCATCCTAGACTTTACGTGCAATAAGTGAGGAAGCTCCAAATTCCCTGGGTAGGACTCAAATTTCTACTATCTCTGCATCCACAACCGAACAACAGGTAACACAACGATGTAGACGAAAAAGGATCAAGGCCACAGTCACCACAGCCTCCCCCCCACAACCAATCCTCATTCCCACTGACTCATTAGACCTCCCCTCGAAAGAACCCAACAATTCAGTTCTTGAGCCCCAGAGGAGTCCCTATTCCCCGCATTCAGACGGCAGTTGTGAAGGCCTCCATTTCTCCTTGTCCCTGCCCTGATCTCCCTCTTACGGATTCACCACTGAGAGAGTCACACTTCTTGGTGGAATATCAGCAAACAGAAGATGAAAAACATACACATCCTTTTTTTTGTTTTTAAACATTTATTTATTTTTTGAGAGACAGAGTATGGGTGGTAGAGGGGCAGAGAGACAGAGGGAGTCACAGCGTTGGAAGCAAACTCCCGGCTCCGGACTGTCAGCACAGAGCCTGACGCAGGGCTCGAAGTCACAAACACGAGATCACGACCTGAGCTGAAGTTGGATGCTTAACCCACTGAGCCACCCAGGCACCCTGATACAAATCCTTTCCAACCAGCGCTGTGAGGTTCAGCCCATTGCCTTTTCTCCTCCCTGAAATGAAAATAAACCAGAAAGAGAAAACCAGATAAATGAAGTAAATGATGATGTTTCTCATCTCGGTAGGCTGACTCCGGGAATAATGAAGTCCTCACTGGAGAATTTTATTACGTACGCTTTCCATTTGGGAGAATCTTTATGCTCCTTGGAGCAAGTAGTTTGGGGTTTGTTTGGAGTTTGGTTCTTTCCCTTTATTGCAGGGGGTGCAGTGCTGGTCTAACAGCAGCATTATAAAACCCTGGAAAATACATAAAGCCTAAGAACTCTAGCAATTAGAGATGGAGTAGACCCATTATATCATCCCTCAGGCCCAGGGGAATCCGTGGAGGATTCTTTCCTAGAATAGATTTTCTAGTTCCTTATCCTGTTGATTTTCAAACGGCTCGAGGGATGGAGGGATGATTTTCAAACCACTTCCTTTAGTACATATTTCCCCAATCTCATAATTCTCTCTGTCATAGTTTTTCAGGGCATTTAATCCAAATGTCCCTTTTGTAAACATGACAACTGCTCTCCTTTACTCAAAATCGTGTCCACTTGTTAGAACAGACAATACTCTTCTGCAGCTGTAAACACTTCCCACTTCTTATCAGAATTCTTCCCTGATATTCTCTCTCTTTCTTTATCTCTGCCATCATAGCTGCAGGTGGGGGCAGAGAGCATATAAAAGAAACCTCAGTCGTCGGCACATGGAATTTTAGACTGTTTGAGCAGCGATGTCTCAGAATTCCAACACCAGAGCTCCTCTCGGTGTTTCAGGACTTACACTGCCAGACTAATATGTCCTTTCAGGGCCACACACAGAGCCCTCACGTCACATTGACACTCCTAGAATTTTGCAGTGCACAACCTCGACAAACCTACACAGTCCTATAAAAAAATACCTTTCCCTCATATTCAGTAATGCCTCATTCAAGTTCAGCTTGCACATGGATGTATGTTGATGTATAGACGTGCCTATGCATGTTGGGATCATAACTGTAAAATTCTTTGGTGTGTTTTCCTCACAAGGGTCCTAATACAGTACAGGGCTGAGAGTCATGAGAAAATCAGAAACCCAGGTTGTCCAGGTGCTTTATATAATAGATAGCCAGAGCAGAAAACTTAGAAGTTCTGAGACCAGATGTAACTTACCCACACAACAAGATCAGAAAAGGACCCCAATATCCTCTCACAGTCTACTGCTCTTACTCAGATCTTATTCTGATAATTTCCCTACTATGCCTTTGAGAGTGCCTTTGTCTTCCTCTGGACTTCAGTTTTCTGAGTCGGAAATGAAGTGAGCCACATAAAAGGTAGCAAACTGGGATCCACAGAATGACTTTCCTTGCAGTGTTTAATTTCTTTTTTTTTATTAATTTTTTTAAATGTTTATTTATTTTTGAGACAGAGATAGACAGAGCTCGAGCAGGGGAGGGGCAGAGAGAGAAGGAGACACAGAATCCGAAGCAGGTTGCAGGCTCCGAGCTGTCAGCACAGCACAGCAGGGCTCGAACTCACGAACCGCGAGATCATGACCCAGGCCTAAGACAGACACTTAACCGACTGAGCCACCCAGATGCCCCCAGTGTTTACTTTTTCAAATTAAGTCAATAGATTTTTTTTTTTTTTTCCTGTAACAGTCTGAATTTTTAAACTCTAATGAATGCCACTTAGTTGCCTCCTCACCTCCATTCCTAAGGCCGGCCCCACTACCTTCTAGCTCCTTCTTTCCACTCTGAAGATATGTCACTCCGGGGTACTGGTTCCACCAGCAACTCCTCTTGGAGCTGGTGTCTCATTACGTACTTGCTGAAAGCTCCCTGAATCACTGGTTTCATCTGATAGACAAGGAGATCTGGCCAAAATTTCTCATGGCCACAATGAGCTGGAAAACACAGTAGTTTCCCGCTTCCAATGGGCTACGCACCTTCCAAGCTCAGCTCACTTCTCTCATCTGGCTACCTGTCTTCCCCCCGCAGGGATTTTAGTCTGTG
The DNA here is from genome assembly GCF_016509475.1 of Prionailurus bengalensis. Taxonomy (NCBI): domain Eukaryota; kingdom Metazoa; phylum Chordata; class Mammalia; order Carnivora; family Felidae; genus Prionailurus; species Prionailurus bengalensis. Next base: position 30,577,375 of record NC_057344.1, on the reverse strand, counting down.
ACTTCTGGGTGAATGGTGACGCACTACATTGTTTTATATACTATACAGATGCGTCACATGCGAATGTGGCCCTGGGTGGACACACTGTGATTCAACTGTCTATGAATTAGGTCAAATAGCAAGTTTTTACCATGTGACCAGGCTGTACTTTAAACTGACCAAACAGACTAGTGGTTTTGGCATCGTGTGAATGCTGTCTCAGTAAGGTTCTGCTGAACTTCGTGTAGAAGTATGTGCCAAATTATATGCAAATTTGTGTTTTTCATGGGAGCTGAGAGCCTTGGCACTTAATTTTGATTTTTTTTTTTTTTAGAGCTAAGTATGTAGCATTGGCCAAGTTCTGCATGTTTAATCCTTTTAATCATTCAACATAAATCATGCTCTCAGTCCCTTAATCATTCTTGTTATTCTTCTTTGAAACTCCTCCAGTTTCCTTACATCCTTCATTGCATAAAGAAGAGTTTTTTTTTAACAGGACTGTTTCACTTCCAAGAATCCATTCTGTGATGGAAACAGTGGGGGTTAGAAGATCCAACGCCATGAGAGACTCCAAGGGAAATGCAAGGCGTGGTCCTCGAACAGTCACAGACATTCACAGGAACTAAAAGGACGTCTGCCACATCTGACCCAGAAAACTAATTTTATATCCTTTTTTCTCATAAGTAATACAGAGAAGGGTTTGTATGAGGCCTTTTGGTAACATAGTCTACATTCTTTTATTGCGTATTTATTTATTCGGCATCTACTACGTGAATGAGAGAGGTCTTGCCCTTCCCATCATGTTGAGTCCAGGGAGATAAACAGCTGGTAGGATCACATCTCTTAGGATCCGAGATTTGTCTATCATCATCCATCAACCCTTTCCCCTTTAATCTGGTCAGAGAGCTGCTAGCGAAGAGTGTCTGAGGGAAACTCTAAGGAAACACAGACCCTAGAGGAAGCAGAAAAAAGCAAAGTTGACAGAATGTCTTCGTATCGATCTACCTTTTCTTGTATCTGCTTTTTCTTTTCTCTACAGGCCCCTCCCCATCTCCAATTTGAACATAAACTCCAGAAGAACCATGTTTTGGTCATCAGTCTACCCCAAAGCCTAGAAAGGTGCCTGCCACATAGTAAGTGCTTGAGAACTGCTTGAGGAATCAATAAACAATTGCCTTCAGCTTAGCACCTCATGCTTGGATGAGGATAATTGATACTTATTAATTTTGTGTAAAGTTTTATGCAAAGCATAGCTTCAAGACACTTCCTGAAGCCTCCCTCACGTTCTAATATACCTTTCAAATCCTATTTGTGCCTGTCAGATCCTCTTAGAGAGAAATTTAGGGCCACCATTATTCAAAGCCATTTAGTCCAATAGATTCATGAATCCCCCTTGTTGGCCATCCTACCAGTTATCATTTAGCCTTTGCTTGAATACCTCTAGAAACAGCTCATTTCCTCCCAAAGCAGCCATCCTGTGCAGTCATGAGGATTAGAATACTCAAGCTTAAGTTTAGCTAAGATCTTCTTTTCTATAGCCTTTACCCATTGTTTTAGTTGTCAGAAGCTAATTAATCTTTCCTTCCACTGGCCAACCCTTCAGGTATTTTGAGACATTAGCACATCCCTCCTAAATTTTCTCTTCTGTACATTAAATGTCCCTTGTTCCTTTCTACACCTAGAAAAAGTATAGGAGAAATTCTAGCTTGGGAATGTTGTGTATATTCACGCGAGGATTCACACACGAACAACAGGAATGCATGAGCAGGGTGTCTGTTTACGGGGAGGACGAAAGAGCTTCATAAGGAAATCAGTAACTAGTTAACAGACCATAAGTCCTCCTTCAAGAGGCATAAACCAGCATGAGAAGGGAGGAATGTTCAGGGACACGGGCTTAGCTCATTCTGTGGACCCCGTTTTCTCCCCTCAGGAACTTGTGCCAAGCTTGGGGAGAAGGAACACTGAGGATCAAAGGCCAAGATCACAGAAAGCTCTGGTCAGCACTGAAAATACAAGGCAACGCTTGTGATGTTGGACACCACATAGGATGGAGAAGTGGGGGAGAATATCGTATCACACTAGAAGGGACAACAGTGACCTACCAGGGAGGGGCGGGGGCAGACGTGAAGCCAGGGACCTGGTGGAGAGAGCAGCAGCAGGGTGCAGGGTTTGTTTAAGGAGCAGCTACAGTGGGAGGGAGGAAATGTCCCCGGGAGGGACAGCTGGCCAAAAGGGAGAGGGTCTGCATCCAGCACGCCTGAGATTCTGGGTAGCATTTGGGGAGGACTGCAGCTCTCTGAACCCGCTAAGAGAGAGAGGCTTTTTTGTTACTGTTATTCCCCAGCATCAGGAAACATGATTATAAGTCCTAATGATCACACTAGCTTCTCTCTTCCGGGTCTACGGGCCCGGCGCTGCGTTAACACTGGGGCAACCCATTCAATCCTCAAAATAACCCTTCGAGGCCGGTGGTACAGTTCTTATTCTCCTTTTACAGATGAGAAAATTAACATTTAGTGGATCTATCATATCTAGAGTCACACTGCTAGTAAACAGCAGGGCTGTTAAATAGAGCTATTTCTTTCTAACTTTAAGCTTGGCTTCTCAAATGACATAAAATTATGCATTTTAGTATAATTTCCTTGTATTGCAGCCCAGACGTTAGTCGTAAAGTATTTACATTTGAGTTGAATATGTTTGGTGCCTTAACCAATGCTTTAAAAAAAAAAAATGCCGATATATATAGCACATCATACAAAGAAAAAAAATGTGTATATATAGCACATCATACAAAGAAAAAAAAAAGGAAAAAAACTTATGCAAAGAAGTGAAGTTACTTGATTCCTGCAGGAACTCTTCTTTTTTTTTTTTAAGTTATTTATTTATTTTTTGTGGGGGGAGCACAAGCAGGGAAGGGGAGAGAGAGAGAGAGAGAGAGAGAGAGAGAGAGAGAGAATCCCAAGCAGGCTCCCCACTGTCAAGGCAGACTCTGATGCAGGACTTGAACCCACAAACCCTGAGATCATGATCTCAGCCAAAACCAAGAGCTGACTGAGCCACCCAGGCACCCTTGCAAGGAACTGTTCTTATCAACGGTGACAACAGGATCGTCTATTCCATGTCACCGAGCGAGAGTAAGTGACCATCAGTCCCCACGTCAGTGCAGCCCTATCAGCTACAGAACTAACACTTCCTCAGTGGCTATTGCTCTGAAGCAGCCTCCTCCATCCAGCATCAAGTCAATACTGATGAAGTAGATGAGAAACACTGTCCCACGTCCCCTGTGTCCATCACCATCTTGTGTGTCCCTGGATGTTCTCCTCACCAGAGAAATTTTCTTTCTGGCCCAGGGAAAACGAAATCCTCCCATGAGTAAGTCTGGGGCATCCTGCTTTTAAAAACCTTTTGTGGGACCATAAAATACCTCATCTCACCACCTTTAAGAAGTTGGCTTCAGGAATGAGAGCAAACTGAATTGCACGGAGCTGAAAACAAGGTAAGCAGATTGTTATTTCTTCTGGCTAGAGCATATCTGACTTCCTTATTGGACTAAAGCATTTAGTAAAAGGAAACAGCCTTTTAATTGCACGTTCCTTGCAACAGCCCACAGACTCATGACCTGAGCCAGGAGCAGACTCCAGAGCAAAGTGTTGTAGACAAGCTGGTACTTTACATGCCTAAGAACACGGTCATTTACAACCCGGAGGTACTTTATTGCTAATGATCTTTGAAGTTAACAAGGTTTGCAGAAGCTTTTCAGCATTATTATTACTATTTACATCAATGGCATTAGTGATGTCCTTTATTCTTCCAAGACTTAACACTGCTAATTGGCATCAGCATAAACAGAGGTATAAATGCTATCATGCAACACAGGCGGAGCCAGCTCTGCAGCTTTGTGGGTTTAATATGGAAATGTTTGCTATCTAATGAGGACACAAAACGTTAATCTGCAGAACAAATTGTATTTATAGAGAAACGAATTATCATATGCAAATGTGACACACATCACTTGCGAAATTCCTGTTGCCGCTGGGACGGCCCTCTGTGACCTTTCTGAAATGCAGCGCTTTGAAGCAGGAGCTAATGGTTTCATGCACTGAGGCTGATTACTTTCATTTTCATACAGAAATGAGCTAAATGGGAAGGACTCTGGCTCCAGAAGAACACAACAGAGGCCTGGCCTTCGTAACTGTAAGCTGCACTCTGTTGATTTCTTATCCTTTGCTTTAAAACTCAGAGTTCTTCTACAGCGTTTGCTGCATCTGCAAAGCCAGAGTAACGAATGTTGTGACCCACTTAATAAAAGGCTTGAGATGTTCTTATCATACACGCTGTCCTATTGGATGAAGGCTATTTTGATGTTGCCTCATAATTATTTTGTTGGTGTTGTTTTTCTCTTCTTCATCGAGGAAGAAACTCCCCTGAGTATACATTGTTAAGTCTACTGAGTGGTGTTTAACTCCTTTCCCTGGGACTTTTTCCTCTTCTCTTTCAAATATATGTGTTCTCTAGTTTGAAGCCTCATGGAAGGATAAAATGCTGGAAATTAAGTGGCTTTAGCGATCACCCAGTGAGTCCAAATATTTCATTTACAGATGAGGAAAGTAGGGCCCAGAGAGGTCAGGTGACGTACCCGAGATCACACAGTGAATTGGGAGAGGGCACTGGAAGTCAGGTGCTCTTTCTATAGGCTGACGCAATGAAAATGATACGAATAAAAACAAAAACACCTCTACTTTAGCACTGCTAAGTTGAGAGCTATGTGAATGCTTGAAAGTGTTCTTAACTCTATGAAAGCTGCTGCTGGCCAAAGACCCTTGACCAGCTTACGGATATGCAGTTCTGCTACTTTCATCAGGACAGCGCAGATCTGGTTCTGCATTTTCCAAATGCCTGTCGGACTGTGAGGGCAGAAAGTGAAGGAAATGTGGCCTCTATAGTCACAGAACCCACAGTTTTCTAAGGGAGACCAACATGCAGTCAGATAATTTCAACGAAACAAGGCAAGCGCGTTATCAAAGTACTCACCTTGGGTAAAAGCATGGAGAAAGGAGACTGCACGGTGGGGTGCACGGTGGTGTTTCTATTGCTATGTAACAAATTATCTCCAACGTAGTGGCCTAAAAACACACATTTATTATTCCCGTGGGTCAGAAACTCCTTCATGTCTCAGACAGGTCCTCAAGTTGAGGGTCTCACATGGATTCGGTCAAGGTGTTGGTCAAGCTTCAGTCTTTCCTGAAGCTCAGTGATACCTTCCAAGCTCATGGGGTTGCTGGCAGAATCCATTTCCTCCTGGTCGTAGGACTGAAGTACAGCTTTCTGGCTGGCTGTCAGTGAGGGCTGGTCTCAGTTCCTGAAGGCCCCCCCCCGCCCCCGCCCAGCTCCTTGCCATGTGGCCCTCCTACAATATGGCAGCTTACTTTCTCAGAGTCAGCAGGAGAATCATTCTCTTCAGGAAGGCCTGAGAGAGCAGACCTAGGCAGGCTGACTAGTGACTATGTCCCCGACATGGCCACAGAAAGAAGTTCCCGCTCAACCCTCAGACCACGCCTCCTCCCCTTGAGTAACTTATGTTTTCTAAGAAAGCAGGCTACCGATTGATGCATTCTTCCGAAGTCTGAGGTTGGAGGAAGGGGAGTGTGAGAGGCGTGGAAAGTGTGAGTAGAAGAGGGAGGGCTTCTCTCAGGTGGGGGCCAGAGGCAGGAGCCCTCAACCCTGTCCAGGCTTAGAATGACCTGGGAGCATTTTACCCTTCCCCAAACCAATTAATCAGAGTCTCTGGGGATGGTGTTTGGTGCTAGGTATTTATATAGCACAGCAAGGCTGACAGCCAATGGTTCATAGGTGACCAGTGAGAAACGTTCTGTATACACTGAGGCCAAACATGTTAGAGATCCTCAGACACAGTGGTTCTTAAACTTCAGGTGCATCAGAATCCCCTGGAAGACTTGTTCAAACACAGATTGCTGAGCCCCACCCCCGGAGTTTCTGATTCAGTAGGTCTGTGACCACCAGGCCCAACATTTGCATTTTTAACAAGTTCTAGGTGACGCTGATAATTGCTGATCTGGGACCACACTTTGGGAGCCAATCGGCTGAGTCCACGACCCTTCCCCAGCCAATCGGCTAAGGCCATGATCCCTATAAAACCTTTGTGCTTATGAAACTCGCTCTTTCTCTCTCCGGTATCTCACGGCTGCATCGGTGCAGGTAGGGGATTGAGCTCGAGCTAGCTCGAATAAAGCCTCTTTGCTTTTGCATCGGACTCGGCCCCCTGGTGGTCTTTGGGGACCACGAATTCTGGGCATAACAGGCCCAGTCCCTCTTCTAAAGAGCTTTTACTGATTAACTCAGGCCCATCCGGGATAATCTCCCTTTTGATTAATCCCAAATCAGATGATTTGGGACCTCAGTTTCATCTACCAAATCTCTTCACATTTGGGACACGACGTGACCTGATCACAGGAGTGAAATCCCATCATTGTCAGAGGCCCCACCCACACTCAAGGAAAAGGTCTGATACATTGGGACAAAAATCCTGGGACCTAACCTAGAATGCTGCCTCCCTCAAGGGGAGAGCAGAGGGGTAGAATTCCAACAGGTTTCAGAAAGTATGAATTGAATCATAAAAGACAATTAAGGTGGGGTGCCTGGGTGGCTCAGTTGGTTGAGGTTGAGTGGGTTGACCAGGTGAGCATCTGACTCTTGATTTTCGTTTAGGTAATGATCTCACCGTTTGTAGTTTGAGCCCTGTATTTAGGCTTGAGATTCTCTGTCTCCTTCTCTCTCTGCTCCTCCCCTGTCCTCTCTCTCTCTCTCTCTCTCTCTCTCAAAAATAAATAAATAAGTATTTTTTTTTAAAAGATAGAGGTAAACACCTGAGGCGAGTGTTTTAATAATTTTTTTGAAATTATTTTTCTCACCAGAGGCCTGTGTTCACAAGCTATGATTTTATTTAGGTCAGGCGTGCACTGAGCACGAAAAGAGGCATGAAATGGACGACTCACCAAGAATGAAAAAGCAGTAGAAGAAGAAGAAGGGGAAGGAGAGAGGAAAAAAGCTTTGTTAGGATGAAGGAATGAAAACGAGACACAGTCGAGAGCTTAGAAGACAAGGTGTTTCTTGGAGACTCCACGTTCTCCTTTGAAAATACGGTAATTATTTGCAGTACATGAGAGGCAAAGGAGTAATATTCCTAACATGGAAAAACTTCTCGAAAAGTAGGAAAAGAAAAAGAAGAATATTTGACTACAAAAATGGGCTAAAGATTGGAATCTTAGGGTTAGGTCCTGTTATGGGCTCCATTTTACTGACCCAGAGAGGTTAAGTTAGTTGCGAAAGGTCACAAAGTGGCAAGTGGCAGAGTCCGGGTCTGTGCAGGTAGGGAGGCAGTGCTCTTGTGGCTTGAAGACACGCTGAGACATCACCGGTGGTTCGTTAGTCCGTGTTCAAGGACTACCCAGCGTTGAGGAGGGTTTGGGAACACAGGTACTCCCCTAAGCCACTGATGAAAATGGAAACAAATATATCTTTCTGCGACGTTTTAACCGTTTGCATCTAAAATCTTCTTTGAAGTACATAATCTTTTATGTAACATGTCTTTCATGTTCTTTTATCCCAGGGAAAACAGTGTTTGTAGAAATATTTAGTTCTAAGAATATCTATCAAGTTACTCCTAATAAAAATATATTTTTTAAAAAAATTTTTTCAATGTTTATTTATTCCTGAGAGAGAGAGAGAGAGAGAGAGAGAGCGCGAGAGAGACAGAGTGTGAGTGGGGAGAGGCAGAGAGAGGGAGACACAGAATCCAAAACAGGCTCCAGACTCTGAGCTGTCAGCACAGAGCCCAACGCAGGGGTCAAACCCATGAACCATGAGATCATGACCTGAGCGGGAGTCAGACACTTAACCGACTGAGCCACCCAGGTGCCCCAGATAATTTTTTTTAATGGAAGCAAACAGGTTATATCAATGATTCTGCATTCATGCAGTGGAATACTCTACAGCAATTGCGACTGTATTTTTTATCTTTTAGGGTATTAATAGGAAAACTGTACTGTATATTGGGAATTGAAAACAGGTTATATAATATCCCATATTTGTTTCAAACATTAAAAAATTCTGCATATATGTGAATATCAAAAGAGGGGAGGAGATATTCTTCCTGGAAATATATTCACCAAACTATTAAGTGTGGTATATTTGAATTGTGTAGAATTATAGGTGACTTGTGTTTTTAAAAATTTTTAGTATATTTTTACTCAATAAGTATCATATAACAAGAAAGAGTAATATGAGATTTAATTAAATGCTCTTTAAAAGCATTTTCTCACAATCTATTCTAAGACCCACATTCTAAGACTGCTAAGACTCCGTATAAGCAGTCAGCCTAGTGATCTGCCTTCTGCCCTTGGCTCAGTTACAAATTAACTCCAGAAAGTTAGAATTGGAAGGGATCCTAGAAAAATCAAATGATCTAACGATTCAGTTCTACAGGTGAGATGCCAAGGCCACAGGGCACAGATGATTTGCCCAAGACTGACGAGAGCCAGTGTGGGGTAACCCCGAACAGGAAGGCAGGACACCCTCCCCACAGCGTGGTACCAGTTTGCTTTAACTATGCTGTCTTTCTGGATTTCTGTGTCTCGAGTTGTGAAACTGGAGCCCAGATCAGTACTTTCTCAAGGAAGAGTTCGTGATGGTCACAAATGTAGGATTTGAGGTCACACAGCCTGTGTTGAATGCCAGCTCCTCTGTTTCTGAAAAGACCTTTAACAGGAGAACCAACTTTTTTGAGCCTTGTTTTCTCACCTGCAAAATGGTGATTATAATAATACTCGTCTCTTGGGCTATGGTGAAGATTTTAAAATATGATAATATATTTTAAATGGTTAGCACAATACTTGGCTTCTTAAAGGCTCAACAAACACAAGTTATTATCAATCTGTTATGTATCTAAGGGTATATATAGAGCCCTGTACCGACTCCAATGTGGTCCTGTCCTCCAGCAGGAGAGAAACTGGAATTGTGATTGACTGGACCATGGTCCCATTTCCCCATCCCCGGAGATAGTTAAAAGCTTCTTAAGGACACCTGGTGGCTCAGTCAGTAGAACGTGCAACTCTTTATATCGGCATTGTGAGTTCAAGCCCCACAGAGGGTGTAGAGATTACTCTGAAAAATAAAATGAAATTTTCAAATTAAAAAAAAAAAAAGCTTCATATATCTTTCCTGATGAAGGAGGAGTTACTCTCTGTCTACTGCCTGCCCTCTGGGGAAATCAGTTTTGTGCCACCCCCCATAGTAGTAAAACACCCAGATTTATAAGGAATTTAATTTACGAGCTAAGGAATGTCAGCTCCTCATGTGACAGTAATAAGGTTGGGTAATAAAACAATCATGAAGCTGGCGCACTCTGGAGAACACTGTGGCTGTTGCAGTCACTGCTTGAAGGATCTGTGCGAATAAATGCACGGATCAGGACCCAAACACGCACGGACCTTTTACCCACAGGTCCTTCCTGGCTTGTGCAAAATCACAGAGGTAACTGGCAGTTAATTCGGCATCACAGTGGGGATGGGAAAAGGACACACAAAACAAAGTCAACATGGGGCACCTGGGTGGCTCCTTCGGTGAAGCGTCTGACTTCGGCTCAGATCATGATCTCACGGGTTGTGAGTTCGAGCCCCGCGTCAGGCTCTGTGCTGACAGCTCGGAGCCTGAAGCCTGCTTCGGATTCTGGGCCTCCCTCTCTCTCTCTGCCCCTACCCCACTCGCTCTCTGCCTCCCTTTCTCTCAAAACTAAATAAACATTAAAAAAAAATCAACGTGATACTGCATCAGTGGGGTGGGTGAAAACAGAGTGCCAACCCTGCCAGAACTTTCTCTATCATATGCACTTGGGCACATCTTGTGACCTCTCCAAGATGCAGGAGTTGAGCCACATGGTGGGAAAGGTAGCTTCTGAATCTGACATCTTATGAAGATTGTGTACGCAGGGAGCATGCACTCAAGTTAGAAGGTAAAACCTCAGTTTCTATGGACACGGTGGGGCAGGCTTGTTGGAGAACTCCTGTCAAACAACTCCCCAGCCTTCCCTGGCCTGAGATCCAAATCTGTGTTTCCACCACAGAGAAGCCAGTCCAATTTATAAGGGATCTTGGACTCCCTAATCCCATTAGCAACCTGCCTGAGGATTTGGCCTGAGTCACCCATTGCTCCCTTTCCAATATTCAAACGCATTTAGGTTACATTTGGTTGAATATTGAGGAGCTATTTTAAAATGGTGATAAAAAGAACTCATCGCATTTGACCAAGCCAAGTTGCAAGTATTCCAACTGTTCATTTGCACCTCTTATTGGAGCTCAGAGCAGGCATGGGCTCGCATCACCCCTGTAATGTGATCCCTGGCGTGAGAGGAAGGCAAACACTGTGGTCCCTGAACATGCAGGGCAGTTATTACCCAGTGACTTCCAGAATATTCAGTCTATCCGAGCAATTCCACGTGTAATTTTAACGTGCCACAAAATTCTGTTTTCCATTGTCATCTCAAGTTTATGGTAATCTGACAGTCGTACACTTCCTCATCTAACAGGTGGCAGAGAGGAGAATCCACCAATATTAGGCCCTCAGAAAATATCTACAAAGGCACCACCACTGAAAGGCAGCAAACTTTTTACAGACTCATAGTGACTGCTAACCTTCTGCTTGACAGCAGAAGGGAAAAGAAGATCAGTTTTTCACATACCATGGAGCAGAACAAAAGGGAAAATGAGGATCAGCTTGAGAAATGCTCCCCAAAATGCTGAAATCAAAGCTAAGTGGTGCAAAAGCCCTAACTGTACCCTCCTCTCAATTCTAGGGTCCAAAATTATAAAGGTTCTGGAGAAAGAGGCTCCGACAAAAGCCATCCTACCTGGAGGAGGGGGAGCAGAGAAACGGGGTCTCCAGGCTGGCGTAGCCATCTAAGTGGTCTAATTAAACAAAACAATTAGGGGTTGGCTTCTGTCCTGCACATTATTCCCCGACGGATGAAATCCCAAAGAATGGCAAGGAGCCAAAATTGCTCCAGTGACTTCTTGTTAACTCAGCCATTCGAGTGCTCATCAAGTGCTAAATTTAAATGTGTGTGAAGATTGTTACAAAACACACACGCACACACACACATCAGGGGTAAAGTATGAATATGCATACGTAGGGCCACTTGTATAGGCCAAGAGGGAAATCGCTTCGGGGATATTTAGAGATTTAGCTTTTAGCAAAAGTCATTTTTCTCCCTCTAGTAAGCCTGTGAGCTCTTAATAGCCACTTTCCTTGATTGCTTCTAGATCATCCTCTTTTGCCAAGTGCCCCAATATGAATGCACAGACACTAGGTCTTGGGGGGGGGGGGGAGGGGGATTTGAGAGGATCTTCATACCAGAATTCTGAAAGCTTTCCCAGACTGAGTCAACCATGTCACTCTCCTAAATTATGTAATAAAATAAAGTCTCAAGCTCAGATTTCAAGAATCATTCCTTTTAGTTCTGAACATTTTTACATTCTGAGTAGTAAGAAGTGCAGAAAAATGCCCTCCTCCCTCAGAGTTCCTTCTACATTTCTGAAAATATTATGATGGCCCTGCAATTAAGATATTCTAGACATATGTGATCGCCTAGCAAGTGAATTATTAAAATAATTTATTATCTTAAGAGCTAATGATACTAACTTGTTTTTTGGTTCCATTTATTAGTACTCTTTTTGGTAGATATTAATGATACATTGACAGTTTTTTTCTTAACAGGTGGCTAACAGTCTTAATATGTGGTTGAACTAGATCCCATAGTTTGGCCCAGATTTTAAGAGTGGAGAAAGTCCCTGGCTTCATCTTTGTTCTAATACAAAAACAAAAACAAAAACAAACAAACAAAAAACCCCAAAGCAAGCAAGCAAACAAGCAAAACACAATAAGGAGGCAAAAGATATACCCAAGGTCAAAGACACAGGTGAGGGAACACAGGTGCCCAATACTTCCTCCCTTAGCACGTCCCCAAGGCACACTACTTACCTCATTACCTGCAGGTGAGCAACCTGGATCTATGGATTTATGGGCATTTATACCTTTTAGCCCACATGTGAGCTTCCTAACAACTTCAATCAGCACTCAGGAGTCCCTCCCATAGCAACAATGAAAAGGCTTCCTTGATGTGCCACTACTTACTTACATACTCTGAAAGGAGATTTCTGTCCAGCAGGTTGGCTCGCACCAACTACGGTGGTGAACTAATAATACTGATCTTTGAAGAGTACGCTACTCTTCCTTTTGAAAAACTCGCCCTTGTTAATTCTCCGTAACCACTTGCGTAATAGAAATAGTTCTGAAAAGGAAGCCAGCACTGTGGTCGATGTGTGAAACACCACACTTACTGACTACCCAGCACTTGAACAGGTGTGGAGTTTCCTTCCAGAGTATATTGAAGATACAGACCTTACCTTGAGTAAAGTCTGGAAGGGGAGAACTACCAAAACCTAAACAAGAATTCAGCATTACAAACAAATGTCCCCACTTTTATTAAGTACATAGTATTTGCCGGGCACTGAGCTAGGCAGTTTACATATATTATTTCCAGTTTTCTAGCAATTATTCATAGCAAGCTATAAAGGACACTTTATAGATGAAATAAATTATGTTCTAAGAGATTGTGGCTTCTTAAATATTCACAGAAAATACCACAGGTGGGATTAGAACTAGGAATATTTAATCTAAAGCTGATATGTCTTCCCCTACACCACATTGCCTCCCAGCAACTAAACAGAGTTCTTTCCTACCTGTCCTTTTGAAACAAGGTAAATAAGAAGCATGTGCTTAAAATTTTTATGAAAATATTCTGCTTAGTTATAGCTATGTCGAATCATCATGTTATAGACTTTAACTATATTGCCATTTTATTTGTCAGTGGTACCCCCAATACAATTGGAAAAGAAAGTTGAAAATAAAGCTTTATAAAAGCTAAGTCTATTACATATTTATAACCCTCACATATCAGTTTCAGACGATGATCCTCACGTCCTGAAGACTCTGAGATATCTCGAAATGATGTTTTGTCATGCAACCTTAGATCTTGCCCATCAAAGGTCAGGGGTCTTTTGTTCCTTCTTACTGTGCATGGAAAGGACAGATGAATTCATCATGAAACTTTGGAGAAGGCGCTGATGAGAATGCGTTGTCAATATTCTAGATTCCCAACTTGAAACTTAGAACATGAAATTATGAGATTACTGAATGGATATTTAAATATAGGCAGACGTGACAACCATCCCAGGTTGCCTGGTTCTGAACTTTTCAGAGTTAAAAATGGTAAAGTCCCAGTCAAAACCAGGACAAGTTGATCACTGTCACTGAAATATGCGTGCCTCTCATAGAATTTGGTACCTGGACAGAAACTTTGAGTTTAGCTACTCCAATATACAGACTGTTTAGATGACGGTCTATAAGGAGATTAACTCATAGTGTAGTTTAAACATGAACAAAAGTGACAGCACCCCACATTAAAGTATAATGAGTATTACTATATTTATGAAATGCTATGCAATTTGTGTTCTCAGAGTGTTCTCTGTTTTTCTGAATTCCACCTGCCCACTTGGGATTTGGGGATTAGACCATTTCTCCAGGTGGACCCCATACCTACCTAACAAATAGGAAAATAAATGCTATGACAAAGTTCAGCAAAGAGAGGGCCAGAACAGATCTTCTCAGAGACTTGCTGGGCTCCTGCATAGCCTGGAAATCATCTGGAAAATCCTGTTCGCTTTGTAAAGGGATGTGGAAAGTAGCTGATGATACTGGTTGTCTTAGAAGTGGGGTGTGCATCCCAGGACTAAGGACCCAGGAGAGATGCTGTAGCTAAGGAATGGGTGACAAATGGTAAATCTGAGTGGATTTTAAGGTTTATATAACTCAGAACAGCCCTCCAATCAACGAGGAGAAAACAGACCACGTGTTTACCAGCGACAGACAGTAACAACAGATGTCAGCTGAGATGCCCACCTGCGCCATCTTCCAGAGACTATTATTGACAGAGACTCACCTAATCATCACTTCATAGAGAGTACGACACTAGTCTGAAGCAACAGAACCCTTCTCCATCCTTCTGAGAGCACAAGACCCTTCCCCCTACACCAAGACTCATCCTGGAAGGAGAGTGATGTAGGTTCAACTCTAAAAACTTGAACTGAAAGAAAATCGTTTAAAAAAGAAGACACTGAGACATTGTCCACTGACAAAGTTAAGTTCCTCAACTACCCAGTAGGAAGGAGAGCTTGTAAGTAAGAAGATGTACTAATAAAGAAACAATAAAAGAAATGTATGAGTGACTGAATGAAAATAAAATTTGATTCACTTGATTTTTCCCCATCTAAGTAGTGATGAAAACGTCTACCCACTCACTACCAGGTACTTCACTAGTGGACTTAGAAATCATAGAAGAGTAAATAGAAGTATAATATTTCTACCTCCAGTGATAAACGTTATCAATATTTTGTTTAGATCACAGATAGATTGATGATAGATATCGTATATATGTAGCTAAGCTCTCTATACTGTTCTGTATCTTGACTTTCACATATGATGATTGTAGAACTAGATCACGTTTTTAAAAATAATTGTTAATAGTTTAATGGCAGCCAATAATCTGGAGAGACCATGATTTGTTTGGCCATTTTATTATTGGTGACCACTAGTTTATTTACCCTTACTATTATAAACAATGCTGCAGTGACTTGATATGTAGATCTTTTCCACATATTTGGCAATATTTACCTTCAATTCTTCAAGCTGAAACCACTGAATGAAAAGACATGAATTTATTTTAATCTCTTGTTAGGTTTAGCAATGTATTTCTTGAAAGTCCATACCAATTTCACTGTCAGAAGCAGCATGTGAGCAAGCGCCTTTTCCAAGGCACCATTGCAATAGAAAGCATTTCCAAATCTGAAAAAAAACTTGATAGTATCTATTAGATACTAGATAGTATCTAATTTTTGTTTTAGTTTCTATTTTTGGCTTCATATTGAAGCTGAATATTTTTATTATGTTTATTAGCAACTTGAGATATGTGAAACCTCCTTCCTACATTTTTGGGGTGTTTCCTTTTTTATTTGAACAACCTTATTATGATAGTATATTAAATGCCATACTTGTTGCCTATACTTTTTACATTATATTTTTCAGTTTTTGACATGTCCATTTTTGTCTTCATGTGGCCAAATCTTATCCATTGCCTTGTGCTCAGAAAATCCTTGTTCTAAAATAACATACATAAATGGTCTTTGCTTTTATAGATTCTTATTTTCTTTTCACATGTAACATTTTAATCTACCTACAAATTTTTCTTAACATAATGGAGTTTTCAGTTTTTTTCTCCCAGCAGCATTTATTTCTTTAATGTCCAGTAGTCTGAAATGATTTCTTTATCAGACAATGAACTTGTATATATAGAAGCAGTTTCTGTGCCTTTTATTCTACTGCATTGATCCATCTGATGATTTTTGTTCTAGAAAAGCATCATATTAGTTATTATAGTTTTATAATGTACATCCATGTCTTATATTGTTCTTTGTCTTCAAAACTTTCTTGGGTATTTATGTCACCTTATTACTCTACATTGTCAAATTTCAGGAGAAAAAAACAAACTTTGGGATTTCCATGGAAAAATTAATCTGAAAAAACTTTTAAATTATTTCAACTTACCAATGCAAGGACATGTTTTACCTTTCCATTTACTCAATTCTCCTTTTAATTCCATCAATAAAACTTTAAAGATTTTGCTGTTAGTTCTTGCATACATATTTTTAAAGTTGATTCTAGTTATTTAATAATTTTGGCAACTATTGTAAGAATTAAGAATTTTAAAATAAATTATTAATGGATACATCTGGTCTCTAGAAAATACTTTAAAAATGTACTTGAGGGGCGCCTGGGTGGCGCAGTCGGTTAAGCGTCCAACTTCAGCCAGGTCACGGTCTCGCGGTCCGTGAGTTCGAGCCCCACATCGGGCTCTGGGCTGATGGCTCAGAGCCTGGAGCCTGTTTCCGATTCTGTCTCCCTCTCTCTCTGCCCCTCCCCCGTTCATGCTCTGTCTCTCTCTGTCCCAAAAATAAATAAACGTTGAAAAAAAATAAAAATAAAAAATAAAAAAAAATGTACTTGAATGAATGGGCACTTTCTGGGATGAACACTGGGTGTCTTATGTAAGAGATGAATCACTGGGTTCTACTCGTGAAACCAACACTACACTGTATGTTAACTAACTTGAATTTAAATTTAAAAATTGTACTTAACTCTTAGACCTTTAGGAATCTTATCAATGCTAAGGATTTTAAGGAATCTTTTAAGGTTCTACTTTGCATTTAAAAAATTTTTCTCCTATAATCACCATTTTGTTTTCTTGTCCTGTAATTGATGCAAGTCTTCTACTAGTTGAATTAATGAATTAGTTAAATTAATTAATTGTTGTAACAAGAACATTGAAGCTAAAGTGTATGTTAGCCATCAAAAGTTTGACTTCATGTGACACGTATATAATACAAAAGAAAAGACAAGAGTTTTCTATAGCAAGCAAGTAAACAAGAATTACAGTTTCAAGGTTAATGGTTCTATGATAATTATTCATTGCATTTCAAGTAGATTCACACAGGACAGCTTCTTGCAAACAAACTGGCCATGCTTTAATACTCTGATGACAAGATACAGAATAAATAAAAACCTGATAGAAAGGGCCTTCACCCCAACATCCTTCATGTCTATATGGTGTAGATTCAAGGTAACCGTGTCAAAATCTTTTCTAGCACTTCTTGTCTATATTATGAAATGGACTAGCGGGCTCAGCGCTGTAGAATCTGAAACACTGGGATCTGTAGGTCAAAATGTATTAATCTCTGAAAGATTCAACTATCAAAAATTGTGTGGCCTCTGATTTTTCCTTTAATTTTAGACAAGGATGAATTAAAGAACTTGAAATCTAGTTTTTCCGCAAAATCATGTTATTGACAAATAGTCATAATTAAATTCTGTTTCACATTTTATTTTATTCTGCTTCATATAGGTTGGCTAGAATTTCCCAAACAAGCTTAAATAATGTAAATAACAATGAGCAAAATAATGTAAATAACAATGAGCATCTTTAAAAAAACAACAACAATGAAAATCTTTGCCTTGTTTCTTATTTTAAATGGAAGGCATCCACCTTCCACTATTATGATGCTCGCTGATGGCCCTTAAATGATTTCTTTGTTATATTGAGAAAATATTCACTGGCTTCTGATTTATCTCGAACAATAGGCCTTAGCTATATTCGGGCACCCCCTGACATTATTGTTCTCCATCAGTGCAATACAATGATTTGTAAAACGTATTTTCTAAAAGCATCTTAGCACTTCTACGATCAACTCTCCTTGGTTATGGTGGACAACAGAGTAATTCTTTGTCACCCAAAGGGCTGTGGACTGGCACCACTGATGCTGAATGGACACTGAGAATCAGAGAAGCAGCAGAACATTCACCATCT
Organism: Prionailurus bengalensis; assembly: GCF_016509475.1. Lineage (NCBI taxonomy): Eukaryota > Metazoa > Chordata > Mammalia > Carnivora > Felidae > Prionailurus > Prionailurus bengalensis. The sequence goes on along the minus strand of NC_057344.1, from coordinate 30,559,848 downwards.
CCTCGACTCTCTGAGCCTGCTGAGAGAAGGGCCTGCGTGTGATGTGGCTGGACACCCTAGGAGAGGGGCTCCAACACTGGCTGCTCTACCTCTTCATGGGGCATTAGTAGGGACAGAAAATGCCCAATGGCCTGTGCAACAGAGACCTTGAAGGCGAGCGTAAGAAGCTCTGTAAGAAAAAGGAGAGCTTTGGAGCCCAGCCTTGGGAATGAGCCAGAGGCCCCCTGATCTTTCATTGAAACAACTCGCACTTGCTAGGCGGCTTCTTGCAAAACTACTGAAAGGTGAGGCGGGACATTCATTCCAGGGACAACCAAGGCTTCATGCACCTCCGTCATACTTAAACTTGTTAGTATATTTTAGAATTTTTGCATATATGTTCACACATATATCTATAATATGTATGCAGACTTGTGTCTATATTTTTCTATCTACCTACCCTCTATTTATCTATCCATATACCAGTTCTGTCACTTCCGTCCGGTTAATCTATGTCTCTAAAGTTTAGTGTTTCCATTTACAAAACAAAAATAATCTCCAGCTTCATCAGGTTAAGAGGTAATGGTGATACAGCAATTGGTACAGTGGGACATGATATGCTCAATAGACATTAATTTCATTATAGGTATTATTCTCATGTTCCCTTCATTTCCAATACTTTTATTTATACACTTCGATTATATGTTATACAGTGTGTGATTATTTACAGACTGGGCATAATAGCCTTACGAAATTTTACGTCCATTTTATGTTCTGTGCTTTGGATGCAATTATTTTTAACTCCCATTTATTTCTGTTTGATATGTTGTGTCTGTCACATTTGTTCATCCTTTAAAAAAATTTTTTTTAGGGGCGCCTGGGTGGCGCAGTCGGTTGAGCATCCGACTTCAGCCAGGTCACGATCTCGCGGTCCGGGAGTTCGAGCCCCGCGTCAGGCTCTGGGCTGATGGCTCAGAGCCTGGAGCCTGTTTCCGATTCTGTGTCTCCCTCTCTCTCTGCCCCTCCCCCGTTCATGCTCTGTCTCTCTCTGTCCCAAAAATAAATAAACGTTGAAAAAAAAATTTTTTTTAATTTTTTTAATCTTTTTTTTTTTTTTTTTTTGAGAGAGAGAGACAGAGCGTGAGCGAGGGAGGGGCAGAGAGAGAAGGAGACACAGAATCTGTAGCAGCCTCCAGGCTCTAGCTGTCAGCACAGAGCCTAACACAGGGCTTGAACTCATGAACTACGAGATCATGACCTGAGCCCCTCATGACCTGAGCCGATCATGACGATCCTGTCCATCATGACACTTAACCGACTAAGCCACCCAGGTGCCCCTTTGTTCATCCTTTTTATGTCCCTTTGTAGGTTATTTTGTTTGTTTTCATAAGTCACTTTAAGTTTCTTTGTATTTTAACCTGGTTATTAGTTGTTGTCATAAGTGATACATTGGGACTTAACTTCTGTCATCTTGCTTTTTATCCTTCCTTGAGATTTGACTTGTTTTCTGCCTCATACAGACCACATATTATTTAATTTTATTTTTCCTAATGTCTTGCTCTTAATTTTATTAGTAATTTTCTTTAAGTTAAAAAACAAGCAACATACATGTTTCTGGGTGTACTTTTGTTGTCCCACATCCACCCACCTGAATATCTTCTCAAAAGTATGGCTTGAGATCCAGAAGGATTTTGATAAGGACTATGGATTTTACTGAAGTGTTTCAGTAAGGTGAAAGAAAATACTACGTTACAACTATAACAACCAAGATTTTAGAAAATCCCACTTGAATGACTTTTTCTTTCCATAGGACTTCTGTCTTTGAAACCACCTGCACTCGCCCAGTCATGATCATCCTTTCCCCCTGTTTTCTTTCTCGAACCTCTTCAGGTTGCATATGCTACCTATTCCCTCTCTCCTCTAAAATGTGATTGGGGTAGGCTCAAGCCTTGGGATTCTGCAAGTGTAGAAAAAGTAATTCACACAGTTCAATACTCAACTCTGACCATTGATTGATCATTAAGTATATTTTTTGTGCATGGGGTCGAGATGGGGTTGGAAAATACAGAGAACCTCACCACACGTACTTGGGCCTCTGTTATCAAATTGGACAACAATATGATACTTGATTCCTTGCTTATATGAGATAAGGAACTTTGTTTCTTTTTACTCCTGCCTCAATTCCTTTTCAATATTTTCCACCTCTGTTATGAGATTAGACTCAGGCTTCTGTTACTATTGAAATTTGTATGTTCTTATTCTCGTTTGAGAAACAGTTACATACACACACACACACACACACACACAAATCTTCCTGGACTTACCATGGGGTTACACCCCAATAAATGCATAATAAATGCAGGGCGTCTGGGTGGCTCAGTCAGTTAAGCGTCCGACTTTAGAGATCAGGTCATGATCTCATGGTCTGTGAGTTCGAGCCCTGTGTCGGGCTCTGTGTCTGTGCTGACAGCTTGGAGCCTGGAGGCTGCTTCAGCTCTGTGTCTCTCTCTCTCTGCCCCTCCTCCACTCACACTTTGCCCTCTCTCTCTCTCAAAAATAAATAAACATTTAAAAAATGTAAAAAAACCCATAATAAATGGAAAAGATCAAAAGCTGAAAATGCATTCAATACACCTAACCTGTTGAACATCATATTTTAGCCTAGCTTACTCTAAACGTACTTAGAATGCTTATATTAGCTTACAGTTGGGCAAAATCATCTAACACAAAGCCTAGTTTATAATAAAGTGTTGAATATCTCATGTAATTTATTGGGCATGTATTGAACATGAGAAACAGAATAACTGTATGGGTACAGAATGGTTGCATATGTATTCGTTGTTCACCCTTGTGATCATGGGGCTAATGGGGCACTACGGTGGCCACTGCCTAGCATCATGAGAGGGAGAGAGACATCCTGCATATTGCCAGCCCAGGAAAAGGTCTACATTCAAAATTCCAAGTAGTTTCTACTAAATGGGCATTGTTTTCACACCATCAAAAGTCGAAGGACTGTGAGTTGGGAACTGTATATATTTTTTTAACGTTTATTTTTTTATTTTTGAGAGAGAGAAAGAGAGCAGGTAAGGGGCATAGAGACAGGGAGAGACAGAGAATCCCAAGCAGACTCCATGCTTAACACAAAGCCTGACTCGGGGCTCTATCTCATGAACTATGAGATCATGACCTGAGCCACAACCAAGAGTCAGACACTTAACTGAATGAGCCACCCAGGCATCTCTGGGGACTATGTATTATATTATATTATATTATATTATATTATATTATATTATTATATGTACATTATAAAATAATCATTTAGACCACATGCATCCTTGAGAGCTTATTTGTAGGCTCTAACAGGGGACCACAGCTACTCATAAACCCTTGGTGGAAGAAAGGTCCTTCCCCATGGGGGAGATGACCCTTTTCCACTGAGAGCACAGTTTCAGGAGCGCTGCACATGAAGTGATGAGGGCGGAAGAGGGCAACCTCTTAGCCAGCCAGATCAGCCAGATCAACCTTGGCAATCAATCAGTGACAGATACTGTAGCCAGAGCACGCTCACATTCACAGACCTCCTGCATTCTTAAACTCTTGCTACTTTTAAACATTTTTAAGTGTTGACAGTTTAATTCAATAACAGTACCAGAGATAATAATGTGAAATTTAGGGCAAACAATGAGCTTTTTATACATATTTAGTTTGTAGTGAATTATGTCCATTAGACACACACTTAGATTTTATATATTGAGTTATAAATGATTACAGAGTGAAGGATGAGGTTGAGGCTGGAGATAAATATCCTAAAAAAGAAATTTGTGGTCATTTTTCACAAAACAATGTGGTGCCTATCCCAACCATATTATGTTTACAAGGTCATGAGTTATTAATGCTTTGGATCTACTTCCAGAAATATGCTGGAAGCGCAGGTTACCCCTACCTGGACCGGCGCCCATTGCCCTGTGAGCTAGGTGCACCCTGCATTCCACTGCATGTTATACACATGGAAAAATTACCAATGGACCTGAGTCAGACTTCTGGCAAGCATCCCCCGTGCCTGGTGAATAGCAGAATGTGTTTGGAACTAGCTTCTTAGTTCTTAATTTACTTAATGCTTTCCAGAATAATCCTTCTTTGAATTTGATATATTCTACATGTAACTGTCTGGACAGATATGTGGTCAGCTCAAATGCTAACTACCTGTGGGCATTAGCCCTTCTCTAAGCAAAAGTTTACGTAGGCAACCGTTTGCTGCAATAGTACCTCTTTGAAAAAGATCTCAATCTCAGTTGATTGCAACAACACTTTTTTTTCCCCCTCACTCACAGTTTTGTGAGTTGGCTATGGCCTCTCGGCTGATTTAGGTCTGCTTTGTGTGCTTTCTGACCCACAGCACTAAGGTCGAAGTGGCTTCTATCCAGTGTGCACTATTCTTATGAGGAGTGCAAGAAGGCTGGTTGAAACTTTCAATGCCTCTTACAGCCTTCCTTTGGAACCGGCAGAGTACTCACTCCTCGCCATGTCCCACTGTTCATAGTAAGTCATGTGGCCAAATGGTCAAACCAAACACGGATGGGAGTCAATGGTAGTTATGTCCCATGGTGGGGAGAAAAGAATAAATATTTGCTGATTAATAATGTAATCTACAGCAATCCATCCTTTTTTATTTCAAATATTGATACACCTACCCTCTGCTTTTAAAATAAACTCATACCTTCCTTGAGGAGAACACTCCTGAAGACATCAGACCTGAAGTCCAGGATCTTGTACTAGCCTCTACAGAAAGTCCAATTATGATTTCTCTTGAACTACATGCCTGTGAGCTAAAAGAAAAGTTATTTGTATCTTCTTTTGAGCGTGCGCACACGCACATACACACACACACACACACACACCCCACATCATATAAAGATAAAACAAGACCAGGATGAAAGCAATAAATAATCTCATTGGGAAAAGTGGAAAAAGGGAGGCACAGGGCAGTTGCTGGTCCGTAACAATTCTGAATTCCCTCTGGGCACATGTCCCTTGTGAACATGCTTCATAAGAAACAATCTCAGATCTCAGCCGCTTATAACCACCAACATCTTTCTCACACAGTGGTCTGCAGGTCAGCTATGTCAACTCTTTTCAGGGAGCAAATCAGGGTCAGAACTGTCTCCCATCTTCTTAGTCAAAGCCCAGCGTAGAAGAGAAGCTATCATCTGGGACATCCTGTTTCATCATGGTGGGCAGGAATACAAGAGGACTAGTAGAAATATAGATACCATTGTAACTGCCCACATTTCATTAGCCAAGTGATGTGTCCAAGTCCAGAATTAATATTATACTCCTTCTATGGCAGGAGGAGGGGGAGAAAATATTGGCTAAACAATAATAGACTCTACAAAGAATGAGATATGTTTTAGAGAATTTTTCCTTCTCCAAAGGGGCCCAGTGTAAGTAATCTTTCCTAATATCGGAAGACCCCAGTGAGTAGTTACATGTTCTTCATGTAAATTAATTTATAAGCACAAGAATAAGTGATACTTACCCACTGAATAAACATAAAGGGGAAGTACATAGGAGTACATAAATTCCGCTTTGTACACAGAGCTGAATAATGTACAGTTCAACAGAGAATTGGGAATCAGTTCAAATTACCAATAAAAAAAGGCAAGAGACAGAAGGATACAGATGAATTTCACACAAATTCAAATAAATTCAATAAGGTAATCTGTAATTCCTTCTCTATCTGTGCTGCCTTAATGAAAAAGTAGGTAATTCCCAGGGAACTAGACTAGGTTTATTTGAGACCCCAAGGTTGGATGTGCCCAGAAGAATTAGAGCAGAAATATTCTGCAGAAAGAACTCATGAAGTTACAAAAAGATTAATCCCATGGTCAGGGAAGTTATATGGCTGTCTCTGAATAGTCTTTCTGTATAAAGTTGTCACAATATTTCCGAGCAAGCAAGTACTGAGGTTAACATCAGAATGTCAACTTGGTTAAAACCGTACATTAATCAGGCAAGGCTTGTGGTAAATCTCCAAGAGCCTTAGAACAAAGCAGAGTGTAAAGAGATAAAACAAGTTTATTTTTCCACCTCTTCAGAGGATGGAAACTTGGACGGGCCTTGCCCAAACATGACTACGTAGCCATAAGAGTCATATTCTTTGGCATTACAGATTATAGCATCACATCAGTGCATCCAAAAACCAAACGCTCAGCCCCTGTGGATATATGGATGCTACCATCATGTTACAAGATCAGATTTTATGTACTTTGTGGGTTGGTCCATTGTGTTTTTTTAAGACAACTTTTCCCTCGACATTTCCGAGTCCAGCTTACAGCCACTTCAATGGATGAAAAGGTACTTTCAAGTCAAGCAAGACATCATAAAGCTAAAGAAATCACACATCTGGCTAAGTCTTTCTAGAAAATCACTGATTAGCATTGAACTATATAAAACATTTGTAAAACCTAAACTGAAGTGGCAGGTGGGCTAGGGAGAGAAGTTTAAGTTCGTTGTTCGGGGAACTAGATAGGATTATTTGCAAATTCCTCCATTGGTTTTACAAAGTCCCAGCTTTAATTAAACAACAACAACAACTTGGCTTTCATCAAGGAATAATATTTGTAATCCTTCTGGTACTGAGTGGTCAGTCCCTGTAGAGAACACATCTTCCACAAAGGTGTCTGAATTAGGCATGCTATATGCAGAGAAGTCAAGGAAAGCAAAATGAGAATGAGGAAGTTGCAGAAGATAAAAGGCATCGGGGCACCTGGGTGGCTCAGTTGATTGAGGGTTGGACTTGACTTCGGCTCAAGTCGTGATCCCAGGGTTGTGTGATTGAGTGCCGAGTTGGGATTCTCTCTCTCCTTCTCTCTTGGCCCTGCCCCCAGCTCTCTCTCTCTCTCTCTCTCTCTCTCTCTTTCTCTGTCTCTCAAAATCAATAAACTTTAAACATAAAAAGATCAAAAGCATCATGTGTATCTCATTTAACATGCTTATTTAGCAACTAATATGTGCAAAGTCCTGTACTATATGTATATATACATATATATTTTGTATGCCCAGGAGAACACCCAAATAAGGCAAACATGGAATCTTCTCTGAGGAGCGCACACTTTAGGAGTGGAGATTAAGCACTCACCCCCATACTCATACACATGCACACACACATGACTGTAACACAAGGTAGAAAATAGGAATTTTCAGAAAAAAAGTAATTAGTAATTTAAAGCACCAGACAAAAACAAGGAAAATGATGCTCCCCCACTGAAATGAAATCCAGAATGCCGAAAGGTATTAATGTAATATCCTGAAAATGCAGAAAAAAAAAATTAACTTTTAACAAAAGGTCATTACAGATGAGAAAAGGAAAAGAATGTTGCTAGCAATAATAAGACAGAAAAAAAATTCAAGCAGGAGGAAAACCATTGGAGAGCGTAGAAAAAGAGGTTATTTCAATTACTCGAGTCCATGAATGTTAAATTAATGATTTCTGCACATTGGCAGAAATTAATGAAATTATCAGTGCCTGACACTCTTTACATTAGGGTCCTTAAGATAATTGTAAATGTGATTAGAAACATGATAAGTTAATAGAATTTTATGGAAGATAAAAGAGAATCAGTCCAAGAATGGATGAAATATGGATATAGCATTTTTTGTGTATATACACATTCAAGTACATACACACAAATTAATATATTTAAAATAATATAAGTGAATAGCCACTTAGGACAATGTTAGAAATGGAATTGTTGAGGGATCTTACTACTTATAGATTAGATGTTTTTACCTGTGAAACGTGGAATTTACCAGTACAATTTACAATCACTTCAAAGAACACAGAATACCACATGGCAGGTAATCCTGGGTTTCTAAGAGTCAGGCCCACGTAAGTGACTTTTATAAGGAAATAGCCTGTCACGTCAATAAGGAGGAAACAAAAGAAAATATATAATCTTATGGTGTGATAATTAGATTTTAGGTATTAGTCTACACAATATTTCCTTTCTATTCCATTCCATTAGAAGGCTATGGATGAAGGTCACACACAAACACCTAATGTATCCAAAGGCAGCTTTGTTTTCTTTATTTTCACCTTCTTAGAAGAAGTGTGACTTTTTCATAATTCTTTCTTGTTAAAACAGAAGACTCTTAAGATGGGGTTTTGCCCATCTTGAGATAAGAAGTACTTATCTCACTGCATATCAAAGTATTTTTTAAATGTATAACTTCCACTGTTCTTATATTACATAGAATCATAATTCTACTTATGATTTCCTTTCTTATTTGGGATTTATTTGGGATTATGTACTTTTTGGTAAGAGACTGGGTTGGGGAAGAATTGTATACTTGTTTATATTAAAATCTGTGAATTTTTAACTTTATTTTCAGCAGTAAATATGGCTTGCATAATTTCTCTTTTTCAATTTTGGGGTCAGAACGGAATCCATTCTCTGAATGTTTCACGGTGGTTTGAAAAGAAGATGAGTTCTTTCTTCAGACGTGGGTATAGGGAAACAAAGTTTATTAATTAAGTTATACCAATCCTCTGCTTCTTGTTTATATTTGCTATTTAAACATTAATGCTTTAGGTTTAGGCTAAGTTCTCCCCATAAATTTCCCACCCTACATTCTGTCATGGTTAATTATGCGGATTAGGGAGTCAGGCTGCCTGTTTAAAATCCTGGTTTCATACTTACCAGCTGTGTCACCTTGGTCAAATTAATGTGTCTATTAAGATCCCCATTTGTGAAATGAAAATAATAATCCCCTATATCATAAGAACAGCTTTAGATGAAAAGATGTGATGGAAATACTTTCAGCAACGAGCACAGTATCTGGCATACAATATGGTTCATAAACGTTAGTTTTATTATTATTAATATTGGTATTATTATTGGTATTTTGGTATTGCTAAATTATTTATCAGTATTATTATCAGTATTATTATTTATTATTAAATTATTGCTAATTTATTATTATCAGTATTATTATCATCCTGCTTGGTTCATTTCGAATACTTTTTAAATTTATTTTAATGCTTATTTGTTTTTGAGAGAGAGAGAGAGAGAGAGAGAGCGCCAGAGTGCGAGCATCGGGGGAGGGGCAGAGAGGGAGACACAGAATCCGAAGCAGGTTCCAGGCTCTGAGCTGTCAGCACAGAGCCGATGCTCAGAGCCTGAGCTACCCAGATGCCCCTCTAATACTTTTTAAATGTGTTAATTTTCTTTTCCCTTTTCCAGGTATGTACTTGCAGAGAGATGGAATGACAGGCCTTTGATCAAACCGATCAGAATGCTTTCTCTGTAAAGCACAACAGCATGTCAGCCAGTGACTCAAAAGCATCCATTTTTTAGACTAAGCTGCCAGACCGATAGATCCAAAGAGGGATCCTCTCTCTCTTGCTGCATTAAAACCACCTGGAGAAACTTTAAAAATTATTCCTGCTCCAGTATTTCTGATTTGGGTGGATAGACTGTCGGAGACAAGCATGTAAGTAGCAGAAAGAGCAGCAGCAGTAGTCCGTGTTGATAGGCAGGCCTAGGAGAGACGGAGTGACCTAAACTTAGCCACGGCTAGCACAAACATTCCTGAGCTGGTGCACATCCATCCGGGTGATGCGGGTAGCAACCAGGCCTTATAATAGACTCCCCAGTAGCAGAAAAAAGAGGTAAGGGCAGCTTCAGAACAGTAGACAAAAATTAGAATGAGCTTAAATCAGAGAATAGATAGCGTGTTTTCTCTGTTCTAGCGAAGCCCAGACTTTAGTGGGAAAGACATACCCCACCAGCAAAGCAGTTGCATTACCTGAACAAGAACCTCTGGAGCCACCAGGGTGAAAGAATTAAGAAAGATGATGCCTCGGGGAAAGCCTCACAGAGAATAGATGTTGCAACTCTAAAGGACTATAAATAACAGGCATCCACCCTTGCAGAACAAAGAGTAGATAGATACAGGAAAGATACAAGGAAAACAGACAAACCTGGAGTGGGCTAAAGTCAGTGGAGAAAGTAAAAACAGCTTAATTTTCAACAAGATGAATAAGATTGTAGGCTGGTAAACAAGTCTGTTTTCCAGCCGTTTAAACTTGGGCTACTTAACCTCTGTGCCCCTCCATTTATTCATTTGTTAACCAGGCATCACACAGTACCCACCCGCCAGAGGTGAGAGGAATCGAGTGAACAGAAAGCATTTAGTCCACAGTAAGAAAGCCAAGAAGATTAGGTTTTACTATTTTATTAATTTTGTGGTGTTTTTTGCTTCATTGTTGTCTTATCTTTAATATCTTTAAATTAGAGGATATGAAATTAGCAAATAACTTCTTTTTTTTTTAGCGAATAACTTCTTTTTTTTAATGTTTATTTATTTTGAGAGAGAGAGAGAGAGAGATAGAAAGCGAGCAGGGGAGAAGCAGAGAGAGAGAGGGAGACAGAGAATCCTAGGCAGGTGCTGCACTGTCAGCAGAGAGCCCGATGAGGGGCTCGAACTCATGAAACTCATGACCTCAGCCGAAAGCAAGAGTCAGACATGTAACCAATTGAGCCACACAGGTGCCCCATGGCAGATGACCTCTTAAATGTTAATACACAGTGTCAGCGGAATGTCTGGTGAAAAGGACACTAGCATTGTTGGTGGGCATGTAACTCTTTAGGGAAAAAAATAAAAAATACAAATCACAAGCCTTAAAAATTAATGTTTCCCTAATTTAACTCAGTAATTCTGCTTCTGGACATCCACCCTAAGTAAATATTCTGGAATAATGTAGAAAAACATTTATGCACAAAAATGTTCATTACAATAGCATTTATGATATTCTCCCCCCCTCCTCCCCCCAAAAAAACCACTGTGAACAAAGTGATTTTCATCAGGCAACTATGAAAAATGCTGCTTACTAAGCATTTACAATTCCATAGGAAATGCCTCTGAAGAAATGAAGAGAGGAGTACATAAAAACTGTGTATGTAACATACACAGAGTAAGTGCACGAACAAAAAAAATAAGACTCTGCATAAAAGTGTTAATGGCTACTTTGAGTGGTAAGATTACACGTAAATTTCCTCTTTTACCTTGTTATATTTTCAAATTTTCCCAAACGAACATTTATTACCTGCATTCTAATGATACTCTTTATCCTAGCAGAGATTGGGTGATCCTGAGCCTGAGGTGGTTAAAGGACTATCTCCGTAGAGTTGTGTGCTGGAAAAGACCCGCAATTCCCCCCATCTCTGGACCTTTCAGATGAATTTCCTCATGAATGTTTCTTCTCTACAGCAAGAGTGTAAACCGACATCTGTGCGCATGCACTCATGACCCTCAGCTGTTTACGTGGAAGGTGGCAATGGCAACTGTGACCTGGAATGTATCCCAAGCGGTCCTGGAAGCCAACAGTGATATTTTATAGGGTAGAGCAGCCTTGTGGAAGGAAAACACTCCCTGCTTCTCGGGAACTTCCTAAATGTGATGATGCAAGCCACCTGCCGGGCCTCTCCTTTCTACCCCTACTATCTTCTTTACCTGTCACATGTCATCCTTTTCATTTCGGCTCCACAGCACGCACGGCTAGCCGCACCCCTGCCCTTGACGGTGATGTTCCCGCCCTACTGGTGTGCTTGTCAGTGCCTTGCTCCCCTCCAGGATTCAGATGTCAAAAAATCCAAGCTCATGCAGGCCTCCTTCAGGGACAAATGAGCTTTCCCATATTTGTTGGCACAAGAGTCACTTGGTTGTCTTTTAGAAATAATTGTTATTTATCAGAGAACTGTTGTTCAATTGCAATAAATTGCAAAACATTTTTTTTCTTTAGGAAAATAACTCCTCCTATTGATGCTGTAAATACACATACTATTATTTAATTATTGACACCATATCATCTATGATACAGTGAAGACTAATCCTTCCAATAAAAAGTAGCGTTTAATCAGGCAAATGATGAAATGAATATATTTTTTGTTTCCAAGACAACATAGCCAATGGTTACATTTATAAGGATTATTTGTAAGTATACAATTTTGAAAATAATGACAGAAAAATTTCAAAAGTAATGTTTCCAATTTTTTTCCAGGAAATCTCTAATTGTCTGAAAGCAAAAGTGTAAATTGTAAGCTTCAATATTTTCCAGTTGGTTATTTACCAAGGCCTGGAGAATTTAGGACCTGGCACCGTATCACAGTTGAAATTATGGCAATTGTATGTTCATATTCTTAAGATGCAAGGCCTAGAAAGAAGCCTCCCTCGCATCTGTTGGATATTGTCATATTCTGTTGAAAACTTCTGTCGTGTCCCTTATGATAGTACCGATATCAGTTATTTTGCTATTTATTGAACTACTTTTTGCTTTATTTATATATTTTCAACTCTCCTGGGCAATATACGTGGCAATATAAAAAAAGTAAGCCACCAATCTTCCACAGTTGCGGTATTTTTCTGACATTCTAGAAATTTTCTGGAACAAATATTCTGTACTTCCACCCATGAAAATCAGAGTAGCTACTGAGCATATTTCTGTTGTTGGTCCCAGGGAGGGCTAAATTCCTCCAGGGGACCTTTTTTGCATGATCAGTGTTACATTGTGGTCCAGAAGGGGAGAAGTCCCATCTGGTTTGATCTATCTTGCAGTCTAGACCCCACAATGATGAGCTTTGAGCCCAGGAGTAAAGACAAAAGCCAAGGCCATTATAACAGCTTCCAGAACAAAAACAACAGACTTTTCAAAGTAGAGCAATCTCCCTGGGCTAGCCCAAATTGACAGGCTACAAACTTTTCATCCCAGGCGATGTAACTAATCAGTTTTTCCCATTAACATCCTAGAAGGACATACCAGGGCTCAGAACCACTTTTCTCTTTTTCATCTTCTTTCTCTTTTTCTTTTTTCCAAGTTCACATTACCTTTTATTTGGGGGGGGGGGGGTATAATATTAACACCATATAATCCACGCATTGTAATTTCACAATTCAATAATTTTTCGTGAAGTTATGGAGTTATATAGCCATCACCACGACCCAAGTTTAGAACATTTCCATTACCCCCCCCACACACAAAGTTCCCTGGAGCATATGGGTAGTCAGTCTCTGTTCCCACTCCCAACCCTGGGCAACCACTGATCCACCTGCTATCTTTATAAATTTGCCTTTTCTGAATATTTCTTTTTGTTTTCGTTTTTATTGTTTTTTAGAGAGAGCACATGTGCACATGCACCTCTGCTTGAGCAAGTGGGGGAGGAGAGGAGAGGGAGAGACAGAGAATCTTAAGCAGCCTCCAAACTCAGTGTGGGGCCTGAGCAAGGGGGGGATCTATTCCAAGATCCTGGGATCATGACCTGATGTTCAACCAGCTGAGCCACCCAGGTGCCCCACTTTCTGAATATTTCTTTAAATAGAAGCATGGGATATATATTATGCCTATCACAATGGTTTTGAGTTTCATCCATGTTGTAGTATATTTCAGTATTTAAGTCCATTTAATAACCAAAGAATATTCTGTTGTAAGGGTACACCCTTTCATTTACCAGCTCACTAATTTACGGACATTTGGATTGCTTTCAGTTTTTACGCTTCTGAATAACCCTGCTGTGAACAGTCATGCATAAGTCTGCGTGTGGACACCTGTCTTCATGATCTTTATCTATATTCTTAATAACAGAATTGCTGGATCATATGGTAAGTTTATGAGTAAACTTCTCAAGAAATTGCCAAACTTTTCCAAAGTGGGAATTTTACATTCATACCAGTTTTTTTGCATCTTCGCCAACACTTGCTTTTGGCTGTCTTTTTGATTAGTGTCATTTTTGTATATGTAAACTGGTATTTCATTGTGGTTTTAAAATACATTTCCCTACTAACAAATGATGTTGAGCACCTTTTCATAAGTTTATTAGTAATTTGTACGTCTTCTTTGATAGAATGTCTGTTCAAGTCTTTTGCTCACTTTTTATTGGGTGGCCTTTCTATTATTAGCTTAGACTTGACCAAATGGATTCTACAGAAACTTTGTTCCCCTCTCTTCCATATTCCTTCATTCTCCCTTTATTTATTTATTTTTTCTTTCACCAAAATATTTATTGAAACTTGGGTAATGTAGGTACAACAGTAAAAAAAAAAAAAAAAAAAAGGACTATAATCCCTGCATTTTACACATATATTCTTTGTAACTGTGCTCCATGAATTAACATATGTATGAAGTCATGTGAGCTTTCATTCTCTCTCTTCCGGATACTTCACTCTCCCTTCAAAATACCCAGTCACCTGTGTACAAATTGAAATTCAGTTCAATTCATGCTGGACCCTTCCCTATTGCAATAGGGTATTACTGAGTAAAATCTATCCTTGCTGCTTCAACCAGAAAGACCCGTGGTTTAGACATTTTCTAGCGAGGAAGAGGGATTAGCAGTAATTTGCCACTTCCCCAGGGATTCCATCAGGTGGTTGGGCTTTTATAGGAACAATAACAGACTTTCAGAGGAATGAAATTTTTGACTTTTGAAGAAATTTTTGAATTTTTTCAAAAAAAATTTTCTGCAGTTAAACATTTTCTGCATATGCCAACTAAAGAAAGGAAAATAGCGCTAATAGTATCATCACCTTGAGCAAACCACTATTTTCATTTTAGAATATTTTTCTGGATTTTTTTTCTATATGTGTTTTACATAATTGTAATAATACTGTTTATACAATTTGCCTGAGTTTTTCACATAATATTTTGGCAGAAGAATCTTTCCCTGTTACTACAAAAAAATTGCATGGCTGTGTATTACTTGTTTGCATAATTTCGTACATTAGTATATTTAGATTTTTTTATAATATACAATGCTATGGTGAACATTCTTTGGCATATTTTTGGTTTTTTGTTATATTTAGAATTATTTTGTTAAGATAGAGTCCTAAATATGGGTCAAAATAGGGGTACCCAGGTGGCTCAGTCAGTTAAGCATCCAACTTCAGCTCAGGTAATAATCTCACGGTTCGTGAGTTTGAGCCTTACATCGGGCTCAGCACAGAGCCTGCTTTGGATCCCCCACTCTTTACCCCTCCCCCATTTGCACTCAATCTCTCAAAAATAAATAAACACAATTTTTTTTTAAAATATGGGTCAACGCATATGAATCATTGGTTAGGTTGAAATACATATTTATTGGGTCTAGTGTGCACAAAGCGGGGTGGTATGAGCTGAGATAAATGGCATTTCATTGAGGATAAATTATTCATAATACTAGAGACATAATCTCTCAATCACTAGGAAAGATGAGTGGTCGTTTAGGGGACCAGGTGGGTGGGAAGTAAATCACACTAATAGCCATGGCTTAGTCTTCATTTGCTGTCACCAGAGATGGTTACATTAACTTGGTATTGGAAAAAGGAGTAAGGACTTTCAATTCTAAAACTTAGGGAGTAACGTAGATTTATTAGTTAATTCATAATCTAAACAAGTGGTGCATGACATAAAACAATCAAACCCAGAAATATCTCCAAAGCGTATAATCATTTTTATATCATTCAGTCCACACCACAGGGCACATTAATGCTAAAAAGACCAGGAGCGGGAAATGGTATCATTAGTATGTAGCAGCAATTGCCTTGTTAATGATTCAAAGCTCATTTTTCTCAGGCAAGTGAGATTTATGCTGAAGTTTTACCGTGATAATCCCTTTCCTAGACTGCAGGTACCGGAAAGGAAATACGATGTTGTGGTCCTGCTCTAGGGATGGGAAGCCATCTCACTGTGAAAACTGGGACCTGCAGGCTGTCCGTCTGTGTTCCTCCCTACTGTCATGTGACCCCGTGATAGCTCCTAAATGCCTTGGCTCCCATCCTGCTTTCTTCACCATAAGCACTCCGCTTTGCGTGACTTTCCATTTTCAACCTTTTGGTCTACCTTCTCCCACCTGCAATAAAAACGAGCCTGTCTGTTTCCTGAGGTACAATTCTAACAAGACAGAGACAGTATCTGTCTTTTTCATGATGCATATCAAGTGCCCAGGCAATGCCTGGCACATAGTGGGGCTCCAGAGAAGATGCTCCATAAGAGGGATGCAGGGACGGATAAGAGGACTGATCTGCCACTTGCTGCAGCTCCGGGCCCTAAAGATCACATCGGTCTTCTTCTCAAACTTCATGGTGTTCTGTGGCCTTTGAGAGTCTGTCCATCTGCTGAGACAGGTCTTTAAGGCTGCTGCCTTTGAGGTGGTGCAAAGATTGAGAAGGCTCTGTGGGGGCAGGATAGCACTGGCTTCAAATCGCAACCTCCCTTATAGTACTGCCGCTTTGATCAACTCACGGAAGCTTAGGGAGCTTCAGGGTTCTCATCTATGAATGGGAAACAATAATATGCCTTACAGGACACCATGAGGGTAATGGGACGCTGCACCTGTAGAAGCTCAGACAGGGACTGGCACACAGTGAAGTGCAGCACATGCTAGAGCTGTTTCTAGCTCCCATCACTGCCCTTCAGCCCCTGGTACCTCCGCCTTGCTGAATTACCCGCTGTCGTTCACGTCGCGCTGAGCAGTGCCTTTCTCATTTATCTGTTCATGTTGCTTCTTTGGCTTGGGAGCCCGCCCTTGTGTGCATTCCTTCATCGACTGCTTATCTATCAACTGCCTGCTGTGTGCAGGTCTCTGCGCTACACCATTAGCCACGCGGCGATGAACGAGGAAAGACCAGAAGTCTCTGCACCGTTGGGTCTTAGATCCCAACAGAGGAGATACCATTACAAAATGGGAGAGAAAAATAAGTAGTCTTGCCCCGGTTCTACTCAAGCCTCAAACCAGTCTCAAAGTGTTCTGACAGGCCTGGGTGTTTCAATGAAAATGACTACTTTTATAATTTTAAGAGTGTCTATTCATTATGGAAACTTTGAAACATACACAAAAGCATAAGGAAGAAAATAAATATCACCTATAATTCTGCTATCCAGGAATACCTGTTATGCTTGCTCTCAAGTATTGTTACCATAGTTTTCTATGCATATAGAAAAAAACACATATAAGATTGGGAGGTATATCATATAGACATTTTTTGATATTAAAGCATCTGATATTAAAATCTTAATATATTTTGAACATTAAACTTCTTGGGGTGCCAGGGTGGCTCAGTCGGTTGAGCATCTGACTCTTGATTTCAGCTCAGGTCATGATCCCAGGGTCATGGGATCAAACACTGTATTAGTCTCCACACTGAACATGGAGCCTACTTGGGATTCTCTCTCTATGTTGCTCTCTCTCTCTCCCTCTCCCTCTACCCCTCACCCACTCTCTCTCTCTCAAATAATAAATAAATAAATAAATAAATATGCTCCCAATCTTTAAAAAAATTGTAAAAAATAATAATAAATAAAATACAATTACTCTTGTAAAAATATTTCCTATATGTTAGGCAACTGAAGAATGATACTAAGAAATGTCATAAAGTCATAAACCTACACATCTGCCAAGAAAATTGTATTAATTAATTTTTTTAAATTAAAAAAATTTAGATCTATTTTTTATTTTTTTAATTTTTATTTATTAAATCTTGCCATTTGCAACAATGTGGATGGAACTAGAGTGCACGATGCTAAGCAAAATTAGTCAGAGAAAGACAAATATCATGACTTCACTCAGATGAGGACTTTAAGATACAAAACAGATGAACAGAAGGGAAGGGAAGCAAAAAGAATATAAAAACAGGGAGGGAGAGAAACCATAAGAGACTCTTAAATATAGAGAACAAACCGGGGGTTGCTGGAGGGGTTGTAGGTAGGGGGATGGGCTAAATGGCCACGGACATTAAGGAGGACACTTGTTGGGATGAGCACTGGGTATTGTATGGAGGGGATGAATCACTGGATTCTACTCCTGAAATCATTATTGCACAATATGCTACCTAACTTGGAAATAAATAAATAAATAAATTAATTAATTAATTAAAAAAAAATTTTATGATCCCATGACCCTGGGATCATGACCTGAACCAAAATCAAGAATCCGAAGCTCAAACAACACAGCCACCCAGGTGCCCCAAAAGTAACTGTATTTTAACTGAACTGAATCTTTTTTCAGTTCATCACCTGATAGGCAGTTACGCTCTCAAAATTAAACTAAGCATCCTTAGGTTCCCTGCCTATATTTTCCCATATGTATGATGAACCCGTAAATTTTTCAAGCAGGACTTCTCTCTTCATTGATTTGTAGTCAAAGATGAATCAGAAAACACATTCAGGGAGGTGGTAACAATTCACTAGATTGAATAAAACAAGAAAATCTGCATTTGCTTTTCAGAAAACAGTTAAGAGCATTTAGAATTATTGGTAGAAATAATTTTTTGGCCTGGAGATTCTCTCAATATTTCTCTTACTTCAACCAGGTATAAAAATACTTCTAGAGAACTTATATTTTGACAAAGGGTTCTAGTGTTAAAACTACTGTCCTGGATTACCCTGCTAACAGTAATATATTTCTAATCATTATTCCTTGAATTTACGTGTATCCACAAAAAGAGCTTTGTGAATCTCAATATTATTTAATCCTAATACAAAGATAAATCATCATTAAAGGGCCTTTTTTCAACTTTTATTAGCATTCCATCATTTATAAAGGACTTTTCTACACATTATCTTATTCTAATGACGACTGTCTAGGGCAGGTAGAGAAGTAGTGCAGCACAGAGAGATCACATGCTTCCCCCCAAATAATAGAGTAACACCTAGAATCTGCTAAGTCTTAGACATCACATCTTTAATGGATTTTTATATTTTCTGGCTTTGTAATTCTAGAATATAATAGATTTTGTCATTTTAGTTCAGCCTCTTTCCTCTGAAATCACGTGTTGCATAATCTATGCTTTTAGAAATTGAAACGGTAGACATCCTTATGTTACAGAAAGGCCAAGCTTACATGGCAGAGCCAGGTTCATTGTGGGCCATTTGATATTTCTCTTGAACAGAGTCTCCATGGAAACTTTGAAGAGCCACCCTTTTGGATGGCCCAGCACTGTCCATGAGATACCAATACAGGGAGAGCAGTGAACAGGTAATGTTTTTTGCCTTTTTTCAATATCTCCAGGTCATTTACCATTTGTTATAGTTATGCTCTCCCAGAAGCATACATTGAGCCAAAGATTTAGGTTCAGAAATTTATTAAGGAAGAGCTCCCAGAAGAAATCAGTAAGCAGGCAAGACAAGTAGAATAAGAAAAGAAGAAACAAGCAAGGTCTGATCTTGATGAAGTTCCAGCCTCAACCTGCTCTCACAGAGAATGCTGGGATAGGTAGGGCGTTGGAGACTGCTGTTCCACCATGAGGTGGAGAAACTGGGATCTCACACTCCCATGTCACTCAGTCATTGGCTATGGACCAACACAAGGTGGGGATCGGGGCTGGATGTAAACTCTCAGGCACAGAATGGTTCTCTGGAGGTTGCCAGTAGGAGACAATTGGCCACCAGCCATTACCAGCAGAGGCTGGGACATGAGAGCACAGAGCTGGACAAAGATTTGGGAGGGAATTTGGAAAAAAATCAAGGGTGTCTATTACACATTCCAAATCAGAAACTGCTGCTGTCTGCTGTCCTGTTCTCTGCTGGTAGAGGAAGTTCACTCCTAATCAGTCTGTGCTTCCTCCATGAGTATGCTCCTTCTATAGGACCAGATACCTACCTAACTGATGGGAACCCCAACCCTCTTCTAATTTCCTGGAGATTTCTCTCATTATCTGGTGACTCAGAATTTATATATGCCTATGATTCATGTGCTGGATTGCAGGACATCTTTCTAAAAGCTGTCCCACTAACGACCTTAAAATATCTCAGCAGAAGACTTCTCCAACCTCAGGGAGATTAAGCACGTCCTGAGAAGAGAGCCCGAGGTTTCATTAATGAGTAACACAACTGTTTCCTAGCATTTGGGCCTAACAACTGGGGTCAGGGGGTCACTACCACAGAGTCCCATACGGGGGTTACTTTTACTTTAATGCGGCAATGGTGTCCTTTCAACATTTCTTAAAGTTCGGATGTACCTTACCAAAGAATCACACGCTTTTACAGTTTCCAAGTACAAACCGCATAAACTTGAGCCACCCCTCAGTACGATCACAGTTGTGTTCAAAGAAGCACCATTTTGGGACTAGAAAGTAATAGAAAAGTAAATTACATCTTTTTTTTTTAGTTATGCCGAAGAACAATTCTAGCTAATAATGTATGCACACAAAAATCTTGCATTCTTTCTCTCTTTTTTTTCCATTTTTCTCTCTCCTTCTTTGTACCTATGGCTGGGACCCCAAATTCTCTTTCATCCCCGACTCCAAAAAGACCTTGTTTTACAAACTCAGATCTGGAAGGCTCTCCTGTCTCTCACCCTTTTCCTCTCTTCATGCCTTTTCTCTTCCTACGGTCGGTCGCTGTTTGCCTTCTGCTGGCCTCTCTGTTTCCTCAGATCCTGATGTGTATTAGAAAGGTTCGGGAGCTGATGAGGCAAAACACTTCATGTCCCAGGAGAGAAGGAAGGCCCATGAGAGGATTCTCCTGTGGGCAAGAAAGATACGGTGAAGACTCCTCTCACCTAGTCACTCCAGCTTTCCAGATTGCCCTTAATGCACTCCCATGAGCCACCGGGGCACGGTGCAATGGACACACTCAAAAGCCTAGGAGTCACTGTGGGTTACAGAGTCGTTCGCGGCTAAATGAGTCCTGAGAAGTCCTCCTCTGAAGCAATCCTTGTGACAGTACTATTGAATTCCTCTACTAACACGAAGACATCTGGGTCAGATTTACTTTTCTCCTGCCTTTCCTTAAAGGTAAATAAGGTGAACAACTACAATATGAAGTGACCAAAGGGGCCGTCTGTAGGGCTCTCTTGTAGGACCCACAAATTTTCTTTACATTTGAATTTGCTGCTAAATTATTTTGATAGATACAAAAAAAAGGGGGGGGGGGAGAAAAAGAAACACACACAATAAACCCTGTAAGTAAACTTGTTAAAGGCTTTCTGGAGCAGAGCCTCAAGAGGCATGGAGTCATAAGGGACAGGAGCTCTCAGGGAGAGGGACACATCATGGTTGGGAAAAGGTAGCAGAAAAGGGATGGTGAGGTCTTCAAGTTAAATTTTCATATGCCAAAGCTTTGCCTGGGAGTGCATATTCTTTCCTTTCCCCTACCTCCACTTGGTATCACAGGGAAAATGCTAGGCAAGTCACACATGTATTATGAACATATTTTGTAAGCAAAAAGTGGAAGCCATGGTCTGATGGTCCATTTTTCTTTTTTCTTTCTTCAGCTTTATTGAGATATAATTGACATAAAACATTGTATAAGTGTTGAGTGTACAACATGATTTTCTATGTGTAAAAATATATATAAAATATGTATCTAGATATCTCTATCTATCTAGATATATCTCAAAGTGATTACACCACTGTAAGGTTAGTTCACACCTCCATCACCACACAGCATCTTTTGTGCATGATAAGAACACTTAAGATCCACTCTCTTAGCAGCTTTCAAGTATACAATAGCGCATTAACTATAATCACCGTGCTGTATATTAAATCCCCAGAATGCATTCATCTTATAATTAGAACAGGTTTTCTTTTAAAAAAATAAAATAAATGTCTCTCATTATATAAATTTTGAGAAGTATAAAAATAGACTAAATTAATTGTAAATATTATTTTTACTATGGGCCTTATATAAAAGGATTGGCATTACTTTTTTACTTAACACATACATTTCCTTTTGGATCCATGGTGGGGCTGGAGATGGAAATGGGCCGCATCCTTGTCCTCACCTCTGCAAGCATCTATTTTCACCCTGTAATTTGTGTAGGGGATTGAGGATTTCCCTGGGGAAACATGGAAGAGCATAGTGATCCCATTAAAAAATTAAAGGGTCAGGGTGCCTGGGTGGTTCAGTCAGTTGAGCATCTAACTCTTGATTTCTGCTCAGGTCATGATCTCACGGTTTATGGGTTAGAGTCCCATGTGGAGCTCCGCACTCACAGTGCTGAGTCTGCTTGGGATTCTCTCTCTCCCTTTCTCTCCCCCCCCCCCACTTCCCTACTCATCTCTCTCTCTCTCTCTCAAAATAAGTAAATTTAAAAAGAAATTAAAGGTCTATTAGTTGCAACCATTTCCCATCAGCCCTCTGCCGAGTGCCACTTTGTCACTGCTGCTATAGAGCAGGTGCAGACATATTCCCATGAGTTTTATGCTGATATTATCACATCGTACAGGTACTGATTCTGAATGCTTCACTGGACTTCAAAGTCTTCTTCCTGGTTCTATCGCTTCTTTGCCATGCATTGTAACGAATGCTTTGGTGACATATCCATACCCGTATTTAGGTTTTAGTCTATCAGATGGATCCTGAAGCACTGTATTGTACTCCCGTATTTTAAAAGGATATTAATAAGGAAGTTTATTTTTCTCTACTTTGTACATTTAGACTCCCCAGTCTAGGTGGCACTTAGACATACATTCAAGTTATCCAGCTGGGAGATGGATCTAGATGACAGATACCACACTGTACTCAAGCTTCCTTGCTCCTCCGTTGGGTAAGTCAGTCTCCAGGGGTCAGACTTGTTGCCAGGCAACTTCTTCCTTCAGAATGAGAACTCTCCCAAGAGGACCCTCAATCCATAAGCAAACAGGCATCTGGCAGCTGCTCCCACCAATTCAATAGACAGGCCCAGGCATGTTGGGCTGTTCGAGCTAAATTGAGATCTCCATTACATTAATTGAAAAGATCACAGATTCCTCTTTCTACTCTTTCTTCTTCTGAATTTTTTTCCTTTATGAAATATTAGATGCATAAGAAACGACCATCGCTATAATATTATTGATCTGTCTTCATTTATAAAACCATCCACACTTTCACCCTCCCCCAATCAACATACTCCTTTGCTATTCATCTTGGGTAAGACTGGTAGGGAGAAGAATCTTGAGTGAACTAAATTACTTGCTTCTGTAGAGCTTTATGATTGTCCCTGTTGACAGTTGTGTCTCAAGCAGTAGCTCTGAACAGTATTTATTAAGGACTTTCTATGTTTCAGGTGCTGTGCTAAATGCTAGGGCTGAAAGTGAGTCTAGCACAATCCCTAACACCTAGGAGCTCACAACTAATTGGTTTGTCAGCCACAAACCTTATGTCCAAAATGATGTGGTGCATGCTGCTGTTGATAACCTGAAAACCAGTGATTCAGTCTTTCTAGAAGTTGCACCGATTTATAGAGACTCAAAAATCAAGCTCTCCCTCTTATCTTCAACCTTGAGGCTTGGAATTCTCCTTCATGGTGGCCAGGCTTACCCTATTGTCTGTAGTACTGACAATATTTTGATAACCATACAAACTGCTTTCCGTTGCTCTGTTCACATTGAGACCAGATCCCTTAATTTTCAAAATAAACATGAATACCTGGGTGACCAGAATCATCCAACAGCACTAATTTTGCAAGCCCCAATTTCCCACAGATGAAACTCACATTTGAGGCATTCCAACCCACTGGTCGGCCAGCCTAGTTCTCCCTGACGTAGAAGGTTTACTACTATTTGTGAAGACCGCGTTAAGTTAGATAATTAAAATAGTTTATTTCCTGGAAGACCAATGGGGCAGATCCCAACCTAGTTCCTTAAATATCAGGTTAAAAATGATCTGTCGCATTTTTTAGCAATTCCAGAAGTAAGACAGACACGTTTATTCCTCTATGAACTGTCCGAATGCCAAAAGGGTGCTGCTTTTCCATGGAGGATGGTAAGAGGAAGAAGAACAACAGGAGAGGTTTCCAAAAGCATCCTAGACATCTTCAAACAAGTGATGCGTTGTTGGGCACAGCATAGGATGGTAGAAAACAGCGGAAGAATGTTACCAACAGGTGGCAGGGGGATGAACCGTAAGTGAGTGAGTGAATGGATACAGATATAGGGGATGGCGTGAGTCCCACGTCTGGCTTAGTGAAATGTTGCTTTTATAATAAATAGCTTGAAAACGGAGACAGGCTGGCTTCAGTTGGAATCTCCTCTCACGTGATAAGCCCAGAAAATAATCTATTGCTGTGGAGAGACACCCTCTTCCTTTAAAGGGGGTGATCTTCTTAAGTGGTTTTCCAGTATCATCCTATGAGGTAGGCATCTCTATAGGGGGAGCAGATAGAGAGAATTGGGTAAGAACTGGAGCTTTGGCATCAGGCAAACCTTGGTTGATTTCCAGCTCCAATATATTCTCTGGCTATCTGACATTAGGCAAGATTCTTCACAGAGCGGCACCTTGGTTTTCCCATCTGTAGCATGAGAATGACAACACCTGCCTCATAGCATGGCTGGGAGGATGAAATGAGGATAGCCATGCAGACGGTAGCACAGCCCAGCACATGGAGCCCCCAGCTCCAGTCACGGTCTGACCACGCTGAGGAAAGGTGCTGGCCGTATCTCAGCCTTTGCCTCTTGGACTTCTGTGAGTGAAGAGTGTTTCACCAAACTTCTTAGAACAGATGTTAGCAACTGTTCCAAAGCCCAAGCTCAATGACATCCTTGGATTCTTTCCCACTTCACGTCCCACATTCATTTAGCCATTAAGTCCATTTTCCTCCACCTCGGAAATTCCATCTCCTAGCCGCCATCTTCCCAGTCACTAATCCAGATTGGGTCCTGATCGTCTTCACTCAACTACCACATTACCGTCCCCTCCTAAATTCTCTTTCTCTACTCCCTTGCCCTGGTCTCCAGGATTAAGTTATAAACCCCATTTCTGAACTTGTCAACCTCCTTCTTAATTGCTTCCAGTGCTTATGCAGTTGTTTGATCCCAAAATGTAGTGTCCATTAGCCACACCAGCCTTACAGTGGAATCCACTTCCATTCACCTCCACCTAACATTTGCATCCTCCATACTGACTTGAAAAGACCCTGCATTTGTTTGTTTGTTTGTTTTTGTTTTTTTTGTTTTTTACTTCTCTGGGCCTTTTCTCATGAGAATTAAATTGTAATAATCTTTAGCTAATTCTCTGCAGGGTGAGCTACACCTCTTCTAAAACCCAGATAAATTATAACCCCCAGAGAGTAGTTCTCTTTTCTGTGGTCTCATAGTACTTGGTGATATCATTATTACAGCACCTTTAAATTCCCATTAAAACTATTACTGAGCAGTTTCTCTGTGCTAGATAATAATTTGGAGATACAGATAGATGATAGATAGATAGAGAGATGATAGATATATATAGATGATATAGATATAGATATAATCTCCCTAATGATATTCTAATATCCTTTTAAGATTATTCAACTCTCCTTGGTAAATAAGCTAAGCTCTAAGAGGTTATACCAAAATTCACACAGCCCCTAAGGGGCAGAGTTGGCAAGAAACTTATAATGCAAGATCCCAAGTCCTATGTTCCTGTCACTAAAACACAACCTCCTCATTCCATCACATTGCAGCTGCCTACGCGTCAGTCTCCAGAACTACGATGTGCTTTCTTAGATTAGATGTGTTCAAATGAGATGTGGAATTGCTAAGATTAGATGTGTTCAAATGAGATGTATTTTATATTTTGCATCACCAGCTCTTAGCCTGGCATCATTCATATTGCATATACTCATTTGTTGAATGAAAGACTGAGCTCTGTGTACATGGATGAGATTTGAATCCATCTTCCTTGAGGATGGGCTCTGAAAGGGTTGCAGGACCGTATTGGAGACGGATTCTCAAACATCTAATGGGTAAGCAGTGTGGCCATGGCTGGGATGAGGAACAGAGAGCGACTCCCTTTCCAACCCTGTAAGGGGGAAGTGGGTACACCAATTGACCACATCAGTAAGCCTTGTATTCTGGGCCACCTCTGGCGCTGTGTCTTAGGCTGCAGCCCTGTTCATAGTTGGATGACTAGTTGCAGGTAGTCTCTGGGGAAGTCATTTGTCACTTGTCTAAAGCTTTCCACGTCTCCACCTTAACAGGAAGATCCCTATCATATGTCTCCTACCCAAGTTATCTCTCCATCTTCACCTTCTGAAGATAGCAAGTGAAATGGAACCAGAGAAAAGCTATGCCCCCAGAGGGATGCCTTTCTATCCAGCCTGAATGAACATAGCTGCCAAGACATCCGCGACTTCAGGGCCTCGGTTTGTTTCATGTTCGAGAAACAAACTCAGTGAAACTCAGTGTCCCCAACAAAGGTAATCAATATCAGAAATTGTGCACATCTGAAATCTCGCAAAAGCCTGAGGTAATTTGGCATCTGTAGGGATAAGAAAGAGCCTCTTGGTCTCCTCACTTCTCTGCTTAGCCCTCATGCCTTAGAGAAACTTTCTGCTAACTGAGGTCCTGGTTGCTCTGTGGGGGACATAGTTGATCAAAGTCCCAGATGACTGGATTTAGCTGCCTTCATCAGTGTCTTCAAGGTCTAATGGCCACAGAATAATTTCAAGGTCAGACAGTGGTTTTGCTGATGACTTCACTGCAAGCATATTTTAAAATGAACTTGGAGATGCAGAATTACCAGGTATGTATTCCCAGGGAAGCTTTCTCAGTCACCTTGCCTGATCCTGTTGAAAGAGAGAAAGTTTCACTGCATTTTGCATCAGCTGATGAATCATCCAGCATATTTCATATTTGCTGTGCTCTTGAGGTTGCCCGTGGGCAAATTGGAGCCCATTCTGCAGCACGGTCTTGCTGCTGAGCTATTATAGGATGTCTAATTAAATTAAGCCATAAGGCAGGAGAAAACTCTGCCATAACCTTCATAATCTGTGAAACCTTTAATCTTTTGCCAAGCATCAATTTCCTAAAAATGAGAACTGCAGCACATCACCAAGAGACGAAATCCTAAAATGGAAACTGCAGTTTTTTACAATATGTGCAGGGATGCTGAACCACAAAACCAGAGAGAGAGAGAGAGAGAGGCGCCAAAGCACTAGGCATGTGAAGGAGTACACCATACACAATGACCTTGAAATCTCAATTATTTCTTGCTAATTGGATGGAGCGAACTATCATTTCCATTTCTGAATTTGTAAAGTTGTTTTCTTCTCAGGGAAAAGGAGATATCTGCTCTTCAGGCCGGACTCAGTTCTGAGCAAGTCTGTCTTCCTGTGGTTTGTTGTACCTGGGTGAGCAAAAGGGGACTCCATCCTGGGGGCAGGGCCTGGAATCCAGCTTTCTGATGACACACATCCTCAGCTAACTTCCCCCGGGGGCAATTGTCCACAGGCAGGGCAGGACAACCAGAGCTGGCTAGTTTGCTAAGCTTGGGAACACTGTCCGCTTCTCACTGTCAGACAAACTTGCTTTCCTGCACAAGAAATCTGCAACCAAAGATATGATATTTACTGAGCACCTACTTCATGGTGAAGCAGCTTGTTTAAGCTTGTGCGTAATAATTATTTCATGTAATCCACATAATCAATCTGAAGCTCAGGGATGTTAACTTGCTCAGATTGCCCAAGAGAGGAAGAACTCAGACCCTGATCTCATTGGTTCTGAGTTCATGTTCTTTACACTGTGTTATTCTTGTACCATAATGTAGGCAGATTCTAGGAAATGCTACCTAGTATTTCTCAGTTTCTAAAGCGGAATATGCATAAGTGAATATGGGTGAGAGAGAGCAGAAGCTTTCTAAACTTCAAATTTTCTTCAAAGGCTTCAAAGTCGGAGTAGCAGCATGGCCTAATGACAGCTTGGAGATTGATCGGTTCTTCTTTTCAGGCTTTAATCTTACTGGCTGGGTGATTGCGGACAAGCTCCCTCAGTACTCAAGTTGTGAATTCCAAGGGAGGAGTTATAGTCATCGAAGAGGGTTACTGGCAATCTCTTGGACCTTGATTTTATATGGAAAAAACCACCACCAACAACGAAAACACTAACCTTGTCTTGGAGCAAGGATATTTTGGCCTCACAGATTCGATCAGGTACAAGCTCCTGAGTTATTCATATTTAAATATTTGCTTGTCAAACTGATACATTGTAGGTGGACAATTACAGTATCGGGGGCGATGTGGTAGGTGCTAGCCTGTGGGCGGCACACAGGGCTGGTGCCCTCGGGATCACTGAACGGGCAGCAGAGGAGGCTAGTTCTGGGTCTGACAAGCGTGGGGTTTGGCAGGGGCGGCGGTTACGATCAGCCCAACGGCAGTGTCACCCCATTGCGCTGAAATTTCCAGAACTCTTGGTGGGCATCTCCAATCCAATTGTTTTTCCTCCGAAGTTTAACATCGCATACAATTCCATGGACCAGCAGATAGACATTATTGGGCTAGTATACCAGCCGTGAGGTTCAAATAACTACACGATTATATTCTCTTAATCTCTGAACAACTAAATGTGGAGTCGGCTTTACACTCACCAGGCTAAACAGCACACAAAAAAGCTTTACTTTTAAATAGACAATTTGAGGAGCTGGGTGACTCAGTCGGTTAAGCTCTCCCCCCACTCACACACACTCTCTCTCTCTCTGTGTCTCAAAACAAATACGTAGACTTTAAATAGACAATTTGAGAGATCTTTTCTTTGAGGGGGGAGGGGCAGAGAGAGAGAGAAAGAGAGGCAAAAAGAATCTTAAGCATGTTCCACATTCAGGGTGGAGTCTGACATAGGGCTTGATCTTACAACCCTGAGATCATGATCTGAGCCAAAATCAAGGGTTGGTCACTTAACCAACTGAGCCACCCAGGCACCCCAACAGATCTTTCTTTTTAATCAGTAAAGAAAACTGTACTTCTAGACGAGATAAACTCTTGGGGAAGGAAGTCTTGAGTGGTAAAAGGTATGTCCTTCCTCTCCCTCACAATTGTTATACTATACATAACTATGACATATAAATATCTAGGAAATATCACTGAATGCTCAGTCTTACAAATCATCGTTCTATCCAGAATGGAAAATTATGTATTCCATTGACTTCTATAGCATGCTGATTTTATGTTTTACTCCACTTGTGCATTAAAACAAAAAACAAAAAACAAAACAAAAAAAACCTTTGGAAAGCTTGTTAGGTGCAAGGCTCCCTTTGTACCTTTTCAAAGGATTGGAGACTTATGTTGGTTTTACATGCAATGGTCAGTATGGAAGTCTTCTTTCTAAGAATGATCTCATTGAACAATATTCAATTAAAAGGCTTTATTTTCAGGACCTTGCTAAGCAGCGGGAGTGATGAAGGGAGAAGAGACATGAAAAGTTCATTTTAAGCCAGAGGTCTTGAGTGGACAAGGAGCTAAAACCAAACGCAAAGGTAGTCAAATCTCGTCTGAGCCGTGGATCTTCTGTCCCTTAGACTCTGACCTCTGGTTGTTTTTTGTTTTGGTTTTGTTTTTTTTAAATCATAATTCAGCAAATTTGGTTCCACCCCCCGTATGTTTCTGATTTTGTCCTAGCTACTTACAGATCACTCTTTACTTTTTCTTTTTTCTTAACTTTTTTTTTTTTTTTTGTTATTATACGGAAGCAACCCAGATGTCTCTCCATAGAAAAATGGATAAAGAAGATGCGAGGTCTATTTATCTATCTATATATAGATTTATACGTAAATATATTCTATATAATGGGATATATTTGGATATTGTATATGTAGATGTGATATATATATATGTGTATATATATGTATATATATATAATGTATAAAATGGAATATTAAAAGAATGAAAACTTGCCATTTGCAACAACACAGATGCTAACTGAAATAAGTCAGTCGGGTTACTCTTTTCTTGATCTTGACTTTTCAAAATGCCTATGATCACTTAGATTCCTCACCTGCTTTGCCAACCCATGTAAATATCCTGTCTCCAGTTGCCAGTGATTTATTCTCTAGGCATCGATCGTGTTCCAAGCACCATGCAAGGACCTGGATAACCACATAGAGGACAGCATCTCTGCCCTCAGAGAGGAATTTCAGTTCAGTAGAAGTTGTGAGCTGGATGGAAAATGCTACATAAACGGTTGCATGGCATAGATACCATGAGAAAGCAAAGGAGAGAAGCACTTCTCATCTGCCAAAGGCAGATACTTGTCATGGAAGGATTCCTAAGCAAAGACACTCTCCCCATCCAGAGAAAGTGTAAAAGAAGTTTGTTAGAAGGATGAATGGAGACGTCGTTCCTGCAAAAGGAAACAGGCTGCACAAGGGCAGGGGGCTATAACAAGCCCAGTGCTGTGTGGCTATGTAAGATCTGTGGGTGACTGAATGGCGCATCCAAAATGATACCAGGATCTAGAATTAAATAACATTGAACGAAACAGTAGAAGTAGCTTCCTGTCAACTCCCTCTCAATCCTGGTTAAGTCAAGGAATGAATCCTTCTATGTTTCTGAATACATTTCCAATTTCTCGAACACTTGCTGATCTCCCCTTTTGTCAGAGAACAGGATTCAGCTCAGATACTTTAGCAGGCAACACTGTCGTGTTAGGATGTAGTTACATTGTTTCCTTTTTTGTTATATTTACTTATAAGGTTCATTTTCATTATGACAACTGGTTGCAGGCTTCCACTCACAGCATTGATACAAGTTTCATTTGAAAGGACTTTATTTCAGTTAAAAATGCAATCAATTGAAAAAAACAATATGCAAAAAATAACAGGTGGTACGTGAATATGGTAAGAGTCGTGAAGTTGGAACGCCGATGGGGAGACTTTGACAAACACTGGTATGGCATACTTGGAAAATAGAAAATCATAAGACGGAGTGGAGGGTGAAGTGGGAGACGCTTCAAGAGTTTGGCTGCTGAGGAACTTAGCTTCATGAGGAGTCACAGAAGGGTTAAAACAAGGAGCATGCACAGCAAGGTTTTTGAGTTAGAGAAACTTTCAGCAAAATGCGAAGGATGTCCCAGAGGAGCTGAAGGAAGCAGATCAGTAAGGAGGCTAATGGAGTCTAGTGGGAGAGGAAGAGGGCACCAATGGTAGAAGCGATGGGGCTGGGAAAGAGGGGACGGATTTGTTTGGCAGATCAGTGGTGCGAACACCACTGTCAGTTAGATATGGAGAAGGAAATGTAGACTATTGCTCAGGTTCTGGCTTGCTTAGTGGGTGCCATGTGACTCTTCTAATCAGGTGAGGGGATGTTTCCCCTTAGTTCTCCCCTTGCTTCATAATCGATATGAGTTTGACCCCGAGAGGAACCCTAAATCCCATTAACTCTGCATCAACAGCTTAATAGGAAGGGCCCACGGTCCTTCCCCTCACACTCATGGCTAGAGATCTAACTCCTCAGGTAAATAGGGCAGAACTCGGAATGTGTGGGGAATTAGCATCTTTTCATGTTGTGAAAGAGCTTTTGGTCAAGCAAATACTGGAAAAGATATAATGCTCTCCGACTCCACCCTAAAATTTTCTAAAAGGGTCTACTACAAATCAAGAAAGAATTCTTAGTTTTAAAAAAAAAACACTCTAAATTCTAAACCCCATAATTTCTGACTAATTTCTGTATCAAATGTGAAGTTCTATTGTCCTATGATTTCAGATCTTTCAAAATCACAGGTATCAGCACAGGGAAGAGAAGGGCTCTAAACTAAGAAGTTGCTAAGGGAGGTCTCTATTTTGCAAAAATAAGGCTATTCTGAAGGAAGGATGGGATCTTCACAGAGACGTTTTTGCATGAGGGCAGAATGATCTCATAATTGGAAGGAAGCTGAGTACCAGGAATCAAGGAGCTCGGAATGAGGGGGTCTTACACACGGCATTTTCTGTCCCCCCTATTCATGCTGGAGAGGGTCTAAAATGTAAGGGGAAATTGTTTTGCTATCTTATTACCTGCTAAAGGGCACACCAATGAAGACCCTTCATCTAAAGAAGAAGGAACGTGTACTTTAGCCTCACTGTGAGAAATCAGAAGGGTTCTAGAAAACCTGCCCAGCCTGAGGCCCCCAACCCTCTTCAAGAGAAAGGTTCAAGGGCAGCAAGAAGGAACCTCTGGGTGAAA
The DNA here is from genome assembly GCF_016509475.1 of Prionailurus bengalensis. Classification (NCBI taxonomy): domain Eukaryota; kingdom Metazoa; phylum Chordata; class Mammalia; order Carnivora; family Felidae; genus Prionailurus; species Prionailurus bengalensis. The sequence goes on along the minus strand of NC_057344.1, from coordinate 30,528,013 downwards.
GTCACAGAATGGAAGACAGGTGTTTGCTTAACTATGATGATAAATAATAATTAATATGATACAATGTTTACATCTAGCTTATTTAAAAAAACAAGAAAGGTTCCTTATTTATTATTTTTATAGGGAGCTAGAGTTAGGATTATTTCCAATAAAATAACACTTTTGTTTAAATGAGGGTAATGTGTGGGCAATTATATTAGACTCTCTTGCCATTAACAGTAGAACTATATTAACTACACCACAAGCCCGAAGATGAATATCATGAGACTAAGTCACCCACCATCTTAAATGTAGGATGAAATTTTAAAGTATTGAATCCAAAAAGCTGAAATCTAAAAATTATTCATAAAAGAATCCTATTTTATGCATAAAGAGTGAGTAGAACTGGAAAAATTACTTATTGGATAGATAATGGGAGGGAGTGAGAAACATCCATAAGCAATGTGGTTTCTAACATTTAAAAGTCAATCTGAGACCTGATTCCTCTACCTTTGTCAGGCTGCAGAACTTTACCTAGATTATATATATATATATACATATATATAATATATATGTATATATATAATATATATGTATATATATATAATATGTATATATATAAAATATGTATATATATACACACACATATATTTTAATGAAACGTGTCAGGACATCCTGGATACCAACGAAAGAAAATGGGTTTGTACAGATATCTTATCAATTTAGGAGCATGTTTTGTTTGTTGTGGTACATGTTTGCAAGGAAGTTTGAAAATGGTATTGTGAAAACTCTACAAAGAGTTATGTCTCGGTAAATTTCTGTGAAGTTGTAATGAAACACTAATGTAATAATCCCTTAAAAATTACAGGCTTTATGTGAAACAGTGTGGCTACATAAGAAGCAAACATAAAATAAAGAACTTATTCGGTGATTATGCTGCTTAAAGTACAGTTGTTATTAAAAAAGAATTTTCTCGGGGCACCTGAGGGGCTCAGTCAGTTAAGCGTCCGACTTCGGCTCAGATCGTGATCTCACGGTTTGGGAGTTTGAGCCCCACATCAGGCTCTGTGCTGACAGCTCAGAGCCTGGACCCTGCTTCGGATTCTGGGTCTCATTCTCTCTCTGCCCCTCCCTGACTTGTGCTCTGTCTCTCTCTGTCTCTCCAAAATAAAAATGTAAAAAAAAAAATTAAAAAGGAATTTTCTCATTGGCATGAGATTGGAGAAATGATGAAATGTGATGAGTTTGTGCAATGTGGAGTGTGTCATTTGGAACTGAGGAACGGGGGCTCCAAGAGGAAGGACCAAAAAGAAGGTAGTGCTTGGATATTCGCTATGTACTAGATGTTTATGGCTTCCTTACATATGTTCAAGTGTAATGCTCATTACCACCAGAGCCTTCTAAAGTCACTTGGATTCCCATATTAGTGATCAGGAAATAAGCTTGGAGGAGGAAATTGACCAAATTGGCCAAGCTACTAAGTGGTGGGGACAGTGTTCTGACTGCAAAGCCCCCTCCTCTTTTCACTGCAGGATGCTATCTGCACCTTGAAATTGTGACTTCATTCCCGTGGTTACAGTTCATTTAGAAAGGTATGTTGAGAAAAAAGTGCATAGAGTCACTAAGTCAAGCAAGTTGGGTTCTACAGTAACTCTAAACCAAAGCCAGAGGAGCTTATATTCTTTCAAATAGAAAGAATTGGTTTTGGATAGAACTTGCACTGATGTAATGACAGGCTGAAAATGGCAAGGTTATTTGAGTCTGGAACAGGGAGGGGGGGAGTGAAATGGGTAGAAATAGGAGTTGTAGTATTATCTCTGCAACTCACTAGATGTGTAACATTTTTAACTTTCCTGAACCTAAAATTTGTTCGTCATTTATCACATCAACATCTCATGAGTTTAAGAGGATTAAAAATGATAAGGGATGTTTTAAGCCATAAAGTGTTATTTCTGTTTAATAGTTGTTGCATATGAGCAAACCTGTACATAAGCTATTAAAGATTTTTGTGTCTATGAAGGTAAGCCTCTGGCCTCTTTGGAGAGTCATGGGGTGGGAACAGAGTCACTTCCTCCATCAAATTCTGTCCCTGTAAGTACATTTGAAGTGGGGCGGGGAATGGATAGAGCTGCTACCCCATTCTCTGTCTCCTCTTATGAATTACTGGTTTCCCTCTCCTCGTCTGCTTTTAAATAGATCAGGTAGATTATGATGAGTTTCCTCCAGGTAACAAAATCCACCCTGCTGAGTGATCTCTTGAAGCTTATTGAACATCCAACACAATGGCCCACCAGAGTGGTCCAACAATGACAGTCTCAGGATGTCAACAGGAACCAACAGGAACTTGCAAGACTGGGCCTGACTTCTCTATCCAACAACAGTCCCAAAGGTGAGTAATATTGCAGCAGGATAGTCCTGTCTTACATAAACTGAAAGCATTTCTATTGCCTACCAGGCCAATCTTTTGAAGTAATAGTTTCCATAAATTTATTTTATTCTGTTTCAGAAAGGGCAAGCCCAAGATAGAGAAGAAAGCAATTCATATGAGGTCATCAAAATTGTCCACTCCTTCCAGCATCCCAAATCTCTAGATTTCAGAACTGCCTCACTGAACCCCAAATCCCTAACATCAGGTGCTTTTTTCATTCATCGTCAGGGCAGAGAGCAGGGAAATCTAATGATGTCTTCCCCAGACAGTAGTTGGAAAGACATTGTTGACCTGGGTTTGACATTCCAGAGTCGACACTGTTGAAGTGAATGGAGAATTGTAATAACCGTCTAGATAGTCAGATAATCTACATTCTCTCTGGACCATGCTCTACCATATAGGCTTCTGCTCCCATAATCCGTGTATGTCAGGTATCTGATTGTAACCTAAATTACTAAGACAACTGCTTGTAGTTTTCAGTTTGTCGGGTGGACAAAGCCTCAGCTGAAACCTGAAGACACAGGGAAGTGTCTCCGTCTGTAATTTTTCAAATATTCCATGCACTTCTTGATTTGCTGAATGGCTGGTTGGCTGCAATGGACAAGTAAGCCAATGCGGTGGCTTCAGGATCGTGTGTGTTAGGAGTGTGTGTGTGTGGGAACATAAATCACAAATATGAGGAATCTGAATTGTTTTAAAAAGTTCATGATATAAATAATAAAGACTGGTACAGTCAAAGGCCACTATTTGAATCTCTTAGACATCCAGACTGTTTTGGAAATTATGCCAGAGGAGCTACGACTAACGACAAGGTGTCACGTACGTATATGGAGGTGGACGTTGATGGCAGGCATTGAGGTACCCACAAACTCCAACAGAGGTCCCTGTGTACCCTCAAAGGATTGCTGAACTCTATCTCATACACTTCAGAAGCCCTAATCTTATCTAGAATAATGAGTAAAATGCTTGAATTATATAAAAAGTATCACCCATGCAAATACCTATTTGTTAAAATATGGCTTTTGTTTAGGCTAATCTCAATAAGAAAAGTAATAGCCTCATTTCTATGACTCTTTTAGAATGTGGGAAATTTCTCATGCATCGGCCCTTCCCTGAGCAGTAAGATGGGCATCTAGTTTGATTTATTGATAGAATGAGGGGAAAGAATCCAACTTAGCCTTATCTTCTCTTAAAACTGAATCAATAAATCATGGGCCTGATGGAAAATAAATTTACTGAAGCTATAAGAAAGCTTAGCATGGTCAGGTTCTGACTGGCTGCCTTTTGGGCCCTGCTGGCCATCAGATTACTTGAACCCCAATAACAGGTTTTCTTTTCACAACTGCAGGTATCGTCACATTGACATTTCCATTAGCCCGGAGAAGTTTCTTGCAGTCACTACAGAACATGTTAACAACCAGCACCCAGGCAATCATGTCCTAAGACGTCCTCTCTGCTATGTTACTGTGTATGGGGCCGGGGTGGGGGGGGGGAGGCAGGGGGTTGTGCGAGAAGGGGAAGAAGACATTGTATTGCTTGCTTATGGCCCTTTTGACAAGGAATACAGTCGTAAGCAAAACCAACAGGCAGAAGGTGATGAAAGAACAGGCAAAAGCAACAGACAGACGAGATGATCATGGGGTCCATCAGACACATTCCTAAATTAATACAACTGTCGCAGTCAGATGGAAGGTGCTGGTCTAACAGACTCAAACATTAGTCTGCTGAGCAACACTCCCACGCCTCCACAGAGTAGCATTTTTATTGCAGTATGTCCTTCATGGAAAATGAACAAAATTTTAAATAAATCACAATTACTTATTGCTTAGTATTTTGGATAATAAATTCTTTAGTTTATCAGTACCTCAGGGCCTTCAAATGTGCATTCTTCAAATAGTTTCAATTACATATACATTCTTTCTCCTGAACAATAAATTATTCTTTAAAAAAAAAAAGTAAAAGGAAAAGATACATAATTTTAAAGCAAAGAAAAACAAAAAAAACATATATTTTTGACATTTGTCTTAAACTTATATGAAAACAACTCTATGTTAGATGCTTAAATATAAATAATAAAGGACATTATGTTATTTACAATGTTACACAGTAAGTTGAGAGAGTAAAAAAACTGACATTAACTCATAAAGACAGTAAATGATTTAGGAAAACATCCAAGTAACGTACAATGTGTATTTACAAAAGAATATATAATAGAACTCGTGATATGTGGCCATTTCCCTTTGCCTGCATTTCTCTGCAGTGTTTCATGGGTCCTTGCAGATAGAAATCTCTGTGGGTGGTGAAATGGAGCCAGTGCTAAAAGATAAAACAAGGCCTTCCTTATTTCCACTAATGTGAGCCATGCACCTTTTTAACCCAGGCCAAAAAAAAAAAAAAAAAAAAAGAAAAAAAAATAGTTATGAGCTAGTTACCCTGGATAAACTCCATCTACATCACGACAGTCGCACCAAAACACGGAAGATACGGTATGTCGGTGTCTGGGACACATTCACATATACTCAGGCAGAGTGCCATTTTGTAGACAGCATGAGGCCGTCCAGGCAATCTTGGGGGGAAAATAAAAAGGTCATACCAGCCAAGAAGGGAGAGTAGGCCGGGAAAGGAATCTTGAGTGACGGAAAGAAGTTTTGCGTCCGCTGCGCTACCCCTCATGGGATATGACGTCAGACCCCGGGGAGACAAAGCTGCTGTCAAACTCCCAGGTGGCCTCCCCCACCTGAAAAGCCACGAAAACTTGCCACATGCTGGGAATATCGGTTCACGCTCCTTCTTTGCATTGCCACTGCACTGAGTTTATGGACAGAGCTGGTTGAGAGCGATGTGGTAACTACCACAGAGGAGTCCTTGCGAACACAAAGCTCGTGGTTGCAATGCACAACCCTGAGGAACCAGCCGTCCTTTCTTCTCAGGGGGAGCTCTGGTCCTATAGATGGAAAGGCTGTCCCAGCTAACATGCCACTTCTCTGAGTGACCAGAATCAAGTCGGAAATAAAATTTCCTCTTGTCCTAACTGTTCATATGTATTTGTGACCTGAAACATTTAGAGCTGTCTTCACACTGGGGAATATGTTCATTGCTCTCAACAGGAGATTTGATTTATTCCTGGAATTCTCCACCGTGGGGCCTTTGGGTACTCCAATGCCTGAACATTTCTGAAACAGAGATTTTGGACTTTGAATTCACGGTAGAAATTTCTTTATTGACATAGCCTCTGGATGAGCCAAGGCCTTCAAAGGCAATATTGGCATAAGTGAGAGAAGCTCTTTGGGTCGACTGTCTTCTTCCCCTGCCATGAGCTTACTCATTTCTACAGAACTGGGCAATCAGAGTGACTTGTGCAGCCTGACAGGAGCAGTGAGGACACTGCTGAGCACAGAGAAAGCGGCTTGTGAATAAGGAAGGACAGGTTAGGATACCAAATACTAAAAGTAACTGCCAGGACCTGCAGACAGACACCTCTGTGGGTTGCAGAAACATGTAAGGAGCTTAATGACATGACTCATGCCCAGCCCACGTTTCCCCAAGACCTCCTTGCCTGTCACGTCTCCTCGTTAATGTTCATATAGAAATTTGATGAGGAACTAAATGCAGTTCACCTGCAAACAAGGAGCCGTTGCTTTCGCTGACTTCACGCCTGGTATTCTGAACCCCCTGCCAACATGCTTCCCATTTTTTCCCATGGATCCTAGGAGGTCACTGGGAATCTAAGTAGAGCTCTAGCCAGCTTTGACAGATACCTGGCAGGGCATGAAATGGGGTCTCATTGTTGTTTTTTTTTTTAATTGCCTTGTTTTCCTGAATCAGCAGTTATCTCCAATGGTAACACCTCTAGGCCTTCTTTGGACTTGCAATCACAGAGAACATGCAAAGTTCAGACCTGTCTTCATCCTGTTTTGTGACAGTAAAGCAGAAAGTAAGAAGTGGGGCAGGGGGTGGATGATAAGGGCTGCAGATGGAGAGGTCAGTACACAGGTGGGGGTCACTTCTGCAAGGAAAGGTGCAATCTTTTCAACACTACCAACATTTCCTGATGAATCATCGCTCGTGGAAGGTTCTCGCTAATCACAAATCACATGCACATTGGCCATTCCTGACAAAAATGTTCATGCATAGTTGTGACCTAATCAAGGCAACATCGAAAAACAAGAGAAAAATCATGAGGAGAAGGGAGTGGTCAACAAAACTGTTTAAAACTGCAATCATGTCACACAGCTGTTCTCCACCTGCGCCTTCTATACATTCACTGTTTCTAGACACACTACAACAGAAATATTGCCTATGGTGACTAATCACCACCACATACAGCAGGCACATTTCACTGCAGAAGCATTGCAGACCAACTGCTGAGTGTGCTGTTTCAGCTGGTTTGCTTGTGCCATGACACGTCTATTCTCCAGCTGTTAGGACACAACCAATCACTGGCTCCAAAATCAGTGGACAACCCAAGTCAGGAACGATTGCACCTTTTTCAGCCATGGTTTGATCTTCAGCTAGATGACCTGTTGTGTCATTCCCCCAGAAGGTGAGGCGAGTCCTCTTATAAAGTGATGGATGTACCCTGATAGCAAGCCAGAGCCCGAGTTCTATGCTCCTCCCCAAACTGTTGCTCTTTGTCAAGAAAAAGAAACCAAAAGAAAGCAAATGGCTGCTCTTTTCTAGTGAGAGCCAGCTGTCTTCTGATGAAGAATATAGTTTTAAAAAAAAATCACAAGATTACTTTCTTCCTAATATTTAACATTACTTAATGCAGTTTCCTGCTGTAATTAATAGTAGCATGCTGTTGGATCTACTATTATCTCAGAGCCCAGTGAAGCGAACCTTTGGCTGGCGGAGTAGACACAACTCATTTCGTATACCGAAAGCAAAAGAAAACTTCGTACAAAAGAGAAGAGTATTTGGATGGATGTGCCATTACAAGACGTACTGATCGGGCGTTACTAGAAGCAAACGGAGGGGAAGTTGCAAGTCTCACAAATCATACATCCTGTCAACATCATAACGCAATGCACAAGAAGCCAGCGAGAACTGAATATATGGGAGGTTTTGCTGAAATACTGTGGAAAAGCAATCACAGTAACTGTACAAAACTTGCTCTCAACGTAACAGAACATAAAGGCACCATTGATATCTTTCTCGTTTTGAAATACTGTAAAAAATTGCTACATATGGCACATAACACATTTTTACATACATATATTTAATTTATAAAAGTTTTTTTCCTGTTTTCTATTCGCAGAACTGCTAAAATAAAATAAATTGTTTAATTTAAGGTGGAATACTTTATTATATAAAATAAAGTTTTACAGGTGAATCTATGTGTTTATTTAGGTTTTATACAGCGATAGGGTCTTGGTTAGCGATTACACTCGTCAGCCTGGCCTGCAATTCTTCCTGCGGAGAGAAGCGGCCTGCTGGGTTAGTCCTGCTGTCCGCCAGGCGGAAGGCAGGTGCTGCCTCAAGACTGGCGGCCAGGGGGTTCTGAATGCCCAGGAAGGGGGTATCTTCCCCTACTCTCTCATCTTCTGTCTCACTCTCTGAGTGAGTGCCTTCCGCACTTGCGTTGCTGTCCATTTCCAACCTGTTGGCAATGTGGCCATTGGGCTTGGTTCTTTTGGGCCGCCGGCTACTGGTGAGTTTCTTAACAGGCTCTTGAGCTGGCTCGTACTCCTGGGTGGTTTCATACTCCTCGTCCTCCACTATCCTCAAGGGGCTAGGGGGCAGGCTGTTGCTCTCATGCGCGGGGTTATGGTGGTAGGAGGTGAACTGCGGGGGGTGGCGGTCATACTTCTCCCGCAGCCTCGGTGGTGTCACGAGAAGCAGAGGTCTTTCTTCTTCCACGAAGGGGCTGACTGCCATGGAGGGCATGGATACCGTCGTGCCGGACACAGGTGGAGACATTTCCGAAGGGGGCGATTTGGGGGAGCTTGGCGTGTGGAAATCTACAGGTGACATACGAGCCGGGGTGGTCATTGCTGACACATACCTGTGTGAGCACAGAATACCCTGCGTGAGTGTGGTGGAATAAGAGGCATCCAAGCAGGGAGGGGACGGGGACAGAATTCACGATATTATAGAATCAGAAAACAAAGACGGTCGATTCATTGGATACATCTGGATTTTTAACGCTAAGGACATTCAGCACCCTTGGAGTCTAACATTATGTAGCCAAGAGTTTCCTCACAGGAGTGCATGCAAAGATCAGCTAAGTGGCCTAACTCGTGGAAACTTTGGGGATTTTCAATCTCATCATGGTTTTAAATAAAAGCCTGTGAGTCAGGATAAGAGGGCACTAGGTCCCGGAAGCCTTTCAGTTTACGAGGACCAAGGCGCGGGGATTTGGAAGGGAAACAAGTATTACTTAAATACTATACCTTCCTAAAGGCCAAGGGGTCTTAGAGAATGAAGCCCAAATGGGGAATGGAAGAAGATCTAAGATGAGTTGCTGATAGCTGGATCTGAATGCATTTGGATCTGTGTGCCTTGTTTCTCCTTAGCTCAGCTATAAGGTTATGTCTTATGAAAAAAAAAGAGCATAGTAACTTAGATTTATTCCTGATAACAGTGTAACACATTTGTGTGCTTTTAGTTTTTCCATGAAATGCTACCTCTTCACATTCAATTTGCAACTATCCATCTCAGTGACCAAGACATTCAGAAATAAGCCTGGGAGAACCTTATGTTGGCTCCCTGGCTATGTCCAATCTCCAGTCCACCTCTCTTCAAAAACCCAAGGCTGTATCAATCTTTGGCTTATATTTGGTGACTGCTCAAGGGGTGGCTGTACCATGTTACCTTAGGTCCTGTTATGTCCAATGGTGCTCGGTAAATCTCACTGTGACTACACTGAGTGCATTCTTTATTATTTTCTTTCTTTCTTTCTTTCATTTTTTTTTCCATATCACGTTTTTCTCCACCAGAACAAGAGACCTGACTAACTACTGAGGAAAATGGGGCTTATTCAGAGTCACATTTCTCAACTTCTATAAAAATGTTGCCAATGCACAGCACCAAGGACTCTTTTCTTCACATTGGCATTCACAGAGACTAATTTGACATTAACTTGTGATGACACAGGACACCATTATCTGAACTCTAGCTAACAGGAACAGGAAGGCTATTAACTTTCCTGCTTTTCAGCCATGATTCAGAGTCACATGGATGTGAGGTCTAGCTGTGTCTAAACTGGGAAGGCGTCTTAGAGATTGAAATACTTGGGGCTCAAGGCTTCAACTTTCGTTCTGGGGATACTTAAATTAAGCTCTCTGAGAAACGCTAATCCAAATTCAACCAATGCGTACAGGCAATGGATCTTTTCTCTCCATGCTCTGTAGGTCCCGGTATATTTTGCAGTCCTAGATAATATCTGTGGTATGTGTGGAAGCCCACCACAGCAGGGAAATGTCAGCCTTTAAAGAGAAATATCACACGTAGTGATGAAGAAAGAATTTGTCCCTGAGGTCTTTTTCAGGTCTCAAAAAATAATGAATTAAGACAGATAGAATGTCTTAATACATAAAGACACAATTATATGAATTTAAGACTCATGTTTTAAACCAGTTTGGGACCATGCCTACTTTTTCACAGATGAATGACAGAGCAGCCTTTAATTCCATAGAATTCTGAAATACCATTTTGGGGCAAAGACCCTTGAGGAGTGGTCAGCAAGCTCTACATGACCTGCTGGCCCCAAACTAGTCATCTTTTGTTTTAAGGACTGCCCAGTCAGTCCATGAGTGGACAGAGTCTATCAGAGTTATCTCCGCCCATGTAACTACCAAATAGGTATGGACACGTACCAAGGCAACATCACATAAACCTTTCAGCAAGTGGTCAAAGATCACACTGAGATGGTGATATAAACAAACAAAGGACACCATTTTGGGTTTGCAAACAAACAAGCAATAGCGTACTGATATGCTGCCAATGCTGGTTGGATATAACTCTCCCAATTTAAGTGAAAATGAATAAAGAGAACCTATGAATTCAGTATCCCTAGTAAGCATCTCTTAGTTTGCTTTCTTCTACTCTTTATTTTACCTTGTGTGTAACTCCCCCAGCCCAATCCGAGATCCCCAGAAGAAAGCCAAAACATTCTGGAATAAAGGACGATGTCAAAAGCAATATTGGTTTGGAAACCAGCTGTGAAGACTGCCAGACACAGCAGACAAAACATTTATTTATTCATCCCTTCTTCGAATTTCATAAAAGGGATACTATGTGGTGGAACACAAGCGGTCATTCCCCACGACAGTCAGCAGTGACACAGCCCTTGATTTGATTTAACCGAGGCTGGAAGGTAAGAAAGAGTTAGCACACGAGAACACGAGAGCAGCTCGACCAGAGTTTGGGTAACTGGCAAATTAGAATTACAGAAAGGGTCCTTATCAACCATTGGTGCCATCTCTCTAAAGTTACAGCCGAGAAAACTGAGATCCCGGGTGGGTCTGAGCCTAAGGCCAGAGCTAGGAACTCCAGGTTTGCCGCACCTTCCACATCAAATCGTTCCCGCTCTTTAAGGGTCTGCTGCCTGTCAGCCGCTGGGATGACGCGAGAAGCTCAGGAGAAGTGAGCTCAGACAAAAAGATGACTTCCTCAGCTAGGAAACTCCTAGCACAGGCAACTGCTGCCCCTTATTCTCATTAGAGTAGATTTCCGTAGGTGAGACCGCAGGTGCTCACGGGGATTCCCCTACTGCGTCTCTTTCTCCTCTGCAGTAGCTGTGCCCTTGGGGTTTACCTTTCACTATGAGGAGAGTCTCGGTAGGAGTCAGGGGTTTCTCTGGCATGCCTGAGGAAGCTGTTACACTCGCGAGGGCCTCCCACGCCATTAAGTCGTCCTCTTGGGCCCCCAGAGGGGCTGCTGTGCCTACTGTTCTCTACTGATGACATCATGATTACAGAGTGGCTTTCCGAAATGATGCTTTCAGTGTGCCCATTACTCCAGCTAGAGGGGAAACGTGAGAGGCGAAGAGATATACTTATGCATTTCTTAATTACATGCCAAAATGGAAATGAAAGGACGTGATCTGGTAACTATTTCAAATTATTGGTGTATCGGCAGTTCACTACAACATTACTTGTCTCAGAATAGAATCGTCAGAAAGATACTCGCTCTAGCAAGGATTTAGAATGGCTTTGTAAGGATACAGCTTATGTATTTGCTCACCCATTTGACACATTATTTTCCAAATGTCGCTATGTACTATGTATTCGTACAATCTCTCTGTTCTTAAGCATCTTACGTTAAGGAAATACTTGGCCTGTGAGCTGCATTTTGCAGTCCAGTGTTGCCCTTGGTAGCATGAACTGGATCAGCAAGACATCTGAGAATTTAGAGTTCAGTTATTAAACCAGTTCGCACGTGCATTTCCAAAGGCAACCCAATCATTGGAAGAAGCCAACTTTTAAGCATTATAGAGCATCTAAGCCAGACTTTTTCCACTGTAGCAATTCAGTGAGGGGTCGGGCCTGAGTAAAGACAATCTCTAAAATGGGGAACGAAGATCCTGTGAGTAGGCATTCTTTTCATTTTCAGTAATGAAAAACTTGAGGCTCAAATTTAAACAGCAATTAAATGGCAGAGCCAGTTGATGTCCAAAGTCTGTTTTTGTCCTAAACCATACATTTAACCGTGTGTCCCTGCGTCATAAGTGAGTATCTCCTGTTCCTTTCTTCGGCAGTGACAGCAAAAGGCAATATATACAAATTTACTCTTGGAGGAGTGCCTTATAATTTTATTTTTCCTTCTCATACCTGTGACTAGGAGTCTGAGTGACAGTGGTGGAGTGGTGAGCTGTAGAGGTATAGTGACTGGTCGAGAAAGATGTCTCCGCTTCTCTCTCAACAATATGCTCACTAGAGATGACGTTTTTAGAGACGTATTGCTGGATAAACAAAGAGACACAACTTGAAGATTCATATTAATCAAAACAGTAACATCAGCATCACACACACAAATCTATTCTAAGTACATATGCTTCCTAATAAATTCCATTTCTCCAATGGTCAGATGGCAAGTCATACCCTGGCTACATGGCCTTTAAATTCAATAAAATGAAATTAATAAATTATCCTTTGGATGTGCACGCGGCATAGATTCTATAGTCTTAACTGCATATTATCAGAAACAGACCTATTCCTTCTATCTTATTTCCAACTGAAAATGTGACTGGAATTCAATACAAATCTCTGCCCGATATCCATTTTTGTCATCGTTGTTATAAGTGAAAGAAGATGAACAGATAGTTGACTGAAACAAAAACGTAGAGATGGTTTGTCTTATTTCAAGTTTCAAGTCAGTGGAGGAAGTTTTTTGTTTTTTTGTTTTTTTTACAATATCTGCATTTGGGATCTACCTTTCTTTTTCAGTTTCCCAGCGCCCATGTTGCCCTAATGATATCACTGAAATTTTTAACTTATCAGTGGTAAGACTAACACAGCCACCAAGCGATCTGAAGGACGTACAGAAGCTGTCGAGATCACACATCTTGACAAAGCACATAACGTATAGGGGGCATATCCATGGTGCAAATAGATCCTACTTTATTTTCATCACCAAATCACCCTAGCTATTACTTCAGTAGATTCAATATCCACTGCAGTCAATGAAAGAAGCACACTTTGAAGTTGTCTTTTAAAGACACCACATTGAGTAAAATAACAGAAAAAGGCATGTAAAGGAATATTCTCAGTTGAAATGGGCACTTTATAAGCAATGGGCTGTGGGCTTTAAAAGAACCTGATGTGTTTACGGAAACCCCCAAAATATACAGCTCGAGTGATGTTTGAAACTCTGGCTGGTTCTTTTAGCGGAAAGGCTATTATTCCGTGTGGCTCTTTCTGGGATGTAAAGTTAGCTTGTTTTAAGGCAAAGATGGTGATGTCATAAATAATGAGCTCTTCCTAGTCTGTGTACCATTTCACTCTTGGTCCTTGAAAAGCAATGTAACCTTAGTGAATCTAATGAAAATGATACTTAACAATTATTGAACACTCACTGAATGTCACTGGGCTAAGTGTTTTATATGGATTGTCTTATTTAATGCTCACAGAACTTTCTGAAGTAGGTATTATTTTTAGGCCTGTTGTCATCATGAGGAAACAGGGTTTAGACAGATTAAAGCCTAAAGCAACACAGCCCAAGACATAATTGGAATCACGCAGCCACTTAGACACAGTGACAGATTGGAGGTGTGCCTGTATGTAGTGAATGCATTTATCAACTGTGTAGAACATTCCAGTGAACACTGGCGGGGGGAGGAAAGCAGCAAAATATACTAATATATCAGCCTTTCCTCTGTCCCTGGAAGGTCTTCGCTACAGGTCTTGCTGGTAGTAACCACCAAGGCTGAACAGGATTCTAGGATAGATTTGCTCCAAACAAAAGACACATTTTCCTATAGGATAGAGAGTGGTACTGAATGTAGTCTTCAAGCTTTGCCTACAAAAAGCCACGCATCAGAGGGAAATGAAGTGAACAGGAAAAAATTATGGTGCAAAAAATATGGAGAAACACTCCAAAAGGCAGGAAAGCTGAGTCCGGCTCTAGGAGGCTGGAAAGATTGTATCTAAAGACTCTTCAGAATGTATGACCTATTTCTATCTAAAAGCCTAGTGCTTGGTAAATTTTAAACAGAATGTTTGAGTGATTGAGGATCTATTTCCTCTGGAGGGTTTGACATCCTATAGAAAGAGTCAGGGAAGAGGAGGCATCGTTCTTTCAGTTTTGCCACTGAGAGCGAGTTTGATAAGTCACTTGGCCCTTCCACGCCCTAATTTTTCCCTTGGTAAGTCAGAATCAGTAAATCATCGGGCGCTGGGAAATGCCTCTAATAAAAATGAGTCTAAAGCCCTTAGCTCAGTTATTAGCACTAATCAGTTATAGACTGGAATAGCCTTCATTTCCAAATCATAAAAATAAAATAAAATAAAATATTTCCCCCTGATTCTTGTATCATTCATTTCATAATTTTTCTTTCTGTTTTTCTTTCCTTCCTTCCGGTCCTCGTCTCCCTGCAGAACAAACCCAATATTATTATGCCAACCCCTTAATGAACACTTTGTAAGGGGAAATGTGCTGGTGTTACAGGAACCAAATTCACTTTAAAAAATGTTCCCATCCTTTTCTCCTGGAGAAACCCTGGATTCCTGGAAGCTGTGGTGATTAATGGCAGTAGCTAAGAGCCTAAGAGCTTTAGAAAATAAACTTCAAGGTGCCTGAACAGAGGAGAGACGCTCAGCTTTTCCACTGGCCAGAGTCAACATACATTCACCAGCTGGACGTTCTCGGGGGTGGGTTGGGGTGGTGAGGCCCGTTTGCTATGTTCACCATGTTGTTTCGCTCAGACCGAAGACTCTGCCGAAGCCGGTCATGCAGCTTTTTCCGTTGTTTCCTGGATATGAAAAAGAGGGAGCATTTATTATTTTTTTCTGTTATTTGGTACAGTCAATTTTTTATACTACCAACATGTAACTCAGGTAGGAGATTAGTGGTGGTGACAGGAGAGGGTGTATCACTCCATCTCAGAGTCTGCCTATGGACAGAAGTGGAATCCCACATTCTTAGTAAATAGATTTAAGAAGTTGGGTGGGATTCTTACAGAAATTGAACCGGACTGCTGAGAGATAAGAAAAAAAAAAAAGGAGAAGATACATCGAGTTGATATTTGGCTCAAACCCCAACTTTGGTCATCAATCCATCTTTGCCTAAGTCTTACACATGGTCATTTGTCTTAGGTAACAATTTGTGCCGTGCAATTGACGAGGCTGATTCTGATTTCATGTATAATTTTGTCTGTGGGTCTCTTAAGGAAATGCAGTTAATTTTGAATCTGTGCTCATACACAGTGTGTGAGCATGTATAGCATTGTACATGAGCGCAGACAGGTACATATTTTGCCAGTAGATTTAGCGCAGTTATAACATGATCTCACTCCGGTAACGCTTTTTTTGTGTAACTAGGCAATGAGTATTGAAATATTGAAGTTGAATCTAGTAGGATTCATAAGGTAGATTCTAGTAAGGCTTATCTCTATCACTCAATTCTGTCAACCCATTAAATCCTGGGGTACTGGGGCGCCTGGGTGGCTCTCATAGTTCGTGAGTTTGAGCCCCACGTTGGTCTCTGTTCTAATAGCTCAGCGCCTGGAGCCTGCTTCGGATTCTGTATCTCTCTCTCTCTGTCCCTCCCCTGCTCGTGCTCTGTCTCTGTCTGTCTCTCTCTCAAAAATAAATAAACATTACAAAATTTTTAAACAAAACCCTGGGGTATTAAGGAAATGCCATCCATGCCCTTAATTTTATGGTATAAAAGCATATTGTCTTTGTTCTTCCATGCAACATTCAGGCCATGATAATATCCCCATGACTAGTTTTGGCAAGGGAGTTTATGTGATGAAGCACCAAAACAAAACAAAACTGTTAACATTATTTCCTACTTTAAGTGGATATTCTACGTAAGAGAGAAAAGTGAAGGGACTTCATGCCACACGGTAATTGTGTTTGTTCATAGGGACCCAGCTTCAAGGGCCAGACACAGTGAACACACATCTGCTTTAGTGTTTTCTCTAATTCTTTCAAAGCAAGATTTGCTTGATTTTCCTCCCATGAGATTCCTTTTGTACATCTCACGATTTGAGAGCATTTGAACCAGTAAGCTCATTAGATGGAACAGAAAATCAATCCCAATGATGTCTTTAAAAACCTGCATTCCCAACACCACCAAATGTTTCCTTTATCTCCTAAGTCTGAGTGCAAAGCAGAACACGTCCTCAGCAGGGATAGGACAAGTGCGCCTTGGTCACCGACTGCTGTCCTCTCAGGATGTGGTGCACGTCCACACGCACACGCATGTGCCCCACAGGCCCGTCCCTCCACCCCTTTTGATCACGGGCCGTGGTCAATGACCAGAAATCTTCTGAACATTTTCGCACAAACAGGCAGAGCTTTCTAGTTATGTGATTAGAAAAGGTCCTCCAGAGAGATTATTCTGGGGAGAAACATGAGAAGAAACATCCCCCTGCCTCCCCACTCCCCCTTCTCAAGACCAGGCCGTTGAATCTGTTTTGTGCAAAGCCCCGCCGGCTAGGCTGTCTCTGCGTGAAGGGGAGAGAGGCACGGAGGAGGAAGCTTTACTTGGTTTTGCAGTATGCCACCACACACATGATGCCGACCACAAGCAGGGCGATGCAGATGCCGGTGATGGTCAGCACTCTCTTCTGGTAGAGCTCCTCCGCTTCTGGAAAGGGATGAGAGCAGACGTCACCAAGGCCCCCTTACACGTGCCGGGACTTAACTGAACAGTTGGCATGCTGCGTTGGCATTGTCCATGTTCACAAGAAAGTAAATACGAGACAATTCATTACTTTTGCAGACATACTTAAGGTACAGCATACTCTGCATTGTACTTTGAGCATAAACAGCAAAGCCAGCTGGGGCCATGTGCGATAAAAAAAAATTACACTATTAAGTTACTTTACGTATAAGCTGCAGGTATATATGTATTAAACTGGCAAATCATCAACATTAATTATAAAATAATTATTTAGTCAAAACTGTAGTTTTTAATTAAATTAAAAAAAACCCATATCTTGCAAAGACAACAGGAATCAATGCCAATAAAACGAGTTGGGGTTGGAATCACTGGGGCCATCCTCCCCTCCTCCCTCTTCTCCATCTCCCCCCCCCCGCCCTCCCAAGCCTCTTTTTATTTCCCATCTATGTTATATTCCGGCGGTCTTTACAAGGAGCCATTTCTAAATTAAAAAAAATAAACTCAAAGACATTTGCAAACATGAGCTTGACTTGTAGTTAGCAACAAAACTGAGGCAGGAACCCTACGATTAAACTGTAAAATGTAAACATAAGCCACACGGTGGGGGTAGCAGCCTACTGTATCAGAGAAAACCCAATATGGTGGGTAAGATAGTCCTGGGCCAAGATGGAGATTTGTCCTTTGAAAGACAATTATTACCCCACCAGTTGTACTTAGACACCTAATGTATCTGTGTAAAGAAACCACTAGCATCCATGATATGCGACTTGGAATAGATTGTAATGCATTGCCGTGGTGACCAGCTTGGCAAATTAGCTAAGGTAGGTTACACTAAGGGAGTCTGGTGCTTAGAACTTTGGGTTAAGAGCATCACTGTACCCCCTTAGAACTCTGGGTTAAGAGCATCACTGTACCCCCAATGTGACCAGTATCTTATTCATGGAAGTCTTTCTATTTGCAAATCGGTTTTTGGGAGGGATCATTTGATTATACGTTGGTGGGTCAGGCTTTTAATGAGATTGGCAGATTTCATGGTGAACCTGATCCCTTAGGAACTGAGTTTCCAACTAGTCTAATTATATTTATTGGAAGATATTCACTGAGAAAGAGAACTCAACCAGTGTAGAATAAGCAATGTAAGTGGAACTTGCCAAATTGATTAATAAGCTGGTCAAAAACTGGAGGATGTTGTGCAAATGACGGTCTCTTATCTGGACGTCGACATGGGGCCTTAGGGAACATTTTTGGTTTACATTCTCAGTCTTAGCCACCACACCTTCTTCTCTGCTGAGAGAGGGCAAGTCGCAGAAAGGTCTTCTCGAAATGAAAAAGTGCGTTTTATTTTCTGTGATTCAGTAGACCTTACCATTAAACAAAAAAACATTTCCTACAAGCCAAGCCCATGGTAATCAAATTCCAGTTAACAGATCAGGAACATTGTCAAATCAAATTAATAGAGCACTGATTATTAACAGGAGGAGAAGGAGAATAGAAGTCAGCGGGTAAAAGACTAGAATGCTACAGAAATTCTACAAAAACAAACCAAAAGGGTGGGAAGTGGGAAGGAAAAAACAAACCAAGAGGACAGACAGACTGACAGAATGACGGAGAGAGGGAGGAAGTCGGGTACGAGGGAAAACAAGGTTGAAAGTGAAGGAGCCATCTGAAGTCCCTGGCACAGCATGCCCGATACTAAGGGAAGAAAAATAAATAAACAAAAGAAAACCAGAGGGAGGAAATGCTGGGCGGGAAGAGAAGGTGGATGTAAAGTTGGAAGGGTGAACCCATACAGCATAACTCCTACCCTAGGCTGGCGGTCACGTGGAAGCCACAATTAGAAAGCAAAGCAGCTGGTGCATTGCAAGGAAACAATGAACCAGGAGACAGAGTGGTGGCACATACTTTGGCCGCAAAAGTCAGATGATGAGGTGGAAGGTGAATGCTTCTTTGTTAATTGCTGTGTCTGCTGCCTCCCCTCCCCCACAGCCACAGGACAGGGAATCAAATTTTATGAGGTGTTAATCTGTGAGCTGGTGCCACGGGAGCTTCCTCCTTGACCTGGCATCTGGATCAGTTTTTAGCACTATGTCTAAGAAGGAGAGGTGGGGCCCGGGACAGGAGGCAGGGTTCCTGCCGGTGTGATAAGTTGGTTCGGAAACAGGAGTGTAGACGTGTCCTTGACCCTGCTTTACCCTGCCCTCTTTCGCTCACTCTCTTTTTTTCTTCTTTTGAAAGGAGGAGGGCTTGGTGGCGCTGGCATCTTAACGTTCTATTTTTAGAAAAAGCTGGGAGATTACATCCGCAAACCGTGAAAATGGGATGTATACAGGGACCCAAGGGGGAAAAGGTATCCCACTACTCCCAGGGATTCCGTTGAGAAGTTTTTCGGCGGTTGTTCGTTAGGAAAGAATAGACTGACCTCAGTTTGTCAGCAAATGTGGTATGATGATTCACCACTCTGCCCTACGTGATACGGGAAGACACGCATTTTCCAGCGAAATTGGTCATGGAAATGAAAAGGCAGCTCAGTAAAGGCCAAAGGGTAAAGAAACAAAGTGCTAAGATGAACCAACTAAAGACAAGGACCATGGAATACAGAAAGAGGATTAAGATTCTGTATTCACAACGGCATTTCCCGAATACATTAAATGTTTCCCAGTTCAGTTTCTATTCCATTTTCCAATGATTTACTAGAGCAGGGAACCCCCACATTATGAATGTGTTAAAAGGGAAATACTTGATGAACAATAATGAAAACAATGGGTTCTTTTGACCCCCCCCCCTTTTTCCTTATTATTATTTTTTTTTCCTAGCGTGACAGGGTCAATAGGGCAAAAGCAAATTAGAGGCAGCGCTGAAAAAGAGAATCCATCAGTCCAGTTGGCGGATGTGCCTTAATGAATGGAAACGCTTCCCAGTCCTTACTCTATGGTTTGGCTGAACGCTTTGCAGTGAATCAGATCGAGCATGTTTTTCTGTCTGATCTGGCCAGGCTAAGAGACAGAAGCCTTGTCTTTCTCAATTGCAATTGATCTTTAAGGTCTGATTTCCCTTAAGGATGGAACATTCTGGCTCAGTACACTGGCTGTCCTGAGACTTTTAGACCGTTTGCCTGTAAGAGGTGTGCAGATACCAGCATATGGTGTCTCTACTGCTCCTTCAGGTCTTACTGAGGGAGAAGTCGTATATCTGAACTATCCATTGCCCTACCTCATTGGGAATAGGAGTATTAAATTCTAGTTAGACCCTGAAGTGATAAAGTGGGAGAAAGATGCCTTTAGGGAAAAGGAGCAGGCGATAATGGATTTGTTTTCTCCCTGTAGGAAAGGCCTGTAAGCCTTTTTAGTAGGGGAACTATTTTTATCCAGAGGGAGGTTACTTGAATAGATCCCTCTCTCTCTACGTAGATAATCTGCCACCCAATGCTGATCATGGGACCTCTTGAGATTCTCACGCTTGGGAGAGATTCTCTGATCTGCAAAGGGCCACTCACATATAAGTGGGGGTTTTCTCATCACAGGAATCGTTTTCTCTTGGGAGTTTTTACAGGAGGAATGGTCAACCAATTGAGTTTCTAAACCTGTAACTGACAGAACTTGCAAAAGTCTTATTCTCCACGAATTATGGAAAGTATATTAGGTATAGATGGTGACGTTATCATCCAAACGAGAGCAGCAGTTATGCTACAGGGTGCCCTCACTGCATGATGTCACTGACACCAGCTGCATGGAGATCAGATATTCTGTTAATGAGGACATTGCTTGGTTGACCCATGGCCACATTCCAGGGCTGCTGGTGCTGTCCAGAAAACCCGGGTACCTGCGCTGTGGAGCCTCTGGGATGACAGAATGGTTTCCCTCTCCTCCCAGGACTGGCCCTTGCTTCCAATAATTTAGGACAAAGGCTTTCAAAGGGACTATGCCCCAATTTCATATGCTGCTAAGAGATATTTTGTGTTTACAGTGTGAACATGTCTATTTGATTACTTGTCTGGATGATCTTAGTGACTCAAGGTTAATTCCATTAGTGCTAGAATTTCCACTGAAAATAGCACAAGGCTTTTTTCTTTCTGTTTTCTATTTCCTTGCTCATAAGATAATGAAGTTGACTACAGCAGCGCTTGAACATTCCCAGAAAATCAGTCTGTGCCTACAATAATGTGTTGCAATGTCAGGGCTTTCTATGTTACTATATTAAATGGGTGATTTTTACAGTGTATGTCAAGTTCCCATCGGCCTAAGACGTGGCGTGCTTTTAAGTTGATGCATTTAGAGCTTCTTTTGTTCTCAGGCCTGGTTTGGTTCTTCCCATAGCCTTCCACACCTCTCCAACTTACCCCAGCTCTGAAATAACAGCATGGTCAGATCCAGAGGGTCAAGGTACGTGGGACATGTGTGAATTTGCAGCAGGTGAGGTGATTTTAAACTCTAAGTGAAGTTTGGAAATCTAGAAACTGCTGCACTCAGTGACATTTCGGTAAACTAATCATAGATGGGACGCGGAAAAATCATTGTTATAGCTGTATGATCCCTTCTGAAGGAAAAGGAAATTAGTTAGGAATTGAAAGGTAAGAGCAGAAAAGGAAAAGAATTCAGCTCAGAGGTTCTAAATTCTGCAGGCTAAAAGGAATGATGATTGGTCCATACCCATAAATTCAATCCCAAGATGCTCTGCCAATGCAGAAAGTTGACAAAAAAAAGAAAGAAAGGAAACAAGTTTCAGAAAAGAGCAATACACTGCGCTCCAAAACACATTACACATGACTATTACGGCTCTCTGTGCGTGCACACGGAACAGGACGAATGGTGGGTGGTTAACACAAGCAGTGCTCAGGTACGCCTCCGTGAGTCCGCGTAGGGGACTCGTCTTGTTAAAGAGGTGTGCAAATACCAGCACACCGTGTCTTTATTAACCCTTAAAAGAGCTTACTGAGGGAGAAGTTGTCCTCATTTGGGAATAGAAATATTGTATTTATGATAATAAAGAAAGGCATTCAGTATTATTTCCTTCCTCTCTTTAAAAGGCAGAAGTGCAGTTCCAGGGAGGTGATTTTTTTTGCCCAAAGGCACATGGTTGGCAGAGCCAGGGGTGGAAGCCAAGAGGACAGCACTCAGGTCTGAAAATTTTGTCATGCTGGATTTACAGTTTTTGTAGTTTGTGGCTAGTTATGCTCTCATATTTCTCGTTGTTTTGGTTATTAAAAAATATATATATATCTCCTCTGTTCCTAACCTTCTCCACTCTCCACCACTTACATGTTCCATTCACAGAAAGCAACAAATGCTTCTGCCCAAAAAACCAGAGACGAAATTGGGGAACAGAGCCTGCATCTAGTTTTTTCGAAGAACTCCTGCATGGCATAGGATAACTCTCGATGCCTTGTTTTTTCAAATTGTAAAAAGAAAAGGGGGTTGTGTGGGAGAAGGATCCAATTCCTGGGCTCCTCAGTTCAATGGATTACTTCCTCAAATAACAGAGAGCCAATCAGATGATCACTCCACGGTGCTGAGCTCCGACGGCCAGATGAGAGCGCAGGGTTCCGGGAGGGAACCCCAAGGTGTGAGCTCACAGGCCACAGTCCCGGCAGATGTGAGTGCAGAGACTCAAGACTAAAGGACTAGCAGAAACTGCACAGGTTCAAGCGAGGAAATGGGCGACATGGGCAAATTAAAAATAGAAACAAAAACCTTCCAGAAAAGATGCTTTTCAGGCTGAAGCAAAAACTGTTAATCAAATTTTATCGGGGGTGGTGCTGGTGGTGGCGGGGGACCCCTTAGGATTGCTTATTTGTGCGTGGATGGTGGAGAGGCACATGGGAAGGAAGGGCAGAAGGCACATGGAGATTCAGAGGTCTCCATTTCTTCCCTTGATCACTGACTCGAGAGATACCACGGTGGTCCAAGAAACATGACAAGGCATCGATCTCTTAACTTTGAAAACATGTGGTTGAGGGGTACTCCTCTCACAAAAACATCAGTCTGGGCATGGACAAAGCATCCTCAAGTAGAGAGGAGAAAATAAGGAGGGTCGTGTGCTTAAGTCCTCCTGTTTTCAGGTCCTGCCTCTGCCATTTGCCTGTTCAGTGACTTTGGACGTTAATTTCTCATTGACAAAATGCTTATGATACTAACACATGCGCCACAGGGAGACCCTGTGGAATAAAGGAGCCAGGAAATATGTCGGCCAACAGCAGAAGGGTTTAAGAGCTTGGAGAGTGGACTTATCTGGAGATCTACCTTGGGCCCCTTATCACATGTAGGTTTCCTTTTACCTAATTCATGGCCGGGAAAACTCTGAAAGCTGCTGGGATATACCCAAGAAGTGAGACTTTAAAAACTTTCTACCTCTTGAGGAAACGGAGCTCCCAGATTAAAAAATAAATCAGAGAGGACATTGAGTAACAGTAATAACGAGAGGTAGTGTGGACAATAGATCAGTCTGCCTTGGTTGGCCCGGGGTACTCAGGTGAATAGCCTAAACTTATCATAAGTTAAAAGCCACAGGATTCAGGATTGATTTGGTTGCACAATGTCCACAGCAAAAGTTAACAATTTATTCCAATCCAAACGAACTTCTCTTGTCTCTGTGCAACACTCAATTTGACAAAATATTTCCCCCTCATTTGCTTCCTTTATATAAACTTTGGAACACCAAGGATAAGAATTCATTTTCCAAGGAAGTGATAATAAATTTCCTTACACATTTCCTTGAAGATGTGACTCAGTTTTTCTCCCTAGAACCCCTTCCATCATATGCCTTTTCCTCCTACCGGTCAGTAATAATTTAAGGGTTAAAGCCGAGATATCTACAGAAACTCTTTTCAGAGAATCATTATTCCATGCCTACATGAACACTGCTAATGATCTATATTAGTTGCGTAGAAAGCTTGGTTAAGTCTTCAATAAAATTAGTAGCATGCCCATGCATACATATTACTGCATTTACAGTTTTATAGGTAAGTCTGTGAGCCTAACTATAATTTCATTTCATGGGAAGTCATTCATATCAGGCAGCTCCAATTTCAAATAATTCAAAGGGAAATTGGTACTTAAAATTGGAATCTCTTCTGGCCATAAGCCCTAACAAGGAAACAAGCAGAGGAAACATGCATCATTCTCGACCTGGAGCAAATACTGCTCTAATTTATTTTTACTATTGGTGGCTACATTTCTTTCATTGTGAGTCAAGAAAAGCAGAATACACAAACACTTTTCATTTGATGAAGAAGTTATTACTTTCTATCTGTTCTATTTAATCTAATGTTGGCTTAGGCTCATTATGTATCATACGCTTCCTATTGAACTTCTGTCTCGCCACTACATTTTTCAAATTAAATTAATAATTCAAAAACACAAAGGTTGCTGTAAACAATTTAGTTTCCTTTTCTACATGTGATTTCCTGCTGTGCAGTAAGCAATATAAAAAATTAATTTAAATCTAAGAGTCTTTAGAAACTATTAAATATTGACTCACTATTCCTTTGCTTGAGGATTTTATAATTGTTTGAAGGGAACTGATTAACCTGTAGGTTAATTTAAATTTTTCAATTGCATCAGAGAAAAGAACAATTAAACAACTTTCTTTTACCAAAATTATCCATCCATGCATTTACGGCTTCTGATAAAATCTGAAGACATTCAAGATTTTACTCTTTAATACTTTGGGCCTCCTTATGCAAACAATATCAAAGACATATGTATAGTCCTTTCTGCACCTCTGAGATTTCTAAAGGAGCTCTGTCAATGCCAGTGCTAAGTGGGACGTATTTAGTGTCTGACTTTTCATTTTTGACTTACCTTTACAAATGCAGATACTTTTTATTTTCACATATACAAATCCATATTGCCATTGAGCCTTTTGGAATATAATAGGAGGCTTTCTCCGCACTCCCAAGTTTCCATGTGCACAGAAGCACATTCACCAACACACACACAAGAAAGTCTAACACTCAGTTAGAATTTATGATAATTTATGTCATAGATTGTGTCTTTATTCTACTGTCATCCAGATACACGTTGGATAAATTAGTAATTTCAATGGTTTTTAAAGCATTTAGAATCAACACAAGTAATTTATGCACTAGTAACCTCTGATTCAAAATTACATTTAAGGAGATCTATTGGGATTACTCATGCTGACAATATGCCTAAAAGTTCTAAAATTGTACTCTGTAAAAATATTCTATGATTTGGGCTATTCTATAACTTATTATTATATATTAGTTTATATATGATATACTTGCTGTATACTGCCTCTAACTATTGAAGCTGTGTTTTTTTTTTTTTTTTTCTGCCCAGGAAGTCTATGGATCAATTATGAATTGCCTATATATGCACATTCTCCCCCCCCACCCCCAACAATGATCAATACAATGCTTGAAAGTAGGAACTCTGTCAAGGTAGGTCAAATTTGAAGCTGACTAACCTTGACAATATTTTCCTAGAAAGTATTATAAATATGTTTTATTTCAAGGCAAATGGCTGCCTTCAAGAAAGCCATATAAAATATACATTTGTTCTTTTCTTTCATACTTTAAATCCATTTTTATAAATCAATAAATGTCCCCATAGAATACTCTGACCAGAAAAACTGCATCAAATCCTAATAATGTAAGTTATGTGTTAATAAGCATTTTAAAAGCTGTACATTCTTTTATAATGTCATTCTTCCATTCAAAATGTGGTTTAGTAAGTCGAAAAAAACGTTTCTCTTTGAACCTGGGGAATATCTTTTCCTTCAAAATTTATGTTATGTGTTTCAGACTTTATGAACACAAACAATTAAAGTTTAATCATTACCACTGTGGCAACATTTTTTATCCTTTGTGCAGACTACACTGATACTTGAACATAAAGTTCTTAAAACAGCAAAGTGTATTTTCCTGCCTTCTATATGAGAGTCTGCAGAAACGAAAATTGAAAATTTAAGCTACAGAGGTCAGAAAATTAACGCTGGGCGAGACAACTTTGGAAAGCAGTTTCTGAAGGGAAGCTCTTGCTTTTCCAGATCCGAGGGAGCCCTGACGCACAGTCATCACAGACTGCTCATAAATTCACTTCCTATCAATCTTTGTTACATCAGGGTAAATATGAAGGCTGCTTTCTTGAATGTCTTCCAAAAGTGCGATCGAAAGCTTACTAAAGATTTTATTTAAGGAATCACACTCTGATTAAATACATAGTGGCTATTTTGAAAGAATATCTTCTGAAAAAGAAAATGGCCTAAAATAGAAGTTCAAAACATCTTCTTTGCCTACTGCTGTCAGATCTAACTGCATCATTATTTGGGGAAATAGCTTCATTTTAAAAATGCGATTCTCTATATAGTGCCCTAACGTTGCCTTCAGTGCACAATGAACTCGGTATAACACCAAACATTTAAGTGTGATACACATGTTCAGAATTTTCACTCAATTATACGATATGTTATCATATTTATACAGTCACATGATTTGCTAAATCTATGTTATTTGAATACAAACTGATTTCTGAAAGGAATGGCTTTAAAATATTCAGTAAAATTCTACTATTCCTCTTCTATTTTTTATTCTCCATCTTATCTACCTTTAAAAAGATTAATAACATAATCTTTGATATGTAGCCTGTGTAAATATGCCATAAGCACCACCTCACTAAATAAATGATTGAATATTATGGAAATGGCCTCCCCTCAATGAATATGAAATTAACTTTTCCATGAAATTTATTCTTCCACGACTGTTAACAGGAGGAACAGGATCTTATTCTTTGCATGCATACAAGTAAGGGTAAATCTCTGATTCTTTGAGGGCCCCCAAATGACCGGCTCGTATCACTATTCATTGTGTTACATGAATTTACACTGATCGGCTATGTCCAGTATTTTTCAGGGTGAGCAACTGACAATCCGAATCAGGGATTGATAAATCCAGCCCACTGCCTGCTTTTGTGAATAAAGTTTTAGTAGCACACGGCCATGCCTATCAGTTTATGCATTGGCTATGGCTGCTTTGTGCAGAGTTCATGGTTGTGCAGGTGACGGTTATCACCTGCAAATCCTGAAGTATTTACTATCTGATTTTTCACGGGGAAAAAAAAATTGTCACCCTTTCATCTCAATGAATAACTATATGGAATCCATTTTAAATACAATGCTTTGAAAGCTCCAGAATTAGAAGCGATAGCCCAGTTCACAGCAGAAGGACAAATGACATGATCTAGTTACCCGTGCAAATTATATACATGTGGATTGGGTCTTTTAAGGATGATGTTCAACCCTTCAGGAAGCCATAGAAATCCATCAAAATTTCCCAGTTCTGCATTAAAAATATATATCTGGATGCAAACTATTATATTTCAAAGTAAGTAACGAATATCAAAAAAACCCTATTTGTCCCTAAAATTGTCATTGAAACTAGCATAAAGAAATGCAAATATAAAGAAATGATTGTTTAAACTAATCCTGAATCACCTGTTTCCTAAGCAACATAAAGAGAAGCCAGGATATCTCATTTGCTGTGAAATGTTTGTAATTTTCCTACTCAGTGCTCTTTTTACACCTAAATGCAAACTGTTAATGAAGAGAAACATCTGAACTCTTTTTAGCATGTTTATTTGTTATAAATAACACATTCTGAGCCGAAATTAACTTACCATCATTTCAAGTGCATACTGATTACAATTTAGCAACATCCTTTGCAGGACGCTGCCATTTTATAAAGAAGATGGACTGTTTAGCAGAATGATTTTATTTTATCAATAACAGTGAGACTTTTAAATGCTTTTATTATAATTGCACTGTGTGATATTGGCTATCATTTTGTATCACATTATTCAGTATCCATTTCAGAAGCATCCGGAGCCTCACACACCTATTAGTATCTCAGAGCCCACTAGTCACGAACAGAGGAAGTAATACAATCGCTTGTGTTAATGTTCTCATGCGACAGGCAGAGGCAGTCAATGTTAGACCTGGTAAAACACATCTATGTCTAGGTGAAATCTGAGGGGAGATGCAACAAGAAAGCGGCAGCGACTGAGCATGCTCCTACTCAGGCAGAGACAGAAAGGGAGTGGACGTACTGTAGAAGCTGGCCATTACGTAGTTTTGGCAGCGATCACCAGTAAACTCATTTGGGCACCTGAGAGAAGAAACAAAAAACAATGGTAGAAAAAACAGAGAAAAAGAGAAGAGGTGAATATATGCTAGAAAGAAGCTCCTTCAGTGTCATTTGACTGAACTTGGCGAGTTCACCCTCAGGAACTGAGTCTTTGTCCTAACCATGGTTTTCAGACTCTGGCATTTCCCTCAAAGGATTAAAAATCAGCACAAAATGGGGTCCTAGGGTTTGTATGACAGAAAGGAAGATGGCAGCATTTGAAGTGGCTGCTTTCTTTCAGAGGGACTCGCTGAAAATCGCATCTGATGGTTTCTTTATCTCCGTTTTCCACGGGACATCTTTGGTCAAAAGTGCCGGAAAGAAATGGTTTTTGGTTGGCCTGCCTGCCATGGTCACCAGAATCCCTGGCCATCGGGACTGGTCATTCTAATTCACCCCTATGATCTTTGGGGCCCAAGCTGAGAGACAGTGAAACAAACTCACACTGAATGAGTTGATGCCCCGAGTGGCTAAACCATCGTTAGGACAAAAGGAATCAGTTACAACTGAACTGTAAAAGCACCAAGTGGTAGTAATTGTTGCTGTAGTTTGGGGGAGAAAGCAAATTTCAGATTATTTTAACATACTTTCTTGGTTTTGGACTTTCATGGGCACATTCTCAGTACATCTTGCTCCAGTGAATCCAGGTTGGCACCTAGAGGGCAAAAATGTGATAAGCAATAGAACGCTAAAGACACTGAATTTTCAGACTGGCAATTTTCCTCCTATGGAATATGGAGATTCCTACAATGACCTGGTGGCTGAACAACATAAAGAAAAGGAAAAGAACACATTTAGAAAACCATGTTCCATGGAAACTGCGGGGCACATATTTTTGTTGTTGTTTGCTTCAGTCTTCATAAGGCATTTAATGATAGATGAAATTTAACTCCCAGGGAGGTTGACAAGTTACATAGGGCTGGCAAGGCCTGTGTAGCTAAGTCACTTTCCCTCTGGCATTTCCTTATCTGCCACTGAGCAAGGACTCCTATCTTGTTAAAACACTAGTTTTGATAAGGTCTTGCATGGTTCCATCCATAATCTTTTATTATTTAAAGGGTCCTGAGCTTTTCCCTTTATAGACACTCAATTTTGTGCTTTCATAGGTACCTTTATGTTGTAAGTTCAATCATCAAACTACAATAGAAGTCAAGCGCTTACACACTCCAGTGATTACTGACCAGAAAAACTATATGCCTTATTTTTTTTAAAGGTATGACAAATTAGGTCTCCTTTTTAATACTGAAAGACAGAAAGAAGCAGACATTTATTAGCACAAACTTCACTTCATCCAGTGATCCTCAAAGACAAAAGCATTTTTAAAATTCAAAGGGTGGTTCTACTGTAGTACTTAATAGGTGTCATTTCGCATTTAAGGTGAAACTATTTTTAAACTGCATCAAATTTTCGTTTTACTCACATACATTCACCTATCCAAATTCTAGAATCTTGATATAATAAATATCGTTTGTAAGGTCATGCAGTGGGGATGTGCCTAAATATGGAAGTCCTTTCTAGGTGCTGTTTTTGTTGCTATTATACCAGTAATGAAAGCATTTCATATTGGATCCATTTTACGCAGTAACATGCTCTAGTCAAGAGGGCCATCAAAAGGTTCTAGGAAGCAAATTAGCTTATAGATGCTCAACAACCACAGTCATGGTTACTATCCATAGTTCATCTATACCATAACTATCATGCAAAGCCCCTAATAAAATGTGGTTGTGACAGCACATACCTCATGATTTACACATGACCGGCCCTTTCTTCTCCATAGTAAATAAGAATAAATATTATCTTTTTGGCATCAAAGCAATGTGAATAAAACCAAGGATATTTTTCTCATTCCCCTTAAAACCAAATTCCATGCCAAAAAAGTGTTATCAAGTGATTTGGTATATCTAATTCTATTTCATGAAGAATGGCCTGCAAGATAAAATACTAAAGTTCTGGATTTTTATTACTATGAGTTCTTGTGTAACTTAAATATAATTATGATCACTGGTATTATCAATAAACTTAACAATGAATATCTTATATTGATACAGCCCTTTTAACTCTTCAAAACACTTTATACACACACACACACACACACACACATACACACACACACATAGATATATATATAAAATTTGAACAAATTCTATCTATCTATATAATTGAATTGGTTTCTTTGGTTAGAATATTTTTGCAGCAGTGAATAGAGGAAGATCTACCTAGAGAAATACAGAAATAAGAATGATAGCCTGTGAAGCTGGGTCATTTTTTCATAAAGATGTCACATGCTTCAATAAGAATGTCTTCACAGATATATAAGGAAAATGCATGGAAATCTATTTTTCATATAATGTATTTAACATAATGACTTCTGAAATATACAGGATTTTTGTTTGTGTATTTGTTTCTGAACAAGGACTAAAATCCACATGGACATAGCCTACGATTAAGTAGGTACTCCAGAATTAAGGGCATATTCTACAATGACCATTTTCTCTTACCTGTTGGCATTATTGATAACAATTATAATTCTCTTATTGATCACACAGTAATCCACTTGTTTCATACAATGAACATGGTAGAAGACATGTGAACACTGTATGCATGTGTGTGTGTGTGTGTGTGTGTGTGTGTGTATTGGGGGGTAGAGGTGCAGAAGGGGGAGAACCATTTGAGGTAAGCAGTGCATTGATTTAAGTAAGGATCATAAAATGAACATATAGTTGAAGAATCATGAGTCGCTTAAGAAAAGGAATGCATTTATAGAAAATTGTCACTTATGCATCTTGGATGCCAGTTTGGGGATGAGAAGGCACAGGACAAGGAGGCGATGCAGATCAAAAATCTTATCCAATCAATTTTCTAATTAGTACGAACTTCTAAGGTGATGTTTCCTAGGGAATTGGCCTATGGCATGGTGGTTTATCTCTATCATAAAATGACATGGATACTTGGTACACTAACACTAGATATGCTTAAAATATGCCAATCTTTTTTGGAACTATCAGCTGTATCTGCACCAGGACTATTCTTGTGGTAATGTTTATCCTCAGATACATTTTCTTAGGGTGAAACATTATTATTCAAAGTGTGGCTCACGGACGAATGGCACCAGCATCTCCTGGGATCTCGTTAGTAGAAATGCAGAATTCCAGGCCCCCAGTTTATAACTGCTAACTAAGAATCTGCGTTTTTAACAAGATCCCCAAGAGATCTGCATGTACACTAACGTTCAAGATGTCAGAGACCCTGACCTTGGAAAACGGAGACTAAGCCCGTCTATCCTGGCACCACAGTATCTTGCTGCCTCGATGTGGGCAGCCCATTTGACTTCATGGGGCCACAGGGATAAGATGAAGGGATTTGACTAAGCGGTTCTCAACGGTTCCTTTCACCACAAAGGTTCTGGAAATCAGTGCTCATCCTAACACATGGAACCACTGTGTGGAAACTGACAGCATTTCTTCTGAATGTGTTACCAGTCATGGAGGAGGACTCAAGGACTTTTAAAAAACATTTTTGATACAATGGATTTTTAAGACAATCATGGAGGTAAAACAAACTGCAAATACCTATTCCTAAGCAATTTAAGTGTTCAGCAACAACTGTTGGAACTGTATGGAACTTTTGGGGACCTCTAGAGTTGTTGCCAAATCAAATTGAAAGAAGCAGAAACAGATTTTGCCTGTGCAACACTGCAGACCGCATTGACTGTGGAGAGAAGGCATATGCAAATGGAAGCTCATCTGATCGATAAGCTCTGATTAAATTCTATGGAATTACTTCTAAAAGAATAGGGAGACTGTCTGGCTTCTGACATGTTTCTAAATTAGCACTGTACATTAAGCATCCAATCTATCACTTTCTTTGGAGATAAGAGTATGGTAAATTTAATCTCATTTTGAACAATATGCTTTGGCACGAGTCTGGGCAAATTCCAAGAATTTTGTCTCTTAGGACAATCTGTTTGAATAATAATCAAGCCTCTATTGTAGCTTCTATATATATTGTTTTAGTATGTGCTCTTAACATGAGCAATGATCTTTGTTTTACATTTGTTCTTAATGCGATGAAAATTCGCAGATCGTTTCGTCCAAACTTAGGTATCCCCTCTCCCAACTGACCCTTCCCTGACCTCCACCTCTCCATCTCCCACTTCCCTGCCCTGGCTGAGGAGTCTGTCTTTGCCTCTCACACTGCACCCTGTCCTGATCTCTTTCACAGCCCTCACCTGTCTGGGTTGGAATTCTCTGTGGTGAGGACAGTGACCATATTTTGATCGTTCTGAATCTCTAATTAAAAAAAAATTTTTTTAAAAACATTTATTCATTTTTGAGAGACAGACAGAGAGAGCACGAGCAGGGGATGGGCAGAGAGAGAGGGAGACACAGAATCCGAAGCAGGCTCCAGGCTCTGAGCTGTCAGCACAGAGTCCGAAGTGGGGCTTGAACTCATGGACTGCGAGATCATGACCTGAGCTGAAGTCGGACGCTCAATCGACTGAGCCACCCAGGGGCCCCACTGTATCTCTAATTTTAACACAGTGTCTGCCTTGTAAAAAACTCTCATAAAATGTTTGTTAAACTGAGCCCAAGATAGTATTGGACGGCAGCGTCCAATAATGAACTGTATCAAAGAGACTTTCATATAGTCAATTGATTTGTCAGGTATAGGTCAATATTGAACTTCTGGCTTTTATTTGTATAGTTTATGACAGACTCTCCTCTGTAAACTCCTACATAATTTCTTCTTAATAGGAGCTCCCAGTGCTGCCCTCACGGGCTCGCTTCCCTAAATAGAAACCTTTAACATTGTGTTTGGAATTGGAAAGGGCTCTGTAACTCTTTAATAATGAGTTATTATGTCAAATTTAAATACTGTTGCTGAAATACCAGTTTACTTGGATTGAATAAAGTAGTACAATCTAGTGACCAAGACTTGCACATAGCATTGGTAATAACCTTAGTTCTTTTCTAGTAATAACCTTAGTACTTGGTGACTATCCTGATATGTTTACTATGTAATCAGTAATACATTAATGTATTTTGAGAATCAATTTAGTGCTTGGTGTAGTTTTTATATTCTAATTGGATATTTCCTTTTTTTTTTTTTTTGGTGGAGGCACCAGGCATATTCAAAGATATTACATACCCCCAAGAAACTTCTGGTTATTTAGCATTTGCTAATTTAATAAACCATTATAAATGGTTTTATGGTTTTATCAATTGATGGTCAAATTTTAAACCATCCTTAGACATCATTTATTTCTTGGTTTCATTAATTTTCATCAGGTCCTCCTTAATCCGGCAGCAAAAGGGAAACAAGGTCTACACCTGATATTTCCTCATTCTTAGTCATCACAATGATATATTTGGACAATTTTAAAATACCTTGCCTCAAAAAGAGGAGTCCCTACTGTCTTTTTGCTCTACCTCAATACTAGTTGTGGTATTTCCTTCATATTGTATAACCTCTGGAATAATTTCTTTGGTGTTTAATGTTTACAAATATCAAGTAGTGGAGGGGCGCCTGGGTGGCAGAGTCGGTTGAGCGTCCGACTTCAGCCAGGTCACGATCTCGCGGTCCGTGAGCTCGAGCCCCGCGTCGGGCTCTGGGCTGATGGCTCAGAGCCTGGAGCCTGTTTCCGATTCTGTGTCTCCCTCTCTCTCTGCCCCTCCCCCGTTCATGCTCTGTCTCTCTCTGTCCCAAATAAATAAATAAACGTTGAAAAAAAAATTAAAAAAAAACAAATATCAAGTAGTGGAAATGCCCACAAATAACGTCTTAAGGAATATCAGTGAGTTTGAGTGTTAGATATTAAGGCCTTTTGCTCTCATTCCATGTAAGCTAGAGTTAGTGGTGTATACACTAGCTCAAACAGTGCTTGTCTGTTTTTCTAGAGTGTCACGTTGCAAGTGCTGACTTTTCCAACCCTTCCCCTGCTCGGCATTCTGGCTAGAACTCGCCCACTCACTGCTGGAATATCTGTGTTGTGGATTATTCTTTCCCAAATGTGTTGTTACTGTTGGTGTGTATTTTCCCGAGATGAACCTCATTCTGTTATCTACCTTTGAGAGAGACTTCTTGAGATTTGTATATGCTTTTCTCATTTGTGTTTCACCCTTTTTACAGCATCATCTGCAAAAGATGTGTATTTTCTCAAGGGAATGCCTTCTTCAACGTCATTAAAGAAAACATTAAATATAAAAGGTTCCCACAAC
The DNA here is from genome assembly GCF_016509475.1 of Prionailurus bengalensis. Lineage (NCBI taxonomy): Eukaryota > Metazoa > Chordata > Mammalia > Carnivora > Felidae > Prionailurus > Prionailurus bengalensis. The sequence goes on along the minus strand of NC_057344.1, from coordinate 30,493,959 downwards.
ATTTCCTTCAGATCCAACCCTATATACCTCCCCAATACTGTGCAGCTAGTCTGAATCACCCCTTTTCCTTTTTTTTTATTTATTATTATGATCTGTGGACTTGTTCTCAATCCAGGAGATAATTGGATACATATAGTGGCCACATTGGATTCATGGGTAAATACTGAGGAAACCAAAAATCGAAGTTGTCCTGGGTCTCCAGTGATGTTTTTCAATGTCTAAGACATACAATCCCAATAATGAGGGTGGCAGTGTTTATGAATTAACCTGTCCCTGTTTGAACCTTCATGCCCTTCCCAAAGCTCTGTTTGCACAGCTTGTTCTGAAATGCTCATCTGTAGACTAAAATTCTCACCGCTGTTTACTCTACATGATGTATCTTTGTAAGTTTGGGGGTCAAACAATTTAATCGGATATGGGATCAATCTACATCCCATGCATCTCCATGTCCCTGTCACACGATGACATACTGAGTGCTACTTTGTGGTTTGGTCTTCCTCTCTCGAGGATGCCTTCCCCTGTCTTGTCAAAGAGCCTGGAGATTCAGAACTTTACAGTTCTATCTACACTGCGAGCCTCATTTTATAATGAAACAGCTAAATATCCACTTTTTACTTAAATAACTCAATAAAAATGTTTCAAAATTGTGTTTTGCTTTAAATGGACCGTTTGCTGCATATTTTTTTCCCAGACTCTCTGCCTTTGACAAGTTGGGGTCCCCCATTAGACATTTCATTAGCTCCCTAAATATCCATCACAGCACTTGGCACACCTACAATTTATGATTAAATTAATTACTTGAAATATGTTTGCTACTCTCGACAGCCTAATAGACTCCATGCAGAAACCAGCATGGTTTTGTTCAGTACTTTCTACCGAGAATGAGCACAGAGCCTGCCTCATAGAAGGAGATCAGTAAATCTTTAGGGCTGCCTACCTGATTTCAGGAGAAAAAAGCACGCAAACTATTAAGAAGACATTGTCATTGCCCCTGATTTTAGGTAAAACTACACCTCAATTGTTGTCTATGAGGACAAAAGGACTTCCTTCAATCTACCTTAGAGAGTGAAAACCAAAAATGAGTTAATAAACCCCTAGTTAAGCCGGATTCCCAATGCATGGCAAACATAGAAGAAATAGAAGACATGGTCATCTGAGGAGCTGATCACGGATCTGAGCCACAAGAGTTGCACTCACTGTCTCATAAATGTTTTTCCATCTGTTAAGCCTGTCATCTCTTAAGAACAGATGTGCTATAGGCAAGGGTCACACCCACTCTGAAGAATGAACTCTTCCAGGGCTAGAAAAAGAGTGCAGTTAGCAGTCTATTCTTATGGACTGGAGGCTCTAACCCAATACATATTCCTTTTTTTCTATTCCAAATTTCTCCTTCTACAGCCATGATAATGAAGCCACAGGACACAACCATGAATCTGAGCCATCATTCCCTTATTTAATTATGTTAACCCAGCTACCAGAAAGTGTCAGAAGTATAATCATCATCATTTTATGCCAGGATTTTATAAAACTTTAACCTCAGCTAGTGTCTCTGGCTTTCTCTCCCAATCTAACCTAGTCCCCAAATTTCTCTAGCCTGTGTCTAAGTCTGTCTTCCCTAAATATCTGCTATGTTTACTGTATCACTCTCCTGCTCCAGCCGTTACTAATACTCCCTATTAGGTATCGCAATGTCCAAGGTCACCTACCTGGCCTTCAGAGCTCTTGAACTGGCCCTCACGTCTAAGTTTTGTTTGGTCTGTTTTGCTTCCCACAATGGAGCTGCTGGTCTAGATATTCACGTCACTGTGTCTCACGGAAACTATTACTGCAGCCTCAGTGCCTGCCTGGTATATGGAAAAGACTCCATAAATGATGGCAATGTTTATAAAGCCTTCTCCAAGTCATTCCGGTCTTTTCTTTTTCTTTCTTTTGATTTTCATTACATGATAATCAGCATTGCACCACTTGGGATATACTGACTCTAATTGATTTACTATTTTAGCTACTTCATTTTCCTAAACAGACTAAGTTTCCAGGGACCAGAGACCGTGCCTTCCATTTTCTCTGTGTTTTCAAAAACGCCTGGTATAGATAAATAGAAAGCTGTTCTACAAACAAATGTTTAATATTTCATTTTTGAGTATAATTTATTATAACAAAATTGCCCTGTCTTCATCTCCTACAGTTACATATTTTCATAGGCCCTTATATATACTGCACAGTTTCATAAAAATGACACAAAATCGTAAGTTCATGTTTGAAGACAACTCGCATCTTCCTTGTTTTGTTTTGTTTCCTTGTTTTTGTTTTTTGTTTTTGTGGATAAGGAAGATAATGGTCAGCGATATTAATTGATCTGTCAAATGCAAAGTTATAAAGCTAGCCGGGAGCCCGACCAAACCAAGTAAAACTGCTAATGTTAAATAAAATGAAGAAATGGGGTTTTTCAAACATCCTAGCATGTAGTCTATTAAGACAGGTGTATATATTTTTCTAATGTCTACAGAGAAAATGTAATACTACCATTTACTTTGTATTATAAGGGGGAAAAAAATCTTGCTTCCCCAGAGTTAGAAATACTTTAGCAGAAATGAATTCATTTAATTTCATGGACTCCCTGGAAAGAAATTTGGAGAACATATTAACTCCATATTACACATAAAGATATCATCCAGAGAGTTGAAGGGAAAGGGATCAAGACTGTTCACTAAAATTGGTGGTTAAGACTCTAATCCCCTCATGAGAAAGCCACATCTGTCCGTGGGACAACATAATGGGTTTATAAATACGATCTGGTATAAAATCATTTTTAGATTAAAAAAAAAAATCACATCAACATCTTCCAAAATCGTTCTTTACTAAAACTGTTCAGAAGAACTGATATATAAGAACAAGGAGACAAACAAAGAGGCAAATCTGGATGTCATTTCAAATTGTCTTATTTCTTTGAACCATGTGATTAAATAGGGCATCAGATGGTGAAAGATGGAATGATTCGTTTCTTTCTTGTCTTTATGAGGTCTGGAATAGTAACTATTTTTTCCCTGGGATAAATTTTAAATTACTATGGAGAGAAGGGCAATATAAAAGATGAGAGCCACTGCAGAAATTCCCACGTGGTCCTTAGGGGGATGTCCAAGTAACCAGCAAACCTCTCCTCAGAGAAGTGTTTAACTGTTACACGGTTAATCCATTTGGAACACCTTATTCAAAATGGAGACACAAAAGAGATCCGCTGTCCAGTTTTCTACTTCAACTCCCAAGAAGACAACCATGGATTAGGTGACCAGAGAGACTACTTGGAAACTTCCATGCCTGTGGTTGTTTCTGAATCATGAGATAAAGCTGATTTTGAATGATGTGGCTCATGCTTCAGCAATGTTTTGCTTTAAACAGATGGACCATATGGAAACTATGAACTAGCTTCGTACACAGGACCATGATGAGCCAATGAAGCATTTTTATGTTTTCTGTCTCTATTCAAGTGGCCTAGTGAACAGTATATTATCGAAAGACACGGTATATTATGTGTCTTCGTTTCAGTTCTGAGTAGTGCTTACTTTTTATGTTAAAGACGTTTTCAATACAAGGATCAAAACAAAACAAAACAAAACAAAACAAAACGACAAACCTTTCATTTAATGAAAAAGGCCTGAAATATTTTGGATGTTAAATATACTCCAATTCTTCCCTCAAGGTACCAGCTTGCTTTTGATGCATCAGTAAAGACATGGTGCAAAAAGGGGTAAACAGTTAAGAAAATCATCGATGTCAAAGATCTTTCCAACAAGATCCAGTGATAAGCTTTTTAAGACTTTTCTGAAAGATTATAATTACTCCCCCCCACCAAAAAAAAAAAAAACCCAATAACATTATGATACCAATTTGCTGAGAAGTGGAAGACACGCATAACTCACTAGACAATTAGCCTGGAGGATAGAGAGTTTTCATTCATGGCTTGCTGCTTTAATAATTATTAGAGGAATAACACACATTTCACTTCAAGATTTAAAAAAATATACAGTAATTTTTTTTTTTCCTGGATTGGGCTTAACATTTAATGAAAAACTGGTGGGTGAAAAAAATTACAGTTGTTGGCACAATACCAAAATGGAACAAATGAACAGCACTTATGTGATTGCATGTTTTGTGTAGGACGTGGGAGGGCTGCAGAATAGCTGAAATTAATATGTGGAAAATAACTGCACTGGTTCCTTGGAGGTATTCAGAAACTATCATATGCACTCACTCAGCTTGTAAATCTTTGCAAAGGCTATGATGAAAAGTGATCATGTTTCATTATTATAATTAAAACACAGTGGTCTCAGATGCTTTTCTTAAGAAGTAATTGTCTGAGACATAGATAATATGAGCATAGTTGTTTAAAAAGAAGGAGAATTTAAGGAACTATAATTTTATGTTATTTTTCAAGGAGATTTATTAAAACATAATTAGGTTGTTTGCACTTAGGATGGAATAACAAAGTTTCCCCATATAATAAATGAACCTCTCATTTTACAGATTATAATTCTCAGCGTCAGGTTGGGGTTTTTTTCGATCACAGAAACCCTTGTAGGAAATTATAAGATTTATGCATCCCAATTCAGTACGGTAACTATGGGGGTGCCATATTTGTGCTGTTTCACAGCAGGTCAGCAAACCAAGGATCACAATTAACCAACTTTTATTCTTTGCTACAGGTATGTAGGTTTGAATATACTGGTGATCAAAAAGTGAATCTCTAAAATTATTTTTAAAACAACAAACATTGATAGTCATATGAAGCAATCTGGACCCAGACAAAATAGTTTTCTACATACTCTTTCATTCTTACCTGGCTTTAAAATTTTGAAAAGGTTTTTTTTTTTTTACCTGTTAGTTGTGTCTTGGCTAATGGCTATTACCTATCTCTATGAAAGAGATGTTTAGCAATTGAGATCAGAATCCCATTTTTGTGATTCTTAGTCTTTTATTCACTCTAAAAGCCTATATTTAATTTTATAAGTTGTCTGTCCTCACTGGTAAAATCAGCTATACAACTACCCAAACTTGTTTCCTCTTGGAACCACTTCTTCTCTTTTACAAGAACTTAAAAACCAAAAAACAAAAAACACAAGAGCTTTGAGGGCAGGAACACAGTTCTAGGAGATATTTGTCTACTTGAACTTAGTACTTCAGGTCCCATGAGACACCCTACATGTATAGCCCATGTCTAGAACAGCACAGGGAGCAGCAAAACATTTCCCACAAAATGGCATCTTTGTTTGATGTTATGATTTTAAAAGGTGTGTCTTTTTTTTTTAATGTTTTATTTATTTTTGAGAGAGAGAGAGAGAGAGAGAGAGAGAGAGACAGACAGAGTGTGAGCAGGGGAGAGGCAGAGAGACAAGGAGACACAGACTCTGAAGCAGGCTCCAGGCTCTGAGCCGTCAGCACAGAGCCTGACGTGGGGCTCGAACCCAAAAACTGTGAGATCGTGACCTGAGCCGAAGTTGGTCACTCAACCGACTGAACCACCCAGGCACCCCTAAAAGGTGTGTCTTTTAAGATGTGCTTTGTTACTTATAAAAATTAAAGGTTTTCTTAGAACCATCATCACATAAATATTTGTATGCTATTTATATGACATAAAGGGGACATGGCCTTCTTAATTATTTCTTGTGCCTCTTTTTTAATTTTGCTAATTGCTCCTTCTATTAGCTCAGCTGTCTCTCTGACAAACTTGTTCTTCTTCATCAACATTCAAGTCACAAGCTCATATTCTGGAGCACGAGATCACTTTTATGCAAAATAAATATGCATCTCTCATCATTTCAATGGGACATGACACATTTTTTCCCACATCAAACTATATGAGTCCACGTCCCACATACAGCCTAAATATCAAGAGTAGACTTGGGGTGCCTGGGTGACTCAGTCGGTTAAGTGTCTGACTTAGGCTCAGGTCATGATCTTACCATCAGTGAGTTCGAGCCCTGTGTCAGGCTCTGTGCCGACAGCTCAGAGCCTGGAGCCTGTTTCCGATTCTGTCTCCCTCTCTCTGCCCCTCCTCAGCTCATGCTTTGTCTCTCTCTCTCTCTCTCTCTCTCTCTCTCTCTCTCTCTCAAAAAGAAAATAAAAACATTAAAAAAAAAAAGAGTAGACTTAAAATGTACTGCACAGTAAACATGGGTTTTAAGGAGACCTACTAATTTTAGCTATAGGGTTTAAATATTTAATATACTGCTAATATCATTATTTCATTCTGCCTGTTGAGAGAGAATAACTGTCATTCTTCTTAATGGTGCATCACATTCTTCAGGTCATTGGAAGGAGCACCATTCTAAATTTATCTACACACAAGGGCAGCATGAAAGAACTCTGCCTTCTACACACAGTGATGCTACACACACTAAATGCATTTCCAAACACATATAATTTTTTTTCCCATTAGTGAGATCAAGCTAAATTCCATTTTTAAAGTAGTTATAAAACAACAAGCTAATGCCAAGTGTAACAGATGTGTAAGTAGTGAATCTTTTGCCCTTCTTCTTTTAGCTGTCCTATTCATTTTGCAGGTGATCACTGGGGTCAAAAGGAACATGGTCTTACAGCTTAATTCATACACTGGATGGAGAAGGTGGTTTCAAAAGTTATTGGCCTCTATGATATTTGCACATCTCTTCTAGGTAACAGTGAGGAGAACCACGAGGAAAGCAACTTTATAAATATAAAGGCACAAAGAAAATTGAAAAAAAGCAAACAACAATTCTGGATGTAACACGGGAGATGACAAATGGTGTGAACTTTTCAAAAACGCTCTACAAATAAAACAGCATTATTCAACAAAATGCAACAAAATTGGGAAAAGAAACAAGACATGAGACATGGAGTTGTCTGAAAGCAGTCATTACGGACATAAGCCACACAGAGGATTTCTCGTTCTTACTTGCACAAGTATCTTGAGGGGTTTGAAAGGTCTTTCACCATGAAGCACTCGCCTCCATTCACACAGAAAGTTTTCTCCTTCTCTGCACACTTTACAAGATGGCTTGTTCCGGTTGTTGACGTAGATGTAGCTGGATAGAAGATAAAGAAGGGGAAGGTTTACATGTGTCTTTCCCTCTTCTAAACAGCCTTTACTCTTAAATTCTCTTAAAAGGAAGAGTTCGCAGAAAGTGTGATGGACGTCACTTTCAGGTTTAACAAACGACAGCAAAAAAGAAAGGTACTTTCTGGGTGTAATTAAATGGAATAGAATTATCAAAGGGTAACTGCAGTTAATTAATTTAATTAGAATGAAATAGAAAAAATGCTTAACATTTTTTATAACCAATATTTTATCTTCTAAGGAAGTTGGAAGAGAAAAGACCTATCACAAATAAAATATATTTTCCAGGAAGGCTCAAAGGTAATGATATAAAGTCATGTCAGGGCAACTGATGTTCAATATCATTTTTGAATGGCATCTACTTATTTAATTTGGAAATTACATTTTATATGCATATTGACCTTATAGTTTTTAGATATATGTATCAAAGAAGAATACAAGGTGGCTTATTTGTTTCTAATAAAAAAAATTATATGTTATTAGTTGTATGTATATTAACATACAGATAAGAGCCATTCTATTCAAAGTTTCCGTTCCACTCAGAAGAAGACTGTTGAATGTCTGCCGCCATACTTTTAAGGAAATGGAAAGACACTCTAGTATTACTGCAAAGGACAATAATGGCACTACAAAATCTATCCATTTTGAATCAGGAGTAGACACCGTAGTCTTAATTTTTACACAGGTTTACAGCTGTGGTAAGCTTGATATCCACCTGTCAAGCTTCAGTTATGTGAAAGTGATGTGAAAATGATGCCACCACCATTCAGCATATGGAGTAAATGAAGCCCAAGCTCTTGGTCTTCAGATTCAAGAGCATTTGGTACCAGAACTTCTCCCCACTCACACCATCAGGAACACTACATGCAGTGCTCAGTCTCAACCCCAAACAGTCTAATTTATGTAATGTTCATGACTGACATTATCAGGGTGACAAGCAGAAGCATTGTGGTAAGCCAACAAAGATCCTATTGATTCTTTCAGGAAAAAGAAAAAATATATATGTATCTTTAGACAAAAATTTTTCCTTGTCTACTGACTCATTCTCAGTGATTCTTTGACTTCCTTATCACTTTCCATTTTATCATTTGCATGTGAAACTCAGATGCCCTTATTTGCTTTTATTTCACTTCTCATGTATTAGTTTTCCACTTTCTTTGATTTTTCTTCTTCATTTCCGTTGTAAGTCCCCATTTTGCTTCCTTTTGGTTTTGACTTCTCCAATTCTGATTTTTACTCTATCTGATAGAAATACTCAACGTCTGATTATTCAGTTTCCAAATCATGCAAGGCCTTTGTTCCCCTGCATCCTCCCATCTAGGGCATGTTTTTGGACCATTTCTCTACTGTCAGCATGGTTTTTAGGAGTAAACAGCAAAGAACAGTCAGATTTGCCCTTTGGAGACAGATCTGGTTCAAATCCCATCTCGTACTAGTTTTGTGTCCTTGAGCAAGTCACTTAGCCACCCAGAATGCAATTTTCCCATTTTGAAAACAATGGTAATGGCACTCTTACAGGATTGTCATAGGGATCATAAATAACCTAGGTAGAGGAATTGGCATAGCACGGGCACACAATGAGTAACAGCAGGTATTATTACTGGGTAAGTAGGGAAGGTGTTTATCAATCAGATGAGCATCTCACCAGTGGAAATCTGGGGATTTCAAACATCCATGGTACTCTTGGATCATTATTATGAATAATTAAGAACTGCGTCAATTTTTTAATTACTCCAACAAAAAGGCCTTTCAAAATGCATTTCAAGGTATCCTTCACCGAACAAAAGGAACCAAGGAGAATGATTTTACCCTGTATTATCAGCTATACTCTCACATCTTTGTCAGGTAGAGGGGGATGTAACTGGCATCATTTCGTCTAGTAAAGTCATAGAGTAGACAACATTTCTATACATCACATAACATAATTTTAATCTAATACTATATCTTCAAGTGAACAACTGTTCGCTTGCATGTGACGTATTAATATTTCCATCCGTGGCAATTACTTTTAAAAGATACAAGGAGGAAATTTGCCTTAAATGCTAAAGGTTTTGTGCTTAAGACTTTCAACTGCTGACAGGATCCTGTGGGATGACAAATTGGGCCTGGTTTCCTTGCTGCCCCAGGTGACAGTACTCAATGGACCACCTGCAGTCTGCTGTCACCAGTCATTCCCACCGAGAAATTCTGAGCCTCCAGCTGATCTGCGTGGTCCCTGACAGGTTGCTAAGGATTACCCCTCACCCAAGCACCAGGCTCTTGAGGCTTTTATTAACGACAACTAACCCGTCATAGCCCCCCAAGAGCAGACACTCCATATTAATTAGAAAACTAACAATAAAGATGAGCAGTGACATAAGCAAGAGACAGATACCTCATACATATTCCTTGGACTTTAAGATAAATAAGATTAATAGATGTATGTTAAAATCAGAAATAACACCCCTTTTTGTTTTTTCAAAAATATTTCCCCCGTGAAACGATTATCCCGCAGCACCAAGTTATGACACATTCATTTGAAAAATTCTTAGGTCATTACTTGAAGCTGGGATATTTGATGGTTAAATAATTCTGGAAGAAAATGAAGTAGCAACTAGCTTATATGATCATGGATTATTATGTTTAGCACTTCTATCCTTTAGCCGAAGCAGGAACAAAAATGATCATGGAATTGTAAAGCAGTAATTAACTCCTGGGTGATGCTAAGTGTCAGCCGACTGGGTACAGCTGTTCTGAACCAACAGCCAAACACAGGAATAAGATGTAATTGTCAGAAGAATCTGGGATGGAGATGGTGATATATGAACCCTTCACATTTTTGCCAGGTTTCCTTCCATTATTTTTAGTTCAATACAGTGCACAGCCAGTCTTAAGCAGATCTATAAATTCTGCAGTGATATCCTTTCTCCTTGGCTCACATACGCGGTATTGCTAAGTCAGTTTCCATTTAGTAATTCTGCCAGAAATTAATGCAACAAAGGAGGTTCTTAAACCTCGCTATGGAAACAACCTCCTTTCTGGGGGAGCTGGGAGGACTGTATCAGAGGTTAAGCTAAAAAAGTTTTGCAGATAGAATGTGTTTTGGTATAAAAAAGAAGACCCTCATAGTTCCTCCTGGAAGTAAATGAAGGTACATCTCACCTATTCGGTACTTAATAAACCCTGCCTCTACTTGTTACTATGAGCCCTGGGTGTTCTATGCGAGTGATGAGTCACTGAATTCTACTCCTGAAACCAATATTGCACTGTATGTTAACTAACAAGAATTTAAATAAAAAGTTGGAAAAAAAAAAGAAAAAAAATCCTGCCTCTCACCAGTTTGTGACTAGTTTGTTGTAACTGGGAGTTTATCACAATGAACCGCAATTAGGAACACTGCAAAATATGCATCTACTACTTTTATGCTTGCCGTTTATATGAACACTTTATCCCAAACACACTTTGCTTGGGATGTTAGCAACTGCAATACTATAAGGAAGAAAGTATAAATAAAGCAGTAACTTGTTACCAGAGAATGTACTTTGGAGTGTTTCACTCTTGACCTGGTCTCCCCTGGCCTATAGGTCAGGACTAATGACCATCCCCAGGGAGGCTGGACAGTTCTCAGACTTAGCCAAGAATTTGCGGACTAAGATCACCATTTACAGACTCCTCAAATCCTGCCCCTCATAATAGGGCTCCCTTTTTTCTAGCCCGCCTTCCTTCTTCCCTACTTTCCTCACTTCCTTTCCCCTCTCTCTCTTTCTTCCTTCCTCGCCCCTCCCACCCTCCCTCCCTCCGTCCCTCCCTTCCTTCCTTCCTCTCTCCTTCCTACCTTTCTTCCTTCATCTCTTCTACAATTCTTTAATGATTGTCTATTATGCACAAGACATAGAGATAACAACTAGAGTTACTGGGGTTAAAAACTGTAAGATTGTGAACAATTCTCCCTAAAAGGATACCTTTATAGAGAAAATGAAACGAAACGAACACTGGCGTTAGCTGAGAAGAATCAGATCCCAGGCTCAATTTTACCAGTTACTAGCTGTGTGACTCTTGTCTAGCTAACCTGCCTCAGTAAACTCAGCTGTAAAATGTGCTATCACAGGACTGTTGGGAAGTGTGATAAAGTACTTTGTCGGCTGCAACGCTGCATGCAAATATATGATACTGTTAATATCTATGTGGAAAAACAAAAAGTCCAGACTCAGGATATATAATCAAGCCTCAAATGTTCTTAGTAAATTATTCTTGTACAAAATATGAAGAGAGATTGTCTAATTTGCAGAGGCAACCATTGCATAATTGTAAGGCATTAAGTAAATATCAATAATCTACTTTAACTGTATCATAACTGCTTATTAATAACTTATAACCACCAAATTTGCCCATAAATTAAGTTGAAGAACAATTTGAGCTAAAAGAAAACCATCTTAAATGTATGATTATTTTCAACTTTTAAGACTCTTAAAATTCTTTAATATTTCTGACCCAACTTCTAAGTTACTGAATTAAATGTACTTATGATATTGTTATTATAACAGTTTAAAATTATAAAATATAAAAGAAATAGTGTGATGATCATAGTATGTAGGACATGATATAAACTGTTTATAACTTCACATTTTGGAAATCACACATTATTGCACATTTTTATAAATACACAATAAAAATCTGAGGACTAATTAAGTGTTCTCTGTTCATCACTAAATATTTTCCCACAGAATCACACAGTATTTCCTGTAGAACGTCAGGCTCTTTTTGCTCAAGGCAGGCTGAAAAGAAAATAATGCTGGAAAGGATGGCTTACTTTCTTGCTTGTTTTATGTGGTGTTTTCCTTATCAGTGAAGTAGACAGCACCAACAGACCAGGGCCATTACACAAATGCAAATTGCTGATAAGAAGCCACTCTATTCTTCTTTGACAATTAGCAGGGATTAGGGAGATGTAGGGTTTACCCCAAGGAGCAATCATTTAGACCCTGTCTTCCCTGAGTGAATGAATCCTTATTAGCAGATTTTAGGACAATTCTGAATTGTCCTAAAAACTTTACTTGCAGGAAATTAAACGAAATAATTCTATGCAGTTTCCTCAATAAAATGCACAAATTTTAACAATTTTTATATTCTAATATGAAACTGTCAATCACTGCATTACAGGTTTGTTTTTCTTTTCTTCTTCTTCCTTTTTTTTTTTTAAAGAAAACCTTACCTGTGATATCTTCAATGGCTCTGAATTTAGAAATCTGCATGCTTTTTGTGCTCTGTGAACTCCCAGTTTTTTAAAAAAAATCCTGAAAATTATTATTATTCTTGCTCGGAATACAGCTCCTTGCAATTGAGTGCTAGAACCACTTCAAAGTCCCACTAGGGGAAAAAAGCTTATGTGGGGCTCCTGAAAATGAAGTTCTGGAACAGAAGGGGAGCAGGAAAAGCGGTGCTACCTACTACAGCTTCTGCAGATGACAAGGGACTGAAGGGAGAGTCCCTGGTTTTCCAAAGGAAAAGAGGAGAGCCAGACTCAGAACTACTGAAGCACCGTCATTCTGGGTTGGCATGTTTTTCTGGGTAGTAATTCAATCCTTTGCTGAATGGCAAATAAATTCTTGAAAAGGAAAAAATGACAAGAGGAGATAAAAAAAAACACAAAAAAACCCAAAAAAAACCCATCCTGTACTGGCTTGGAGGTTCCCAGAGCCAATACAGTGATTTAAAGTAGCGCACCACGTCCTTGGCCTCTCCTCTACCGAACTCTGCTAAAGAAACAAAAATGGCAGCCAGAGAAGGAGCATCATGAGACCATAAACGAACCCAGAACTTTCTACAGTAGAAGTAGGGCATCTCACTTTATGGACCTGGGAACTTAGCTGATAAGCTAGAAGTACTTAGAGGTTCACAGACTACCCATAAGGTTAAGAGTTTGTCCAAGGAACAAGTTGATGCCAAGGGGCAATGGAGATTAATTGTTATAAATGATGAACTTGGTTGGGCTTTGGTGTCATTTAAACACACACAGAATGGTAGACAAGAAAGAACTTTACCCTATCTTACATAATTTATCCCATATTTAAAAAGAGGGTACAAATCAAATCAAAAGAATGGTTCTGTGGTCTTGAATAAAATACCTATAACAAAGAGTTCAGAGGTGGACGGGGGAAGGCTACCCAAGGTCACACAAGTGAATTAGGAAATGCTTCCTTTCTGTTTTGTTAAATGCATACTGAGGCCTAAGTAGGTTAATAAGATTGCCTTTAATTCCTCTCTGTCTTACAAGCTCTCTGAGCAGACCCTAATATTATTTCTTCCTTCTTCAGCAGAATGAAAAGTGACCTTTGGGTGTTTCTCTTCATAAAACAAAATTATAATTTTTGTTGTAACACTGATCTCATTTGTAGCTAAACAGAAAGCAGATTCTAAGTTCCCAGCAGTTGCTGAGCAAATGATTTGGTGTCATGAGATAGTGTTATCCTTAGAAAAATAAAATTGTCAAGAAAGGTTATTTTCAAACATACAAGTTGCTATCTTTTTTTCCTTTTTTCTGACAGTGCCTTTCACTCATGATACAATGTAATCACAGGCTACTACTTCTTAGAGCAACATCTCAATGACAAATACTTTATAGGATGTCATAGATTTTTCTAAAGAGGAGGGAGGGTGAGTCTCTTCCCACAGTGGATCATTGGCTGGTTGGAGTCACAAGGGAGCTACATTTTCTTCCTTACAAAGCCAACAATAATCTCTCCAGAAATATATTTTCTACTAATCACTCATGGTTTTATAGAAGATTTCCATAGCTGGGAGTTGACAAAGCTTTGAACTGTCCCTTGAACGTTTTTCCATCAATACCTATTCTAAAGGAGTAAAATCCATGTAGCCTGCAAAGCAAATATCAGCAGTCCATCTGACTGGCTTAATTTGATACATCTATAGATCTCCTCAGGCTAAATGCAGAAGGCACACATTCTTAACTGTACTCTGCATTTTCTACTAGTATCAACTTGGTTGGGAGAAGGTCATGTCAATATAGAAAATGTTAACCTGTCAATTTTAAAATTAATCAAAGTTTTGAGCGCCAACAAAACAAATCAGAACAAAGAGGACTGATCAAGGATTCGGTTATTCAGTAAGCTGCTGAAATTACCATGTGACATTTAATGACATAGGTTAATTTATTCATCAACTAAAATACATTTAGAAATGAAAGTAGATGAAAGGTCAGAAGATAGAAACTAGGAGGCAAGTTCATTATCGTATTCAACAATTAAAAAAATCATGGCATATCAGAAAATAAAACCCATATGGTCATTGCAATAGATACTGAATCAATATTTGATGAGATTAACAATCAATTTCTATAGAACTATCAAATATTATTCCCCAAATCAAACCTGAATTTAATCAGTCATCCACATACAGTTACTAAGTTGCAGGAAGTACACAGGTCAGAGGAACACATTAAAAGATACCATGGCATGCAATTAGCAAAACCCAGACCATGGAGAACTCCACAGGGCAAATAACCCAGTTTCTTCCAAGCTAAACTAAAGGAGCAAAAAGAGACAAAGACAGCTAGAATTAGAGGCAGACCAATAAGGTGAAAGAAAAGAAAAATCTAAAATACAGACACATTTAAAAGAGAGTTAAGAGACATATAAACCACTCACCATGCGTGACACTTAAGTGGATCCTGATTCAAACAGTTATAAATGTCTGATATCGAATCAGGAAATCTGATCACTGATTAGATAATTAATATTTCTACAGGGTTATCATTAATTGGTATGTGTCAAATATACTGTGGTTATGTTTAAAAACAGTCCTTCTCATGGGGCGCCTGGGTGGCGCAGTCGGTTAAGCGTCCGACTTCAGCCAGGTCACGATCTCGCGGTCCGTGAGTTCGAGCCCCGCGTCGGGCTCTGGGCTGATGGCTTGGAGCCTGTTTCCGATTCTGTGTCTCCCTCTCTCTCTGCCCCTCCCCCGTTCATGCTCTGTCTCTCTCTGTCCCAAAAATAAATAAACGTTGACAAAAAAAAAATTAAAAAAAAAAAAGAAAAATAAAAAAAAGAAAAAAAAACAGTCCTTCTCTCTTACAGATGCATACTGAAATATTTATATATTAAATGATAACATGTCTGGAATTTGCTTTGAAATAACAGGAAGAAAAGTGACTGGGAGCAAAATGAAACAAACCTGATAACTGATGAAGCAGATGATGGCTACATGGAGATTCATTACACTATTCCTTGTATTTTCATGTTTAGCATATGTTTACATGTATATGTTTAAAGATACATATATATGTTTAAAATTAAAAATGCAAAAAATATCAATTTCAGTCTTTTCGAAATATGTCTTCATAAAGCAGAATTGGTATGGTACTCTATATCGTCTACAAATATCTACTTTTTTTTTTAAAGTTTATTATATATTTTGAGAGAGTGTGTGCACATGAGCAGGGGAGGGGTACAGAGAGATGGGGGAGAGAGAGAATCCCAAGCAGGCTCTGCACTGCCAGCTCAGAGCCTGAAGCTGGGCTCAAACTCATGAACTGCAAGATCATGACCTGAGCCGATATTAAGAGTTGGACACTTAACTGATCCAGGTACCCCGACAAGTGTCTACTTTTTGCAAACAACTTAAATCATACTAAATGCTGAGACTCTAGGAAAGCTTTCCATTAATGTAAAGTACAAGCTAAGTTTGTTGACTACCAATGCTGTAATGTAACATTGCTCTGAAAGTTCTAACCAATGCAATAAGCCAGGAATAAAAAAAATTGTAGTATAACTGGAGGACATGAGAAAGTGAAATAATCATTATTCGATAGTCATTGGTAAAGTAAAAAGAGTTGTAGCCAAGAATATAGGACTGATGCTTTTCTAATCTGACCATACCATATGTCTGTTAATATGAAACAACCCATTAAGAATAGAGAGTATAACAGCTGGCCTAAAATTATGTTACACAGGGGCGCCTGGGTGGCTCAGTCGGTTAAGGTCTGACTTTGGCTCAGGTCGTGATCTCCTGGTTCATGAGTTCAAGCCCCGCATTGGGCTCTGCGCTGACAGCTCGGAGCCTGAAGCCTGCTTCGGAGTCTGTCTCCCTCTCTTTCTGCCCCTCCCCAGCTCTCTCTCTCTCAAAATTAAATAAACATTAAAAAATTAAAAAAAATTGTATGTTACACAGATGCACAAGGCAGTAAGGTTCCTCAAAGTTATGGAAGCACCTTCACGATGGGAACGGATTCCTGACAAAAGTTTTAAGTAATCTAAACTTTCAGTTAAAGGAGCCTCCACAAGAGTATAAAAAGAAGATGGGGTCTGGGCCATGCAAACATAACCTTCTGAGTGTTTCAGGTTTGAGCCAGGCCCTTGTGATGAGTGGCTCTGGAACACAAGAAGCCTGGATAATCCCTTAGGTGTCACCTGTGCAGCCTTAAACCCCCGACTGCACATTGCTACATACCATTTAGCCAAATCACAGCCATTCTGCGTTTGCGTCATGACTGTAAACACAAATCGCCAGATTCTGTTTCTATAAGCACCACAGTTTCCTCACCGGGGTTAAAAGGGTGCTGCACATAAAAGAATTAAGCAGTGAACGCATGTTTGAATATATGAATCTTGCTCTGTAACACCTGGCTAATTTCAGTGGATATCTTTTCCCAGAATTCCCAGGGGCACCTTGTTCCCAGGTTGGTGATCAGATTAGCAAAACACCCCTCTCTGTAACATGATGTGTTCAACTGTGTAGCTGCAGTGTTTAGGTTCCCAGCACAAATTCTACATAACCAAATAACATACGGAAATCTTAACAATTTTCAATAGTGTTATTGTCATTCATACATGACCAATCTGAAGAGGAATAAAATGTTTCCAAAAACACATAAGTTGAAATGCTTCACCTCAAGAAACCTTTCTGTCCTGAGTCCAAAAGGACTGGCTGGTCCCATAACAGTTCATAGCAGGTCTTGTTTTTCTAAAGAGCATATATTTTTTAGGTTACAGATGGGAGCAGTGAAAGAGCTAATATTACAGGCAAATTCTATGCCTTTATACAAACTGGGCAAAATGATAAATTAACCCTGACTCCATTGTGAACTAAAGAGGCTTTCCTGAAAGCCTCGGAAGTTTTTTGTTTTGTTTTTAATTTCTGGGCCTCTACCTTCCAATGTAACAGGTACCTGTTTTTCTGCTGCGGGCATTGATTGTTGTTGTTCAATGGAAAGGAAATAGGTGCACACATTGAACTCTTTTTCCAAGGTACATGATATCTCTAAAAACCAGAGCAATGTGTTCATCATCTTGTCTACCTGTTGTATTCACATACACACACATACACACACACATATGACTTTAGATATACATACATATATATATATATATATATATATATATGTGTATGTATGTGTGTGTATATGTTATATGTGCATTGTATACACCATTTGGAAAAACTCAGTGGAACTCATCCTGCCTATAGTGAAACCGACAAGGGCATTGTTGAAGCACATCATTAAAAAAAGGTAGAGTAAGAGGTCCGAGTCCTATCTAGACCTGCTTGGCTATTTCCCTGTACTGCCAGAAACAGAGAATTTTAAGAAGGTCCATCCATAGCATCTTAGTTATAATTTATTAGTTTTTCTTGGTGGTGATATCTGTATATATGGCCTAATAAAACACCTCCATATCCTGCAGCTATAATAATTCAGAATGGCTTAGGTCTTCCTCCTTTTAAATCATAAACCATTTTTGTAGATGCTGCAGGTATGTGACTAATATAGATCGTTGTTCTTTCCATCTGTTACTAAGGTGCTTCATACCCCAACACTGCTTAGGAAAACAGCTTAAAGCAGGGAATCATGGCTGTTCCGTGTATCAGCTGTAAGGGAACCACAGCTCTACAAAACCGCCTAAAACTCCACGCGGACAAACCCAGATCCTAAAGCAGGCCCACTTTGCCAATTTAATCCCTCACATCCACACACAATTCCTGGAGAGGAGTCAAATGTCTTCAGTGAGATTTGTCACTTACCCAAAAGCTTTCAAGAAGTCCAACACTTAGCAATGCCAAACAATATGTCTAGCGGGAATCTGCATTGCTAGTTCTGCTCAAACAGGCATTGCTAATACCTAGTGAGTATCGAATTTTCCAGTTCAGTAACGACAGAATCCAGGGACTACCATAATGAGGAGACATGTGCAGGGTTAGTTATGCTTCCGAACCCCACCGAGGGAGAGCTAACAGATGACAGGCTTCTGGTTATATTTCTAAGCACAAAACGACGCCCTAACAGGCAAAAGAGATCTTGTAAATGAGAAGAAACCACACCTCTGACCTTGTTCTGTTATAAAGTTCTGTTTTACTCATGTCTTTCTCCTTAAGAAATCCTTACTTCTGAAGAATTTTGAAATGTAAAACACTTTCATTAATACAGTCAGGGATTTGTCTTCATTATATACCTTTTTGCTGTGCTGGGTGATCAATCCCTAGGATGTAATTATCTCTTAACAGAGATCAGTCACAGGTAGAGCACTTTTCTGTTGAAAGGCTCCCTTCTCTTCATATCTTTCAAAAAAGTTTTTTTTAATGTTTATTGTTTTTGAGAGAGAGAGAGAGAGAGAGAGAGAGAGAGAAAGACAGAGCATGAGTGGGGGAGGGGGAGAGAGAGGAGACACAGAACCTGAAGCAGGTTCCAGGCTCTGAGCTATCAGCACAGAGCCAGACGTGGGGGTCGAACTCTTGAGCCGTGAGATCATGACCTGACCTGAAGTTGGACGCTTAACCCACTGACGCACCCACGCACCCCATCTTTTCCTTGTATCTTAATGCCTAATGTTATATTAAAAATCTCTAATACTTGAATTTTTCTCAAAGTCTGAAGAACTCAGGGAAGTGAGTCATTGTTCTACAGAAATAGCACAAGTACCTACAATTAAATGTTGATAATATAAATGGATCTTAATCAGCAGACAGCTGTTGTATTTAGCGATCCTTCATTAAGGTATCTCATGATATTCCCCCATTTTTGTTTCCTAGGCCTTTGTTTTAAGTCTAATCAATTAATATTAGCAGTTAATTCATTACTTACAAAACTACTAGAATATATGATTATTCTTGAAAACTTTTTGAGCTTAATTTTATCCTTTGCCAAATTTAAGCCTCCAAATAATATCAGGTTGGTTGTTTTGTTTGCCTGCTTTCCTTGCCTTATCTGTATGTTTGTTTGTTTTCAGGATTCAAAGACCATTTTATCTGTGGATTATTTTAGTTGCAAATGATGAATTTTAGCTGTTCAAAGGTGAACAAGCAGCCCACATGGATGAACAGATGGAAATTATAAATGAAAACATAGCATCAAAATATTTCTTCTGAAGTCAGAACTAGGCATTGGCAAGCCCACAGTAAGATCCACAAAAAATGCTGGCCACACACATTTAAAAAAAAAAAAAGCTTACCCACGTATGTCACAAAGTAAACAGAAAGTAGTCAACTGGTGGATGTATGGAGGTGAAGGAGAGAACAGGAAGGATGTTGGTCTGTAAAATCTTGGAACTTCTTGGGACTTAAATGATCAATCAACTAGGAAGGTCTGAGATTCCAGTTTTGTGATGTAAATAAGACTGCAATATCCCTCAGAAATTAGCCTTAGGCGATCGCAGGAGGGTTTTTTGCAACTGGAGAACTTTTGATGCTCAAGGTGGTTACATTCCTCAGTTTCTTTTTCTTCCCGTTGAATGTCCCAAATTCCTTGGGCTCACAGGGTGGCAAAGTGCAATTTATGGTCAAGTCTAGCTTCAGATCCTGACATGAAACTGGAGTTTCCCATGTAGAACTATACTCCTATCAACATCGCAATAAGGAAACTTATAGAAATGGAAAACGTCCAATGACATGGGCAAGATGATCTGTTAAATGGAGAATCACATTCTGCAGACAGCCAAAGCAAGTATATAGGTGAAGGTAAAAAGAGAAAAGGTGAATGAGCTAGGAACTGAGTCATGTTTTCTGGGGCCAGTTCTCCATGCTGTAGGTGACACTGATGCCCATTGCAGCAACACTGCGGAAGAAGACATGGAGGAGGTAATTCTAGAGATAACGATTATATCTGATTTATTAAAATTATTGCGCTGTTTTAGAGGATACTGTGACTAGGCATAGCAAAAGGTCAGAACAAAGTTCCAACTGCTCTTAGATCAGAGAGCTGTAGGGGCAGAGGTCCAGACAGATGGAATCTATCACTATCATAAGAGATTACAAGAAAGACCAGGGGTGGCACTGAAGTCTTAGCCCTAACTATCCTAAAATGGTCAGGAGTCTTTTATAATCAAAATAACAACGAGAACGTACCCTCCAGGCTCGGCTAAATCTGATGACTTAATAAGGTAAAATGACATGTTCAAAGTTAGATGAGAAGTCATCATTTTAAGAGGTTGACATGGATCTGTACTGATTCCAAATATAGAACTTGCAATGCGTAGCACTTCCAATTCCCTAGGCATCCTTTAAAATGAGAGGCGAGTGCTTTAGAAAGTATTCAAAAGTTGAAGAATGTGCGCTGTCGCTGCTAACCAGGCAAAGAATGTTAAATTCCCTGTCATGCTTCTCTCATTCCCTACCTCCAACCCCTTTGTCAAAAATTAGTAACAATAATAACAAAAAGACCTGGTTATCATCCGGTATGAGGCTACTAACTCTTTACAGGCAACTGCCACTAAAGATATTATCCAAAAACGGGAATTAAATTGAAAAATGGAAAAGGTTGCAACAAATTAAATTGGATTGTCATCTTTCCCTGTGACAGACTGCACTGTTCTGTCCTAGGATCATGAAAGTTAGAAATACTGTCTTCAGTCTTTCCCATGCTGCAGCTGAGGTCTACGGAAATCCTGCATGGGATATGATTTCTACAAAATGCAGGAGACTTAGCCATCAGAATCCTGACTGACTCATAAGGAAATAGACCATGTCTGGCTTATTTATGACTTAGGTGAATTCTCTTGTCCAATATCCAACTTAATGTGAAATCTTAAAAAGTAGTGCCATCCTAGGAATTTAACAACGCTTCTGCTGTCTTTCTTAATAAAGAAGATACGCGTCTCCCCATTCTTAACAGTCTACAATACGACACATCATATGTTATATCCCAATGAAGCTAAGAGCTAAACATCAAAAAAGTATATTAAGTAGGCTCACAGCTACCATTTCTACTGGGCATGCTGTTTACCCAATGTCTTGGACTTAAGGTAATCTTCAAGACAGATAAAGGAAAAGCACAGAAGAAATGAGAAGCAGAGAAGACATTTTATGACTGTAGGCATGGAAGAATACTAGGCATATTATATTTTTTTGGTATTTGGCATTGATAATGTTTGCTGTAGGTTGTAAAGGTGTGTCTTTCACTTCTTTTCTTTCTTTTCCTTCCTTCCTTCCTTCCTCCCTCCCCCCCTCCCTCCCTTCCTTACTTCCTTCTTTTGGAGGAGAAATAAATGCTGAAGAACCTCAACAGCTGTCTGTATGGTAAACGCAATACAACTCCTAGCAAAGCGCAAGAAGACTGAGAGTCATTAAATATCTACGGTGGGAGATATTCTAGCTTTGTAGTGGTAACAACAACCCTAAGAAATAGGTAACTTTTTACCCTTTCACAGGTGGAGAAAAGGAGGCTCTAAGAGGGGGAGCTGCATGCCTGTGTGCTCAGTGTAACACATAACGTGAGAGGGATTCCAAGGCAGGCTGACTGCGAGGCCCTGTGAAGCATCCTATCTCGTGGGTCTTTCATTCGACGGCTGTGTATCTGACCTTGTAGTTAAAAGTAAACAGACAACAAAAAACGACATCTTTTCCACAGGCTTTTAGAGAAGGCCAGTTCTTCCACCTTTCGGAAAGCACTACTTTCTGAGTATTTCCCTGTGTTTGTAAACTGAATGTCAGGGAAAGAGATTTAAAATAATTACTTTTAGATCATGCACTCTTAGCAGAAGACTGGAGGCCAATGGCATTCAAATCAATGTGTTTTTAGTCTTAAACTCAGGGAAAAATGCTCAGTCCACATCATCTAGTATTCTGCTGTCCATTTCAGAATAAAATGGTTATCTTTTCAGCTAAGATAGTTCCTAAGAACTAGAAAACTAAATCAATCTTAAACAGTTTAGGGTAGGGGTGCCTGGGTGGCTCAGTAGGTTAAACGTCCGACTTCGGCTCAGGTCATGACCTCATGGTTTGTGGGTTTGAGTCCCATGTCAGGCTCTGTGCTGACAGCTTAGAGCCTGGAGCTTGTTTCAGATTCTGTGTCTCCCTCTCTCTGCCCTCCCCCGCTCATACTCTGTCTCTCAACAATAAATAAATGTTTAAAAAAATTTTTTTAAAACAGTTTAATGTAAATTTGGAAGGTTATCAGAAATTCAATTTTGTGGGGTGTTTGGCTGCCTCAGTTAGTAGAACATATGACTCTTGATCTTGGGATTGATTGTAAGTTCGAGCCCCATGTTGGGTACAGAGATTACTTTAAAATAAAATCTTAAAAAAAAAGAAATTCAATTTTGTGTCACAATACTGCAGTGCTGTAATGGATTCTATTTAACCTCCATTCAATTTATCCTTGTCTTCCTTTTCAAAATTATTATTATTATTTTTAAAGTTTTATTTAAGTGATCTCTATACCCAACATGGGGCTCAAACTTATGACCCTGAGATCAAGAGTCAGATGCTCTCCAAACTGAGCCATCCAGGTGCCCCCTCAAAATTATTTTTAGGAAAATGATTTACTTTTCATTTAATAATAATTTCAAAGTTAGAAAAAACTACCTCATTTATTTCTTTATGAAGCTAAAGTAAGAGAAATTACGCACATACATATTAGAAATGCACATACAAATATAAATATGGGGAGTTATACACATCATTGGGGAGTTATGGCAGCAGGAACTATTCCAAATGAAATGCTAAATTTAGTTATGGTGCCTGTACAATATTTAATATTTGCATAGGATCTGTGATTGATCTCGATGCAATATTAATACCACTAGATCATTTAAAAGCTGATTGTACTCAGCACATAGGGAGGAAAGAAGAAAAAGGTGTATCTAGAAGAGATGCAGATAAGTTATATATAATGAAAAATAATCTCCAGTGACATTTGAAATTAGGCTTATTTTGTTGACTGCTAATTTTTCTTTAACCTCATTTTCACATAACATATAAATCACCTACAAGAAGGTTTTAAAAACGGGTCCTGTGGTAGCACGCCCAGTCGAAAGTCGTGACAATCAAATATTTTAAATGAGCAGCTCATACAGAAATGGACTATTGTAATAAGCTAATGTAGGACAGCTTCCTTTTGGTTAGGTTACATATAAAGATCTACTCAGACTTGTTTAACATAACCGTCCCTAACAAAACTAATGCTACAAATTAGACAGTAGCAGACATAATTAAAGGTTAATCTAATTAATGGCATATGACTGCAAAATCGGAATCAGAATGTATAATATAGAGTTGAGATGCTTAATTTTCATTAGCCTCTTCTCTGGTTAGTATTTCAGTAGATTTTTTTCTTTTTACTAGTTTTTATTCAGTTGACTGCCTTTACTTACTTATTTTTAACCTGAAATATTGGAGGGTAAGTCACAGATTTGTTCAAAATAAATTCAAGCTTTGGAAGACTTCTGAGAATCACAGAATTTTCTATTTCTCTCAGCAGTGCGATAAGACAACTGAGGCACATAACAAAGCCGGTATATAGTTTTTCAAAAGCGTGTAAGAGACATGACTCAGATATTGAACTTTGTACTTTCAAATGCGCCATCAACATTTTTAGCTTAGCATCCTTTGTTTCCTAAAAATAAGCAGTCAATGTTGAGCAGAAATGTCAAGAAATCAATAAAAAGTAATTAGGAAGAGTGTTTGGCGTCCTTGAAAAAAGCTCTTGAGGGCAGAAAGGGAAGCTTCGGCATAGTGAATACTTAACATTCCTATGTTTTCCTCCACAATAAAAAGAAAAAGCAATTAAATTAAATTACTTTATTAAAAAAAAAAAACATGTAGGTGTCAAATGTCACCCTGGACCATACTGCAGTTAATGTGGTTGCTTTCCATTATAAAAATGCACAACTGAAAGCTGCTGTAAAGAAGTGACTCCTATATGCAAGGTTGGATACACCCATGTGTGATAACAGGCAACAGAGATTAAAGCTTCATGTTAACGCTTAGTGGCTTCCGCTCACTATTTCTATCATCTCGGAGGAAAGACATGGAGGGAAAGGAAATAACAATTACTGAGTGACTTTAACATGCCAGGGAAAAACTACACATGACCTTATAAAGCTCTCAGAAGAACCTGTAAATTCTGTATTCTCCTATTTAGAAAGTAAAGTCACAGGAGAGTAAGGAGTTTGCCAAGGTCCCACAGATAAAAAACTGTAGTTAAGATTCAAACTCAGATCTCAAGCCCCTGTGTCTCCAACACACCATTCACGTACTTTGAGTATTTTATTTATGTATTTTAAAGTATTTCGAGTATTTTAAATGGTGGTTCTTATTATTTTGAGGGCCATAGACTCCTTTCAGAATCTGGGGACTGCTATGGATTTTTGTTTACGTGTGAAGATAACAAAAATTGGCATACGATTCTGGGGTTTCATAGACCCCTCCTCTGAAGCCAATTCATAGTTATCCCATAGATCTCCATTTAAGAATTCTTGATATTGGGGCATGTGGATGGCTCAGTTAGGCATCCTACTCTTGATTTTGGCTCAGGTCATGATCTGAGGGTTGTGAGATCGAGTCCCGCATCTGGCTCTGCACTGAGCGTGGAGCCTGCTTAAGATTCATTCTCTCTCTCTGTCTCTCTCTCTCTCTCCCTCCCTTCTCTCTGCCCCTCCCCCACTAGCATGTGTGCGCACGCTCTTTCTCCCTCTCAAAATAAATAAATAAACATTACAAAAAAAATAATTTCTGATATGAGGTCTGACTCTACAAGATCTTTAACTTCTATAATTCAGAATACTCAATATCATGATTCCATTAGAGATGGAATTTCCTTCTATTCATTATTTTTACTTACTTTGTTTCAAAGGCCTTTCTCAATAATCTGTGTTAACCATATTAGAAACAAATATGAGAACATTTAAAATACTTTCAAAATTATAGCAGATCACCATACAATAAAATAATATAAATTAAGAAATGAAATCTTATTTAGGAGGGTTTTTTTCGGTATAATGTAAGTATAACACAGGTGATTTAACCTTTTGGAGTTTATTACAAATAACGTCACTATGTTGTACAGATTACCTATGATAATGAAAGAGTATTTAATTTAAAAGGTGCTCCCACAGAGAAGACATGAACAGACATCTCTCCAAGGAAGACATAGAGACGGCCAAGAGATGCATGAAAAGATGCTCAACATCATTTATAATCAGGGAAATGCGAATCAAAACCATAATGAAGTATCACCTCACACCTGTCAGAATGGCTAAAATCAAAAACATAAGAATCAACAAATGTTGGTTAGGATGTGGAGAAAAAGGAACCCTTGTGCACTGTTGGTAAGAATGCAAACTGGTGCAGCCACTGTGAAAAACGGTATGGAGGTTCCTCAAAAAATTAAAAATAGAACTACCCTATAACCCAGTAATTCCACTGCTGGGTATTAACCCAAAGGATAAAAACACATGAATTAGAAAAGATAAATGGATCCCTATGTTTATTGTAGAATTATTTACAATAGCCAAATTATGGAAGCAGCCCCAGTGTCCAATGATAGATAATGGATAAAGAAAATGTGGAATATACACAATGAAATATTACTTAGCCATACAACAGAATGAAACCTTGCCATTTGCAACAGCACGGATGGATCTGGAGACTACAATGCTAAGGGAGAGAAGTCAGTCAGAAAAAGGCAATACCATATGATTTCACTCATATGTGGAATTTAAGAAACAAAACAAACAAACAAACAAACAAAAAGAGACTAACCAAAAGAGAGACTCTTAATTGCAGAGAACAAACAAACTCCCCCTACCAGAGGGGAGGGGGATGGGAGGATGGATGAGATAGGTGAAGGGGATCCCTAAGAGTACACTTACCATGATGAGCACTGAAATATATATAAAACTGCTGAGTCACTATATTGTACGCTTGAAACTAACATAACACTGTAGGTTAAGTACAACAAAATTTTTTTAAAAACTTAAAAAAACTTAAAAAATGGTGTCCCCTCCAGCTTAAAAACATACTTTGTACCTATAATTTTAGAAGTTAGTGGTGGGAAGAGGGGCAGAGAGGAAGAGAATCTCCAGCATTTTCCTTTTTACTGAGAGAAAAAAATATTAATAGTCTTAGATATTCTTGCTGTTAAGCATTATTTAATATAGAATCCTCATTTTCTGAAAGGCAGCTGCAGCAACAACTTATTTTAACAAAAATCACATTCCTTCTAAAAGAAACACAACACAAATACCATGCACCTTGCAGATGTATTTTTAATTAATGTGTTTGTTTTGAAGTACATAGCTTCAAAATACCAGGGGGTTGTACCTAAATCGTTTTTATAATATGGTTTTTAACGGAAAATTCAAAGTTGAATTATTTTAATATTTAGTACAGAAATCCAGTGACATCATTCTAAATACTGTTGGCCATGAAATATAAACGTGCATTATTGCCTGCACAAAGGTAACACTTTATTTCACAATAAATTTGAATTTTTTTTTTCAACGTTTATTTATTTTTGGGACAGAGAGAGACCGAGCGTGAACGGGGGAGGGGCAGAGAGAGAGGGAGACACAGAATCGGAAACAGGCTCCAGGCTCCGAGCCATCAGCCCAGAGCCTGACGCGGGGCTCGAACTCCCGGACCGCGAGATCGTGACCTGGCTGAAGTCGGATGCTTAACCGACTGCGCCACCCAGGCGCCCCAAACAATAAATTTGATTGAAACGATCTCTGATTAATTTTTTTCATTCTCTTCTGAATTGCTGTGAAAACTATTCTGAGGAAGCACTTTGCTATATATAATGACTTTTGTTTCTCCCATCCTTCTCTTAAGATTATGAAAAAAGATTAGAAAGAGACCCTGGTTCAGGGAGTCTGAGTAGCTCAGTCGGTTAGGGTCCGACTCTTGGTTTCGGCTCAGATCATGATCTTGCGGTTCGTAGGTTCAAGCCCCATGTCGGGCTCCATGCTGGCAGTGTGGAGCCTGCTTGGGATTCTCTCTCTCCTTCTTTCTCTGCGTCCCCCGCCCCTCATTCTGTCTCTCTTTCAAAAATAAATACATAAACTTAAAAAATTAAAAAAAAAAAAAAAACAGAAAGAGGACCTGGCTCTAAAGTTTCTACAATTTTCTTAGCCTAGGATGTTATTATTACTTATTTTAGGTAATATTTCGTTACTACTACTACTTACCAATACAAATATATCAATGCATATGTTTATTTTATAGAAATGGAATGACAAGTCTGCTGTATGTAATAATTGGTTATAAATTACTCTAATTAACTGAATTAAAAATACCATTTATCAAGTGATGAATAAGCATTGCATCCAATTATCCAAAAAAACCTTTTCCTTTAAATTGCATTGCTTTTTATTTTTTTTAGAATTTTCAAATATCATTAGAATAAAAGAAAGAAACTGTTTTCACAATAGGACTTTGTAAATCTAGCAAATAATTGAAATTATGTTAATTTTGATAATAATTAAATAACATTTATCTGCAAAGAAACAAAAAAGATTCATTTCTAAAGCTTTCTTCTGTTGAAATTCTGTTCTACAGGATTAATTTTGACTATGAGTTTTAATGACCAACTAAATCAAATGATACAAGACTGACATTTGCTGAAATGTTATCTGAGAAAATTCTAAAAGAAAACTGCCAGTCCTTCCTTACAATTTCAATCTCCAGGTTTCATGGACTACCCCAAAGGAATTTTTTGAATCTTTTTGAGGACCTCCAGTGTGTGTCATAACTGAAGGCTAACATTCCCAAGTGAAAATGTTGGTCAAATTGTCCATAAAATAAATTGTTACTTTGTAATTTTATAATCTTGGAAAATGACATACACAGCCACATCTATACATACTCACACACTTAAAGATAATTAATTTTCGGGGCGCCTGGGTGGCGCAGTCGGTTAAGCGTCCGACTTCAGCCAGGTCACGATCTCGCGGTCTGTGAGTTCGAGCCCCGCGTCAGGCTCTGGGCTGATGGCTCAGAGCTTGGAGCCTGTTTCCGATTCTGTGTCTCCCTCTCTCTCTGCCCCTCCCCCGTTCATGCTCTGTCTCTCTCTGTCCCAAAAATAAATAAACGTTGAAAAAAAATTAAAAAAAAAAAAAAAGATAATTAATTTTCAAGTTTAACTAAAAAAAAAAAAAAGCAAATTGGCCATCTCATAGAAGTCTCTTCCCAGACAGTGTTGATTTGCTCAGTAGCCTATCACCAGTGTCTCAGATAAAATAAGATGGTTCTATGTTTTATTCCTGTTTGTCTACTCATATCCTTACCAATTCCATTTATCTAGTGGTGGAAAGATAAAATATTCAAATACATGTATGCCTACATAATGGATCTATTTATAAACACAGTTCACATCTAAGAATCTTTGGCAAAGTTTTCATCTAAGATGAGCTTCTTCTTGACAGTCACAAACCTTTGGTCTTACTACCCTGGTATCAGTTTAGACTCATTAGAGACACAGATTTATTATTGGTGAAGCTGGTATAGGTTTCCAAATCTTGGTCTGGATCACTTTTATCAGTACAATTTACCTCATTTTGCTAAATCATCTCTCTGCAAGAAAATTCCTCTTAACTTGATTTATATCCTTTACATCCATGGATGTCTACTCCACCCCTGTGCCTTAAAATCAGGCCGTTCTTCTGTCATAATTCCCATCCCGTACATGTTCAGGTTCCTTTTCTCTAATTTATAGCCTATGACTAACCTTTGTCTTAAATGATAAATATAATATTCCTGGCTTGGACCACACTCCTACTTATTTTCCTTGACCCTCAGGTTCCTTCCACACTGACCACTTTGTAAAACCCTCTCTCTGACCTAGCCACAGCCCCTAGGCAAGGAGAATCCTAGATGCTGGCCTCTCTGTTTGCCCCAGGCTCCCATCAGGGTGGGTTAAACAAGAAGGGATGGGATTCCTGCCATTTAAGAATCAATAGCCCTCACTTCTTAAAAGTTAAAAGATAATCCTCAAAGGCAGGGATCAGTTTCCTTCTCTAGGAGGAGGAATACAGTTCAGTTACTAGATCAAGATTCACTAGCTGTCCTGCCTCACCTGAAAGAAGAGTGTTGGATTTAGTGAACAAAAATATAGGATACCCAAATAAATTTGTATTTCCTATAATGACTCATTTTTAGTGTAAGTATGCCTGATGCACTACTTGGGACCTACTTTAACAAATTATGCATTGTTTATCAGAAGTTAAAATTTAATTGGGCATCCTGTAATTTATCAGGCAACTCTAACAATATATGACATTTTTAAGCTTTTTTTTTTTAACGGAGAGGATGTACAATCACACACACACACACACACACACACACACACACACACACAGAGTCATAAAAACAAACCACAGGGCTGTAATTTTTTCATTCAGTCCTAAAACTGGTTTTATCCAATTGGCAAAAAGATGACAACTACACCACTATATTGTTGCTGTACCTTAGGGATTTCCACTCCATTTCTGCTGTGATAGAACCAAAGAGGGTAGAGGAAACTTTCAAATTAAAACTTCCTTCAAGCTAACAAAATCGACCCCCCACTCCTCTCCCACACTCCCTTGCTTCCTTCCTCTGCACCAATAGTCTCAAGATTCAAGTCCAAAGGCAATAATACCTTAGGAGTTAATAAAATTGCCAACAGAAAGGTTTGCTTCTGAGCTCATCGCAGTCTAGGGATAGGTACTGCACAAAACCTTAGATTCAGGTTTTCAACGATATTCCGCGTGTACAGGTCTCACTACACTGTGGAGGTGAAAGCACATCCGGTGTCCCCAAAGTAGGCTAAATTTGCAACAGAACTGCTCTGTTCGCAGCGCGAACGCCACAGGTAGACAACAGTTCCTGAGTACTGCGGGTTAATTAAAGGGGAGAAGGTGAAGAGATGCATGGGCAACTTTCAAACTATATGCTACCAATACTCCTAGCAGGCTCCCTGAAGTGGAGGCCCAGAAGACATAGAACATCCCTATTTCACTTAGCCACCATGCATGCCACTGACTCAGTCATGATAAGAAATCATCTTGCCAGAACAGAGTAGAAAGAACGTTGGAAAAATGGAACTTGTTCAGTGTCCAGAAATCTGCTTGAAAAGGTAGATGACATTGGTGTTTGTTGCAGAAGGATCCAGAGAAAGGGTATGTCTTCAAATATATCAAAGGTGCATGTATGGAATGTTTACATATTTAAGGGGGCAGAGACTGGCTGCAATAGGAACAGCAATTTTCAGCTGAATATATGAAAAAAATTGGTGGAGCTAAATAATGATAAAATGGGTAAGCTTTGGTAGGTTGGACATTTTCTCGGGTCTGAAGAAAGCACAGACCAGTTGACAGTTGGGACTCATTGCAAGGTGGGTAGGGCTGGTGTTGGAACTATTCAAGATTTCTTCCAACTTGAGGTTCTATGATATGAAGGAGAGAATTAAACAATATATTGGTGATGCTGGTGGTTTGGGTTAAACTCAACAATTTTCACATTTGAGCAAGATCCGACAAGATTTTACAGCCTACAAAATGATACGTATTAATCTTAATCTCAGACATCCTGGTTCTAATTCTTCAATTTGTAACAGGTGCACATTGAGACAGGCAATAAAGAGAGATCAAGAAGGAGATCCCATTACAAAGTGGAAAAATACCTAAAGTTCTTTGCATGTTTTCACTTCCATAAATCTCTAAAGCAAAAAATTTGCTATTTTAGCAGTTTTTGGCAAGGGTAGCAGAAACTAGTTGAAATATGTGGTCACTTATCACACACTGATTGCTATTCCCAAAAGCTATACTTTTTAAATTAAAAAACTTCATTTGGCTATCAAAGAGTATTTTTGTGTTCACATTTTAAGATATATTTAACAACAGAAACAACATTACATTTTATTAAGGCAAGCCAATATTTTCAATGGTCATAAAAAGCATATCCCAAAGATCACAAATCTAGAATGACAGGCATTAATGCATCTCTGTCCCCACAGATTACTAATTTCATTGATGAGACTTCCTATAGCTTTTATTGGCCATCAGTAGATGAGCAGGGGTTGGAGTGACTAAATGCTCCAGGACCAATAAAACCTGCCTGTAAATGATAAACATGAGCTTGTTTGTACTATGACTTGACAAGAGCACTGTATTTCAGTGATGTTTTTCAAGCAGAAATACTTGAACATATTCCACTAATTTTGTAACAGTAGTGGCAAAATAGAGCGGGGAATAATCAGATCTTTTGTGCAGAAATGCAGGCAACATTGCTCTCAAATCTAAACTGCTTTGGGCCTGGGGAAATAAAACCTTGCCTTCTAATACAGATGTTGAACCACCCCTTTGTGGGGCTGCTCTGCGGCTGTCTCATCATAAAATATGAGACTACTTGTTTCTAATGTTGTAAATGTGACAGATAGATGAATCTTCTAGTCCATTACACAAAAATTCTTTCATTGCATCTCCTGCAAAGCTACTTATACAACTTAGTAAACCTTTAGAAGGCAAGCCTGATAGTATCACTGCTCCTCAAACGAAGATACCGAGATTATAAATAGACCCTTGAAAAAAAGAAATGATCATTTTGAAGATTTACCTCTAAATTGATTTAATCCAGCTTTAAAAAAATCACTATAAACATTCACCAGTCACACTTTCTATTTACTATGCTCTCCACCCTCCACCTTTACTGTCTCCCCAGAGGGTAATGGGAGATGGAGAATGGGGAGAAAAAAAGATGAGGAAAACATTCTTTTTAGTGCGCCTTGCATATATCATCCTTCTGCAAGGAGGGCTGGTGGGCAATTGGCAATTTGTTAAATTAACTCATTTCCTCTGAATCATTCTTTGTTACTGAAGGGCCAAAGCTCTGTTCTATAAAGAGCCATTAGTTTGTAAGTGCTTGTTCAGCATATTCCATTTTCGCTGATGGTATCTGAAATTAACCAGGGTACCACAATCAGCACGTGCAAAGGAGTCACAGGGGTGAGGACAATAAAACCATCCTTACCAGAAGTCACTACTGTGAGGGTCTAGCATGTCCTTAGAGAAGGCGTCACTTCTTGAAATGTGCTGAATGTGTTATAACACTACCTCAATGAAAATAATGGGTGTTGAGCCATTAAGGGTCTTTAAAGACCCTCAAATGAAAGAACAGAGCATAAACTGAATTGTGTAAATACCTTTATTCCAAATATTTAGCAAAATTTTCCTGTTTTGGTTCCAAATTTTTAAAACAGCTTGACTTATTACTATTTTTTCAAAAGCCATGTTTTATGTATAAGAACAGATTTTCATTTCTATATTTTCCTCCTGGTGAACACACTGACCAGAAGAAAATAAATTATATTTCTTTACCCATCAATTTACCAAAAGAAAAAAAATGCATTCAGAACTGGTTCCGACTTGAGTCCCTATCTGTCTCCAAAGTCCTGGAAGAAACTATTTTAGAAGAAAAATAGGTAGAAGAGAAAGTAGTACAATATAGTCATTTTTGTCTAAGTCATAAGATTTGCTTCTATGTGTTCATGTGGTAGGAAAAATTCTTTTTCTTATTCCAAGAAAATTATTGCTCTTTTATAGATAAACAACTGATATTCAGCTGATGAAAAATTCAGAGTTTTCTTCCACTTCATGTCCCTTCCCATTTTTTTTTTTTTTTGAGACTGGTATCAGACATACAATGAAGAATACTAAACCAAGAAGTTGACCTTGTATGTGCCTTTATAAGCAGAACTGTTTTTTTTTTTTATGACTTATGGTTACTGGGGAGGAAACAGACTAATTTTATTTGATCCTGTTACTGATTTTCATTTAAAAAAAATTTTTTTTTAACGTTTATTTATTTTTGAGACAGAGAGAGACAGAGCATGAACGGGGGAGGGACAGAGAGAGAGGAAGACACAGAATGTGAAACAGGCTCCAGTCTCTGAGCCATCAGCACAGAGCCCGACGCGGGGCTCGAACTCACGGACCGCGAGATCGTGACCTGAGCCGAAGTCGGATGCTCAACCGACTGAGCCACCCAGGCGCCCCTGTTACTGATTTTCAAACTTCCGATTTGATGTCTCAGATCCCACTAGAAAAGTCTAGGAATCATAATAATTCTATATAACTTTGCACATAAGTTACACATAAAGCATTACATCCCACACCAAATATTTGTGAAAATAATAAAAATTTTAAAAATCTGAAACGGGACAGTTCTACATATCATGAGACCAAAGAGATCAAAGTGCCAGATCACTTGAGAAGTCAAACAGATGAAAGGATGTTTCAAAACTAATAGCATTTATTATAATGTTCAGCCCCTCTCTAAAACTGAGGAGATGAGAAAACCTGAAGACTCCCAAAGGGGTCAGAGCAATCCCCTCCCTGCTCCATACGGTCCTGTTCAGGCTCCAACTGGCTCAGAGCCCTCCAAGGGCTTCTGGGCCAGACAAGAAGGCTAAAGAGGTGGGGGATGTCTCAAAACATTATCTCCAAACTCCCTCCCATCCTTAGAGATACATACCATTACTTAGGAAATTAAAATATAAAAATATTTCTGTAAACAAATAGAAAATATAATTAGATACTATCCAGTTATTGATTTCTTTAAGGTAATCATCATCAAAATCAAGCAAAATTGTACTTTTCTTTACTTTTTTCTTAAATGTTTATTTATTTTGAGAGAGAGAGAGAGAGAGAGAGCTCGTGTGCAAATAGGGGAGGGACAGAGAGAGTGGGAGAGAGAGAATCCCAAGCAGGCTCTTCAGCACAGAGCAGACACAGGGCTCAAACTCAAGAATAGTGAGATCATGACCTGAGCCAAAATCAAGAGTCGTACGATTAGCTGACTGAGCCACTCAGGCACCTGCCAAATTGCACTTTTGAGTCCACCTCCTTTTCTTGATTCCTCCTTTCCTCAAGTTCCAAGAGCTGGCTGATAATTTTGCAAGTGAAAATTCACAGTAATTCATAACATCCACGAATCCATTCTCCTTTGAAAGCTTATCTCTACCAACACAAACGCCCGGATACAAGTTGCTGTTTGTTTGAACAGGATCACTTGATTTTCATCCATGTACGAATACAGGTGTGATCGGTAGGCACATGTGAACTTAGAATGACATGCTTTTCAGAAGTCCACATGTTTTCTCATAAGCTTCCTGAGAGAAATAAGTGATGGTGATGAACTAGAGTTGTTTTTTAGATGCAGGCAGTATCTGATCAATGCCTTAAAAACAGCACTCGGGACATATTTTCCTTAAACATCCATTTCTTATTGATTTTTTGGTTGTTATAAGTTACTTTTATTCCTACCACAGGAAAAGTAATTCACAGGTTTTCTATTTTTGATATTAGGTGTACAAGTTGTCTCAAAGATAAGAAATCACTCTTACCAATGAGTCAGCCTACGAACATACTTGATTTCTGGGCAAAGAGAAAATACAATTCCTAGCACTTTGATTTATCTTGTGATGAAATCTCCAGGAAATGTCACTTATGTGATCTCATGATCTCGGGATCCCAGTCAGTTTATGGACTTTTAAAATTCACATGGGAGAGTTTCAACTCAAGCGGGTCCCTCCTCTATCAAGGCACAGCATTCATATTTTCTTTTTGTTCGAGCAAACAAATGTAGACGAATTAGGATACCTTAAGTCCTTCACAGAAGGTAGCAGGGCAAAAATATAGAAATGAGCCAGAAAACAGTTAACTGATAAATTACTTATAATTTTTTTAAACATTTATTTATTTTTGAGACAGAGAGAGACAGAGCATAAGCAGGGGAGGGTCAGAGAGAGAGGGAGACACAGAATCCAAAACAGGCTCCAGGCTCTGAGCTGTCAGTCCAGAGCCTGATGCGGGATTCGAACTCATGGACGGCAAGATCATGACCTGAGCCGAAGTCAGATGCCCAACAGACTGAGCCACCCAGGGGCCCCGAAATACCTATAATTTTTGTCAAATTTTTTGTTCATGTTAGCAAAGGGAATCATCTTTTAGTTAAGCACATGCTCTTTAGTTGACAGTTTTAATTAAGTGAGAAATCAGGAATTTAGTGAGATGTAAAACCCTCTGAAAAATTCCCAATTACTCAACTAGAAGACCAAAAAAATTAGTATTTTTAAATCACGTTGGTGCCACTCTATCACTGAACTGTCATTTTTCTGAGAGACAGATGCTGGAGATTTTAATAGTGAAAGCTGGCTAATTATGACAAGATATCATTCCTGGCATTCTTGCATCTTGTTCTAAACACAGGGAATGAATCTCACAACACTGATGTGTGGGAAAAAAAACGATTCTGAATTCTTAAAAGGAAGTGAGGTCTGACTTAGTGGGAAGTCCAAAGTTTAGATTTTCTAAAAAGATATTGGATCATGAGTAGGGGTGCCTGGTGGGCTTAGTTGGTAGAGCCCGCGATCCTGAATCTTGGGGTTGTTCGCATTGGGTATAGAGTTTACTTTAAAAGATTAGATTAAATTAAAAAAAGATATTGGATCACCAGTATACACACACAGTGAGTATGTGTATGCATGTTGTGTTGCACAATTAAACCAGTGCCTCCTGGGGTGCCTGGGTGGCTCAGTCGGTTGGGCATCCAACTTCGGGTCAGGTCATGATCTTGCAGTCCCTGGGTTTGAGCCCCACGTTGGGCTCTGTGCTGGCAGCTCGGAGCCTGGAGCCTGCCTTGGATTCTGTCTGTCTGTCTGTCTGTCTGTCTCTCTCTGTCCCTCTCCCGCTCGCACTCTGTCTCTCTCTCAGAAATAAAATAAAATATTAAAAAAAAATTAAACCAGTGCCTCTTAGTCTTTCTTCCATCTTGGAAAATAGAGAAGATTAGTATAGGATCACAAACGTTACAAAAATCGGGGTGCTCTGAGAACACGAATGGGGACCTGATTTCACGTGCAAAACTGAAAAGGCTTCCCATGGAGGTGGGATTTGAAGGAGAAGCTAAGTAGGTAAGCAAAGGGCCAGGGGTGGGGTGGGAGGTGGGAGGTGGGAGGATGGGTTTTAGATTTTCAGAGCAGAGGACTTGTTTGAAGATCCAAAGGCAAGAAGGGGCACGGCCTTCTCTAAGTGAAAACAGGCAGTGTGGCAAGAGTTTACAGGGTAGGCATGGGCCGGAGGAGGAGACGGGATAAGAACATGCAGAGTCCCGCATGAGCATGGTGTTTATTATTTAAAATGTGTGTAGTCTTGTGGTGATGAGCACGGGGTGTTGTAGGGAAATGTTGAATCGGTGCATTGTACAGGAGAAACTAATATTACTCCCCATGTTAGCTAACTGGAACTTAAATAAAAACTGGAAAAACATAAAATGTGTGTAGTATATTTACTTACATGAATTGCATGTTCCCTTTGTACTCTTAGGTCCCTTATCAAGTAACTTATCACACCCTCTGTTCACAGACCTACACTTCAACTCAATTCTTTTAGCTGATATGCAGGATTAACTCAAGGTACCAATTAACAGAATAAAGCTTTATTGTAGTTGTGGTAAGAAGGAAGCCGTTGTTAAAAAATTAAAAGGGGATGCAGATTTTTTAAAAGGTAATTCTGATCTAAGTTCTATTAATGTGATTATATACAGTTTATAGAAGAGGTTTATATACTAGTGAGAAGGCAATTAATTTATTTCTTTAATAGAATTTATCCTTCACCCACCTAGATAATTTGACTTTCTATTCATGTCCATTTTAAGTTAGATAAAAGTATTCATGTTATTTCTTTCATTTCATTCAAAGTATTGCCAAAATGATTTCACCAATTGTACATATTGAAATATTTCATTGTTTATTACTTCATTTCATTAAAAATGAAAAAAATTCTAATAATTTACCCATACCTATATATGTGAAATCAATTGTTCGCAATTCCTAACATTTTTAACAGCTACAAACACAAAAGACAGATGTAGCATTTTAATCAGAACACCTGCTTCGAAAATGACTTGCGTGGCTGGGGGGTGTGAGGAAGAGGAAATGAGGAGGGGCTGCTGACGGCTAGGAGATTTGTCTTGGGGTGATGAAATATTCTGGGATTAGACAGTGGTGACGGGTTGCACAACTTTGTGAAATGATACTAAAAATAATGAATTGTAAAGAGGTGATTTTTATGGCAATGTGACTTGTATCACAATAAAATTGTTGGAAAAAAAGTTTTTTTCAATCGCTTGAATTACTAAATCCTTAGAAGAGGCTTATGCGTTTGAATATTGTCTTAAATACTTCTTTGTCCTGTTGATAACCCAAACCCCTATATTACTGAGCAAAGACTTACATATTGACATGAGAGCAAAAGTTGAGCCGTTATTAATATTAGCACATCTCCAGAGAAATGACGGCTCCAGACAACAAAAGACAAGAAATGCTAAAAGAATAATCTCAAAACCTGCACTAATCACATTTAGACAGTGACATAAAAACAAAAACAAAACCCAGAAAATTTTGTTCTTTTACAAAGTCATCTTCCCATTATTTTTTCAAGTCTCAATATTAAATTACATCTAAATCTACGTTCAAAGATGATCCATATAACTGGACAACTATCACATAACTCTAATCCATTAAAGGTTCTCTTCTGACTTCTCTAGGAAAGCAGATTTCATCCCTTACAACTGCATTAATCACTAACCCAGGCAAGCTGTTTAACTAATCAGAATCTGGGTCTGACAACTGCTCCAATTTACAGATTCCATTTTTGTGCCACCACGGGCACACCAAGCCCCTCAATCACTGTCAACTCCAGAACAGGAGGAAGTAGACAACTTTCATTTTTAATGATTTCTTAATTAAAGGCAAAGTTACATTTGCCTGGCAATTTTATCCATGCAAAATCACTCATATAGTTTCAAACCAATTAATCATAGGATAAATGCACTCGTACAAAGTGGTAATCCAAATCCAAATCGAAATCCAAATGGAATAGAGAGAACATGTATCGTTTATTTAAGACACCAAAATATACTTGGCAAAATAACTGTGGGTTAGCTTTAGGGTCTTTATCACTGGAAGCATTTATAATGGCAAATGTAGAATTATTTTCCAGGAAGGCTAGTGCCTTATTTGTGAAGAGATGAGGCAGATACTATATTTCCTCGGTTTAATGAAGTCCTGTCTGAAGGCCGTGATTAGGCTCAATGCCCTCTGGAAATGACTCCTGGCCCTAAGATTTTAATATTATGTGAAAAGTCAGACCCCCGTATCAGTTATATGAGCTGTTGTTGTTGTTTTTCAATCACCTCACCTCCATGTCCAAAAAAGACAGACTAGAAACTCCGAGACGAGCTTTGGTAAAGTGCAGTAAGCCACAGACGATGCAAACCAGTCTTCTCGCAAAGGCCATCCTGAGCTCAGCTGAGGCGGGGGCCTTTGCTTCCTTACCCAGGTTTCCAGCTGACCTTTCCGAGGCCTTTATCTTGTCATTATCACTTGTTATGTGCTCAGGGGTCTTTTATGGGCTCTTATTTCTGAAGACTTTCTACCATCTGGGTTTTCTCTCCAGTGCAATCAGAGACAGATATGGCTGCCACTTTAACACCTTTGGGATGTGCTTACGGCTTATAATGCCCTTGCTGGCATGTGGGCACATTGCCATGCAGCTCCCCGACAGCTAGAAAATCCTGTCTGCCCTCATAACTCTCCTGTAATGAACTTTTCCTACCGTTGAATCACCGATACGTATTTCTTGATGTCGCACTCCTTCTACGCATCTTCCATTTTCCAGCTGTTCCCTGAATGCTACATAAAAAAAGCAATTTTACTCTATGCGCCTTACTTATGTTTACTCATTGAAAATGGCTGTTACCTCTTCAGCACATTGATGTCTAATGGATTGTTCCAAATTATACTGAGGAATCATTGATAGCACTGAAATTTGTTTTTCTGATTCTTCATAAGCCTAGGCCGTAATTCAGATGCTATAAAAAGTTAAGAGAGCCATACTTCTCTGATTTATGAAAATCATATAAGCCTTTGAAATTTATTTTTGTAATGCAGTTTTACTCTGATTGCCATGTCTTTTGATTGGTCTCCTAGTGCTATATGCTAACTGGTTCCAGCTCGTACAGATATAGGTTGGAGATAGGTATCTTTTCAGCTCCACATTTAATCCTCCCACCCCTCTTTCTTGGGGAGTCATGTAACTGAGTTGAAATTCTACTGCAGTGTGCATTTATCCCAGAGAACCACATCAGCCCCAGGAAAGAGTTTTGACACTTGAAGGTAGTTCAATATCATCATACCAGCCAATAAGAAAAATAAATTTTTCAGGTTCTTACATAGAGGTAAGTACTAGGCACAAAGCAATCTCCTGATTTGCTCAAGCCAAAAATAAACAGTGAACTTTGGATATGATGAAGGAAACATTTAATTAAATTGAGAGTTCTCTGAATTACCCATGATGAAAATTACAGGCAGGGCAAAGCTCAGAGGGGTGACCAGTCCAGGACCATCTCCTCTGGTGTCCCTAGTAATTCTTCAGCAGAACAGACTGCCTCAAGCTTAGCCTACTTCAATTTTTCTCAATCCACCTCTATGAAGAACTTGCTCTTTCCGCACTAATGGTCAATGGAGCAATGAAGTCGGTTCTACAGATGGAATTGCAGACAACATTCACCCTATCCGACAACTTATAGAACGTCCACTCTATTAACCTACATCAAGTATGCAACTCAGACACATGAAACAATCTTTAAAGATTAATACATTGCACGTTAAGGTTCTTGGGAAAGACGCACGAGCCTTTACTACCTCCCATCTTCAATGAATTTGTGTAAAAAAATTTTAAAACCAAATATGGGTAAAAGCAGGAAGCATTTTGAGGCTGCTTAATAGAATCGATACTTCTGACATGCTGATAATTTTCAAGGATCTCGTGGTCTTCAACATGTGGAGCAGCCAGAGGTTACTGTCGATGGAGGAACTACAGTGTCAATGAAAGGCAACTTGAGAAATTGAGGAGGGCTTTCAACTCGAGAGCACTGTGCTCTTGTTTTCCACTAAGGAAAAAGAAATGTAGATTTCTCCCTCTCTAAGGTAATTAAGGAACTTTGAACGTGAAGAGGATCATGACATTATCTAATATGATCCAACTCTTGGGAAAGCTTTTCTAAGACATGAATAGTCTTTTCATTTTCCCCGTCTCCCCGAGATTGCTGATATTGAAGGCAAGAGTTTCCTTCCTTCACATCACAGTTCAGTGACATAAAGTTCTGTCTTCAAAACAAAACAAACGGAAAAACATCTTCATTTCCACCTGAGGCCGGGGTGCAGAGGGGAAACACAGAAATGGAAAGCTGGCAAACAGTCTTGGAAAGGAGGCTAAGGCATTCTTTTGGGTCAAAATCATCTAATTTTGCGGTCACTTTCGACTAGTCGGACTGATTTTTAGCATCCAGACGCTGGCTTAAAATACTGTGGACATTCCTCTGCTTTGCTCTTGGGACTGTTGCGAGTTGTTTGATCATATCCTTATTTGGATATTATTCTTTGATAACGATGGCTACACAATATGTTGCTTCCTCCAGTTATTTAGATGCTCCCATTTGCAAGCATCTGATTTTTAATAGATGGCACTTAATCATATTAGCAAAAAGGAGTGGTGCTTTTGATCACGTTACTGAATCTAGAGACCCACGTGGGCCATGCCCATAGGGCTATCACCTAACATCACAGTTGAACATCTCATCGCCCAGCTTCAAATTTTCACAATCCTGTTTTTCAGTCCCACAGGGAACATTTTGCCTATAATCAACTCTTTCCCGACTGCTCTGTGATGTTTCTATTTCCCTGGTACAGAAGGTGCCATTACTTTGCTTTTTATTCATTTCTGTGCTTTCCCGTAAAACTGCGATGATGATACACGGATGTTCTCCAGGTTTGTTTAGCAACCCTTGGGTTCACAACCTTGCTGGTAAATTTTAGAATCTCGAGATCGACAGGCTGAAACATCACCTGCCCTCCCCTGTTGTACCACCAGTAGTTGTGAGGCACCTGTCAGGCAGCCCTCCAGGCCCCATTCAGAGATGGCTTAAAGCACAGAGGGCTGGGCCTGCAGCATACTGAGAGACCTGGGTTGACTGTGCTGTGGGATCTCAGGCAAATCACGTATTCCGTCTAGGCTCCCGGGTCCCCGTCTGTCACGTAAATACTAGATACACCCCAAAGCTCTTTTCATTTCGCCACACGGGCACTGAGTGGTTGCAGTCTGAGGAAATATTATTAGCGTCGCGGGCTGTGGGCTACGTGCGAGTACATTTTCTCTCTCTCTCCCACATGTGCACACACCCACACATTCCGCTTGATTCGCAGGATGATTTCTCGGAGACATGACCTAATTTCATTTAGGCTCAGCATCTTGTCAGTGTGGGTCTTCATAGTTGCTTTATACAATTAAAATCTGGAATCTGAGACCGGAGCTCAGACTTTATTATTATTAGTCATGCTCAAAAGAAAAATAAGGAACTGATCTAGTGCAACGATGGGTCAGCAGGAAAGAAACACAATAAAAAGAGTACTTTTAAAAATGAAGCACCTCATGAGACTAAATATTAGGAATACTACAATCTCGGAAATGTCAGAACAGTTACATATCGAAGAGTCTTGAAAAGAAAACACACTTCAATTGGAACGCTCATCTGTGGGAAAGGAAAAAAAAAAACAAAAACCAAAAAAAACCCCAACCCAACAGACCTGAGAATATTGGCAAAGTCTTAGGATGAACATCTGCAATCTAGAATCTCAAATTATGATAATAATTGATACGAGCAAGTGTTGGATATAATATGGGATATATAGCTTGAAAATGTGAGTTTTGACTGCATAGATTCTGGGGGCGAAAGGCAGAATGGAAGATTAAGTTACAACCCTCAGAACCTTAGCGAAAGGCTCTACCTGGTAGAATGTGCTGCATAACACATTGATGCGTAACAGCTAAGAGAACACAGATGAAGCCAAAAGCTGGCTCCTCAGGCCAGACGGGAAGAAACAAAAGACAAGGGGAAAAGAGACGAGCAAGAGGTATGCATCATTACGTACAATTTTTGAAAAATGTATCAAAGAGGAAAGTGGTCTGCTCTAATTCTTCAAAATTAGAGAGTCGATGCAGCTAAGCTTTCTTCTACATACTTTTAACAAA
This sequence comes from Prionailurus bengalensis, assembly GCF_016509475.1. Lineage (NCBI taxonomy): Eukaryota > Metazoa > Chordata > Mammalia > Carnivora > Felidae > Prionailurus > Prionailurus bengalensis. Next base: position 30,451,542 of record NC_057344.1, on the reverse strand, counting down.
TATAAGGGATGCATAATGGAAACCAAAGCCTTTCGTGTCCAGGAGAGCATCTCTCCTCATTTCACAATGGCTCTCTAGATTTCGATGTTACAGCATCGAATAGAACAGAACGAACAAAGTACTGTGTACATTACACCGCATTTTCTCCAAGGGGAATCCGAATTTTGCAGTCATTTTACACCTAGCGCCTTGCATCTAACGATTTCTGAACTAGACGCTGCTGGCTAGAATGAAAAAGCATGCCATGCATGCTATTTTTTTCTTCTTCTATTTGCAATGCCAGGGCCGACTATGCCACTTTAGGAATGGGAATTCTTTGAAAACTAAAGTATTCACTTTAAAATGCCTGCCCCATGGAGAAGACAAGTTAGGCCGTCCTTGGAGCCACTAGCTCGAGCAACAACCTTTTTGCATAATGTAGATTTGTTATCTCTTCTAGGATTATATGTTCCTGCAAACAGCAGAGGCACCCCAATATCTTCCTTAAGAAAAAAACATGATATCTTGGGCATTCAAAACAAATCGAGACAGCTACCCCTAGAAGCATGTGGTGATAGGGCTCTCTTCCACAAAGAGGTAATTTACTCGTATTTTAAAACCCTGACATGTGTGGTGATCTCTTCCTTCCAGGTATGCAACTGGACTCAGACATGTTGGTGAAATGGCCCACGAGAGAGAAATTTCATACATGGTGATTTGGGGGCCGTGGGAGTAGGGAAGATGCACTTATCTTAACTCCTGCCTGGGATCAGTCTCTTGTCCCATTCACCAGGCAGAGTTCCTTAAAATGGGCCACACTGGGGCACCTGGGTGGCTCAGTTGGTTAAGCGTCCGACATCGGCTCAGGTCATGATCTCACAGCTTGTGAGTTTGAGCCCCGCCGCGTCAGGCTCTGTGCTGACAGCTCGGAGCCTGGAGCCTGCTTCGGATTCTGTGTCTCCCTCTCTCTGCCCCTCCCCCGCTCACACTCTGCCTCTCTTTCTCTCTCAAAAATAAATACACATTAAAAAAAATTAAAAAAAAAAATAAAAAGGGGCCACACTGACCTTCAACACGGGGCTATGACTCAGGTTTATTAGCAAATGGCATTCAGTCCCTTCCAGGTGGACCCTGTTTTCATTATTTTTCTGCAACTTGAAATAGAGCGATTGGGCCTAAAGTCATCAAAAGGCAAATGATGTTGTTCACTGCACGTGCAAATCTTAAGCACATATCCTCACATATGGATATTTTTGTGATCCGCTTTTGAATACGGGTAGGCCTGACTAATTTCTCCAGGAAGTTTCATTACACCATTTTTCCTCCTTAGAAGAGGACTTTCATTCTCTAGACCAGCCTTCTGGTGCCAAAGCCCAGCTGGAATCTAGGGATGCAGACACAGACTGAACTTGTCACAGTAGTGCCAGGCAAAGACCCTACACGACAGAAAATCGTGTGCTGCTGGACAAATTGACTTTGCTAAGAGGCTGAATGAAACTGACTCACTCATGATCCATTAGGCAACTGGCTGGCATCCAGCAGGCTAGAAAATAGCTACACAGAATAAATCTTAGTGTCTGTTGCCGGCAGCCAACTGTGCTAAATTCTCATAGTGTGTGTGTATGTAAGAGGTAGTGCCGACCTCGTCCCGAGAACACTTAAAAAAAAAAATTACCTGATTAGATTTGGAATATACTTAAAGTCATTGTGCATATTAGAGTGGGTTTTGGAAGCAAATTAAGTTATGGAAATAAAGAAGGAAGAAGAGACCTCAAAGGTTTATTTATTTGCCTGTCTTTGATTAGAACAGTGCTATGTATACAGTGGGTGTTCAATAAAGGCAGTCGCTGCTAGCTATGAAGATGGCGATGTGATAAAATCAGTATCATTTTTTTCTTCAGGGCGAAGAGGGTATACATATATATATTGCTTTTAATTATGAAGGCAGAAAGCAGCTCAACCATTAATGTAAAAAGCTCAAAGAAGGGTACCACTAAAGTATCTCTTTACACCAGCATTGAATGCAACTCCCTAATTAGTAGGAAGAAAACACAAATTTATAAATGAGTCACACCAACAATTCCCACAACTTCTTTGCTCTTCTTCCTATATTTACCTTTTGCAGAATCTTGCTACTTAAAAAGCTACCCTTTTCCAAAGTTTTGATCAGTTGAAACAAAGTACATAAACACCCTTTAAGAGCTGCTCCACATGTCATACTAATATCTTCATTCACTAGGATATAAAGAAAATGGTGGTTGCACCTGGGATTCTCTTTTCTTCAGGTCATCTTCAGGTTCTGTTCTTAGACAGCGTGTCTAGTGCAAGTTGGAGCAATCCTGTCCTGGGCAAACAGGTATGTTTTGGGGGCTGTTATCAGTAGAGGAAATGGCATGGAGCACAAGGCTGCATGTTATGATGGAGTGAATGTGCATTTCACCTTTTAACTTACATGAAAATGAAGGTTACAGATGGCCTTTTCTTGTGGGATAGAGGGGTTTACGCTCAATGAATGGCTAACCCACAGAGAGACAAAGGTTGAGATACAGAACACCAAAATCCCTATATTTCTATGTAACTTTCGTAAGGATATCCCCCTCCAATAGTGGCTAGATACTCCTCCTATTCCTTCTAGGAATAGAAGATAAAATAAAATCACCTCAGATTACTCATTCTTTGGGGATGGCCACCTCAGCCTAAATATCAAGATCTCTGATAAAGGGTCAGTCTGTTCAAGGTTACTATTGACATTTAAAAAAAAAAGTCATTGTCTGTCCTCCTCTGCTTTCCTGACATGCCCACAGAGTTCATTTCCCAAGATCTACAGGTGCTGATTTTAATCCTATGGAGCCCTGGGTCTTTACACACAGAACTTTAGAGTCTAATGACAATCTAACAGGGCCTAAAATATTGGCTTAAATGTCCCACAGCAATGCCACATATGTTCCTGGGAATGCAGCAAGGGCACTTGGCAAAAGTGATGTCTGGGTCTCTATTGTCCTCACTGCACCTATGGCCAGGTGATGCGGTCCCACGTTAAAAGCCCATCTGGCTGGCATGGAGCAGACATTTTCACATGGTGCTGTGTGGGTGACAGGTTGCCGCAGAATGTGAGTGGAACGTGGGGCCAATGGAATTATGGGGTCGTATGGTCCCAAAGTTACTTCAACAAGAGGAAATCAGACTTTATTGTTTTAAAACAAAAACAATAGGATTTCACTTGGAGAAAACAGGGACACAGATGCTTTAAGAATTTTGAAAAGCCCTTGGATCTAAGTCAGCAGTGAGTACCTAACTCTACTAGAGTCGGACTCCTTCCAGGATCTCAAAGTTGAGGGTGTATCAAAATTTGGCTCAGGAAGGGCACTGATATCTCAGACCACTTTTCCTCAGACAGACCTTAAGTCCTAGGTAGACCCCAGAACCAAATCAGCTTCCTATTGGTTCTTCTCTCCGAGGTGAGGCCACATAATGATATAATTCAAGTTATTAAGATGAGAACAGAAGCCAAAACATTTCCAGGGGCAAGAGGTAGGACTAAGTCTAAACTGGCTATTATCATGATGTGTATGTGAAATTACACACTCCCTGAAGTTTGATACTCATGACCATGAGCTGTATTAAAAGTTATGAAAAGAGATGCGAATCAGTCAAGAAGATAATGAAATGAAAATATGATGTAACATTTACCACATCATTTCTTTGTTAATAGGCACATAAACCAAAAGGTGCCTTCACTACAAAAAGATATAACGTAGCTATTTAAAACAAAACAAAACACTCACTGCTCACTGCAAAACTATAAAAGGCAAACTTGATGAGGGGAAAAACAGAAACAGCCACAAGCACAGATTAGTCACCGCTACCATTTTCTAAGTGTCCTTCTAGAAGCAATCTTTGTTGTTGTTTTTTTGTTTGTTTGTTTTTGTGCTACTTGCAAATATTTGCAAAGAAAGGTAATTTTTATCATGTCACATTTATGGAGGAACAATACATAGAGAAACAATACATGAACTCCTCCCTTCTTTGCTGTTTTTGGTTTTCTTGACGTCCCTATAATCCTAGTTTTATCTACAAACTGCCAAGTGCCCAAGTCCACGCTAGAGAAGCAGATATTATGAGAACCTGTGAAGCACAAGATCTTATCCGAAAAATTGTTTCAAATTCTGTTTGATCACAAAAACTCCAAACTATACAAATAATAGGCTCACTTTTTCTTGGACAGCTCTATAGTTGGCTGGACGGTTGCTTTTTCAGTCCTATCAATCCCTTTGGGTATTCAAGATACTATCTTGCTTTTCTTGGCTGCAGCACTCCCTCTTGGAAAACATCTGGGCCACAAGGCACATGTTGTGTTTAAGATTATGGTGTGACGACCCCAGGAGGCTGACTAGAGCCTAGACAATACAAGAACAAATGTGATGCCGAGTAATTCAACATTTCAAATGCCTAATAGATGAACCAGCAACAAACTGTGGTCAGGAGTAGAATAAAAACAGGAACAAGAATGCACAGAGAACCCAACTGGCCCAACAGTGGAGAGAATATTTATTTATCTTTATTAATTAGCAATCTAAAGCAGCAACTGTCTAATAACTTCATAGGTAAGTGAAATCATTGTTGAAAAGCTGTCACTCTTCATTACACGGGGGCTTCTGGGGCTTGGAAAAAGATTTTCTGGGAGCTTTACCAGGGAGTGAAATTCCTTGCCTATATAGATTTGAGATTCATTCCATAGTTCAAAAACAAACATTTTTTTTTGTGCATTCACTGCACACGGGGTCAGGATTGGGCAGGGGGAGGCACACAGGTGATGATTAAAAATAATAAGTGGTAATGATAACAGGATTTATGTCTTAAGAGAGTTTATTGTCTGATAAGAAAAGTAAGGCAAATTAAAAACTAAGATCTTTATAAAAGCAGCTTTTAGCAAATCCTCGTAGCTGGGAATAAAGGCAGTTTTATCCCATGCTTTGAAATATGGGTATAATGTTAATTATTGGAAACTGGTTGTAGGGCAAAGCCTTCTAGATGGGGTGAGTGCTGCAGGCGAGAAAAGCCACAACATATTTGGAAATTATAATGAATACTGAAGGGCCACATATCTTAGCCCATAGTTGTAAATTTTCTTTTTTTAAAAAATGTCTGTTTTTTTAATTTTTTATTTTTTGAGAGAGAGAGAGAGAGAGAGAGCACACGTGCACAAGTTGGGGAGGGGTAGAGAGAGAGAGAGAGAGGGAGACAGAGGATCTGAAGCAGGCTCTGTACTGACAGCTGAGAGGTCGATGCGGGGCCTGGACTGACCTGAGCCAAATCTGATCATGACCTGGGCCAAAGTCAGACACTTAACCAACTGAGCCATCCAGGCGCCCCATGAGATGTAAATTTTCGGTGTATTTTAATGACAATCCTTTCTTTTCTTTTTCTTTCATTAAAAATATCAGTAGCCTGATGCCTTGTTTTTGTGTCTCATGGTTTTCTCTTCTATACACCATCAAAGCTAATTCCTATTTTCTTGGTAAGATCTAGCCAGGATGTTAGGGACGCCCACTCCTCTTCTCCTGCTGCAGCTGCGACACTTCCCTATGGATCTTTGCCCACAGGCCCGAGCTATGCTACAGCGAGCGCATGCTCACACGTAGCTCAGAGAATAATAGAAGGAAGCGATGGGAGATAGAGAAAGATTCTGTTTTGGGGGGCGGTGCTTGCTATGTGCCAGATACTGTCAACGTGCTTTACGTGTAATAACTCATCTAAACTTTACCACTCTATGATTTAAATGCTATTTTTGTCCCCATCTTACGGATGAGGAAACTGAGGCCTCCGAACATTACAACTGTCAGGGGCCACATAGCCAACAAAGAAGTAGAGGCACATACCAAACCGAGGCAGTTTGTGTTCAGCCTGTGCCCTTAAATACTTCACTACGCTATGTCTGATCAAGACGAATCAGGGAGAATGGTAGCATAAATCATGTAAAAATACAATTTCTGAAAGCAATGCCAGCTCTCCTCCTCCCCAAAATACCTGGAATGAATTCTTTTCAAAATAAGGTCTTTCATTCACACGTTTTGATCGTGAAAGTCCAGCACAATTACTGCTATTGTACAAAAGGCTAATTTGTATTCCTGAGTACCCCGAGCTGCAGGCTGCCTATCGCAAGGATGATTTCAAATTTAGCAATTTGCTCCATCTTTCATCAGAAAAGTTTGTGGTTCGGACCTAGTGAGGCCCTCATGACTGTCACGTAAGAAGCAATAACCATTCCTAGATGAATTGCGATGGTCTCTCCAGGCACTCAGAAGATTACAATCGCTGCTAATGGTTCTGAGCCTCTTGGCTTCCACTAGTAATGGATCATCTGTCTAGTTTGACAACCTCCTTAATAGCGCTTCCTCCTCACAGTGTGTTGAGGCTCATGCTCAGCTTTGCTAATCCCATATGTGGCTTCCGGTTTTTCCTTTGTTCTTTTTCCTTTCAGAATAACTTCAACTGACTTCAGACGATAGTGCTCTATTACACCTTTCAATGTGCATACCCACTTCCGCCTCCGTCCACCCCTGCATCTATTCATCCCTCCATCCATCATCTATCTGCCCACTTTCCTCTTAAAATAGCTTGTCTGAAATTCTCACAGATGATGCCAGAATAATCTTGTTTCACTCCTCACTGAGATGTTGCTAACAATGATGTATTGTAGATATTACCAATTCTTTGTAGTGTCTCTTGTCTCCTTTCCGAGGCTGATGATCCATATCATCTTTTCTATTTTATTAATAAAGACTGGTATGCTGAAGATGGTTGTGTGTTGTTGACGTATAGATCAGGATTTTTAAAAGAAATATCAATAGTCCCAAAGACGCCTGAGTCCAGTGTTCATTCAAGGGTAGAATCATGAAGAATTTAGCAGCTGGTACCACACAGGTCCTTTGCATCTAGATTCAGACACTGGGTTAATACAGCTCTGTTCCTAACTTCAGTGGTAACTGGCTATATACTCCCCGTCCCCTGTGGTATCACTATATCATTAATACCAAACACTCTGTCTCATGCACCACTCTGAACCTAGCCCGTAAATGGAGCACACTGTCCTCCACCTCCTATGAGTCATCGTTGGCCGCTCCCAAGCACAGAGCTGGTCTGGCCTCACAGTCTCTGGGGCTCTCTCATTTAGACCTTCCTCAGTGCGTTACCAGAGAGCTGGCCACTCATCTCTCAGGACAGCTGTGTTACTCACCTTAGAGAATCAGAGGATCTTAGTGGAAAGCAGGTATCCAGGTTTATATCGCCTTCCCTCAGCCCTTTCTGTCTTTTAACCGTTTCCAGGCGAGTGTGCCACAGGCAATCCTGTGTCTGAGTAAGGGTTTCTTACATCTTCTGAGTCACTCTAAACCTGCACATTTTCATATATACCATCACTTCCTTTGGCCATTGCTTCTTGCTCTGTCTGACTCAGCTCATTTTAGTGTGGGCCCCAAAATCTCATTTAGCTGTCATTTTGGAAAATAGATTCTTGTTTCTGGATTTCCTCAATTTTTTCTTTCATGTGTCATCCCTAATGTAATATAGAAAAAAAAAATCATTTCCTTTTTTTTTTTCCTTGCCTCTTGGTTTGTTTCTAAGTTCAGACTCATTGCTTTCAACATTCTAATATAAGTTAGGTATATCATTTGTAATCCTAGGTCGTCCCCCCCACCCCCACCCCATATGTTTTCACTCCTTAAGGAAAGAAACAGAAAGGAGTCATATCGGTAACTCGGACCTGTCACAGTCAGGGAGATAGCACTAACCAGAAGTATAAAACCAGGGAGGTTTAACAGGCTAGTCTGAATCCTGGAAAAAAATATTTAAGACAGCAATTATAATGATAAAAAACACTATATCCTTCTTTTTTATGCTATGATTTTATAATAAATCTTTTTTGGAGAGAAGACATCAAGGTTACAGAGAAAGTTACCGATTTCTAAAATTTAAAATTTAAACCTATCAATTAGGCATCAGGGGTGCCTGGGTGGCTCAGTCGGTTAAGTGTCTGACTTCGGCTGGGGTCATGATCTCGTGGTTCGTGAGTTCAAGCCCTGCACTGTCAGTGCAGAGCCTGCTTGGGATTCTCTTTCCTATCTCTCTGCCCCTCCCCCACTTGCTCTCTCTCAAAATAAATAAATAAACTTTAAAAAATTAGACATCAGACAGGGTCAAATCCTTATGCTGAGTGACTCATTTTTTTTCAGTTTGTTGATTTACCAAATTTGATTTCTGTAGGAGTATCCCTATATTTCCTCAAATGTCATTTCTATCACATCCCTTTTGGAGAAGACCTTCCTCATACACCATTCTAAAACTGGTTCCGAAATTCAGCACATTTTTCTCCAGTCCTATGAGTCATCAACTGGGGGTGCTATGAAGCAGAAAGATTTCAATGTTCTTTGTAGAAATTTTTCTCTTATTATTTTCAAGCTGAAAAGTAGCGTGGAGATGCTGGAGACCAGTCATTGGCAAACTGTATCTACAGCCCATGAGTAACATATTTAATTGTTTTCAGAAGCAGTTCTCCATGGAGGATGAGGGACTCGAAATCTTAGACGTCTGGGAGCCAAAAGCAGAATCTGCATGCGGCGAAGGTGGAGGTGCAGGTAGAGACGTGGACGGAAAGGTGTTTCGCTGGATCTGAAAAGCCCCCCAACCCAAGATCCTGACAAGACTTCACAGCAGAACAAGACATCGCTCTCTTCCTCTCTGGTTGAGAATCACTGACTTAGACCAAGTCCCTACAAAAGAATAAATTCTAGCACGACAAGGTAGTGACTCCCATAAAGTGCTTAAACCAGTCTTAGTGGCAGAGCTGAGATACGAATGCAGGCTTACTGACCTAGCCAAATGATTTTTCCTCTAAAACCCTGCTGTTAGTGTGTCCAGGTGTCAAAATTTTGAGTACTGAAGAATTTGGAATCGGGAAATCGCTCAAAATCTATGTAATCCCTGCTTTATAGTTCTATTCCTTGCGGTGATGGAAATGTTCTACACTTGACGAAATCAACATCAATATCCTGCATGGGGAACATGGCAAGGAATAAATGGGATCTTTCTGTATTATTTCTTACAACTGTATGTAGATCCACAAGTATCTCAAAACAAAACTTAACTTCAATAAAAACTGTAGTTACTTAGCAATTGGATTCAACTCAGACTAGAGTCTGTGTCTGTTTTCTTCTGAAAAGGTCAGTAGTGTCAAAACTGCCCCAAATTTATACCACCTACCTAGTTAGCTCTCTGCTCTCATAATTTACTGGATATTTCACAATAAAATGTTCGAATTGATGAGAGTAGTCAAAAGAAAAATCAATGTTGAGAATCAATGTTGAGAATAACGCGACCTGCTCAAATCTGAGACTATCAAGAAGGTTCTCCCCAAACATATTTGAAGAAAGTGTTAATTATCAAAAAGTGGTGTTTTAGGATCATTTCCTCAAAAAATACCTCTCATTCCTTTCTTAATAATAGAAAAATATATAAAGAAAGCAAGCAGAATAAAAAAAAGCAAGATGAAGATACCTCAGTTCCATTAAAATGTAAGTCATTTATCCATACAAGTAACTTACCAGTACAAATGAAAAGGTTAGCTCTCCTAAAATACCTCCCTCAAGACTCTCTTTAAAAGTGGAATACCTCTTGAGAAAGCAAAAAGAAAATCATGTTATTTTGATGAGACAGATTAAAGGCACAAACTGCAGCCACCAAATATTCTCTGAAATAAAACAATTCTTTGTGAGTAACATTTAAGGAGAGCTAAGTACAGGCATGAGAAAAATTAAAAAAAAAAAGTTATGCATCTTCTGGTTTGTTCCTTTTGTCCCCCTGACCTGGGGATTCTAGAATTCATTTTCACTCATGAAGTAAATTAGAAGAGCCCCAGGATTTGAAAAAGGAATGCAGACCGAGTTCCTGGCTACAGCACACGGTAAGTCCACAGAAGACACGAATGCTATCTGCACTCAAATATCAAAACGTAGTAGCATTTCACCAGCGTAAAGTACAAAGGTGACAGAAGAGACTGGTCAGAGGAAGTCTTTCCTCCTAACCCTGCAGAGTGAGGAGCATTGGAAGACGTCCCTGTGTAGGAAGGAGGGGAAACATTAGGATGAATTAGAATGAGGTGACCCTTCTCTTGGGGGCATTGCAGGCTCCAATAAAACACAGACTGCAGAATATCCAGTCTGAATATCTATTGTGAATGAGCAAATGGGACCCTATTTTTGTCTTCATGAAATCAACTCTGCCTAAAAGTACGTTCAGCTTGTTTGACGGTTCCTCACTTTCCACCTCTTTTGTTCCAGAGACTGCAAAGTGAAGGCCAATTTGCATTTTTACAGTCAATTTCCAAAACTGACACTGAATCCTTCTGCAAAGGCTTTTCTTAAATTGCGCTGGTCTGTGGTGCGGAGACCCCCTGACAGTTCCATAGCCTGCATTCCCTTGCTTTATGGCAACTTGGATCAACATAAGCCCTGAATACTGTCAACTGATATGACACACTAAAACAAGAGTAAATAAACATGAAAACGACTCTGCTGGCTCCTGGTCATAAACGCAGAAATGGTGAGGTTCTCAAGTTTGCCTGCACTTAACAACAATATGTTTCTTCATGGAACGGATCCAAAAATTTGAAGCTAATCTTAAAAAGTCAGAATTCTTGCATGCATAAACAAAAGCTAAAGCCTTTAACCAACAGATGTAAATTAAAGTTGCCTGCTTGAACTGGCTGTGATAATATTTATTATTATAAAGATAAAAGGTTAAATATAAATTACACTAAAAGTATAGCTGACATTGCCATTTTTTCTTCTCGTTCCAGAGTTTATGAATTTCCCTCGATATTTGTCAAGATACGTGCTTTCTAAATCAGTTTAGATAAGGTGTTTATTCTAAGGTTTAAGTTTTTATTCTAAACTCAGTTACTGACTTACTTGGAAATTGACTGTAAAATTGACAAAGGAGAGTTTCTTAAAGAAGAACAGTTATGTTTTGCTACATAAATTTCATATAAATTACAGACAACAGTTTTCATGTCCACAAGCCTTACCATTAACCATTTATTATTCTAATATTTTGTACATAGAAAAATAAAAACAGAATACACCCGGGAAACACTACGTGCTGCCTTCTCCATGACAAGTGTCAGAGATACTCCAAGTGGCCAAGGGGATTTCCCTATAGTTCTGTAGCATGTGAGATTTTACTTCTAAAAAAGAACTTTTTAGAAAATATATCTTTGAAAAGTAAAAGCAGGGAGAAGCATGTATTACAACACTAACAGTATGCTACAGGAATATTTTCCTCACGACTAAGTTTGAATAAACTTACTATATCTTTTAGGCATCATAAAATCTCTTTTTAGTCCTGTCGTATTGAAAACTATGTGTCGTAAAACTATACCTTGAAAAACAAAATTCCAATACAGTGACTACAACTCTTACTTTGCCCAAACTTAAGGGGGAAAAAAAAACCCACCTTATTCTGAGAGGAACTGAAATAAAATGAACACCCAATTACCATAATTTTTAACACAAGGCATAACAGGTATTTGCTCCCATTATAATACTAGAAATATGGAAGCAAAACAAAGCTTACAAGACTCCTATTTTGGGTATTTTTCTTTTGGTTTATTCATTAGTACTTAGTCTAATATTTCCATAAGAACTCTATGTCCAAAGTAAGTAGGTATTCAGGGAGAGAAACAAAAACAAAAACAAAAACAACCCACACCACTGGCAAGCTTCTAGAGAAACTGTGGATTTAAAAGTAGGTTATTGTAATTCAGGACTCCTCACTCTTGTATATGCTAAAGTGCTTTGTGAATCTTCAGGAATGTAAAAACAACTCCCACCTAACTCTGCCCATGACAAGACACCCCCCTCACCACCCCCACTCCTGCCCTTCATTCATTTTCTGTAGTAACATCCACTGAATGGCACTGAATTCATTTTTTGAAATCTTTAGATCACAAAATTGCTACTAACTAATGAGGATATTCTGCATTTGGTTGTAATTTTTCATTTGATTCCTCAAATTCATGTTCTGCATTAAATATTTACTAGTTGCCCAAATTCAGGACTCAAGGTTGGCTACAGAACATGAGAACCAGAATGAAAACAACAGTGGACTTGAGGGCACAGAACAGCTGAGGGCGAGGTCCTTTCTTCCACTAACAGGCTTTGTGGCTCTGAGGAAGGCTTTTAATCTCTACAGACAGCAGTTTTCTCATTTAATACAAGGCAGTTAGGCTAAAAATCTCTGTGGCTCTTTCCCATGTAATTCTCGTAATAGCAAAGAGCATATAGATGTTCCCAAGGAGGTATTTATTTATCCAGTCAATGCCTGGCAGTGAATTAATCAGTAGGTATAGACCGGTAGCTTTTCCATATTACCTAGATTTCTCTGCCAGTATAGAAGTGTCTCCAATAGGATGTTCGAAGGCAATAAAGGATAATTCAGTTTCAGAATAAATCATTTCTATAGGTAGTGTTTTTAAAAACAAACCAGTTCTTGGGGCGCCTGGGTGGCGCAGTCGGTTAAGCGTCCGACTTCAGCCAGGTCACGATCTCGCGGTCCGTGAGTTCGAGCCCCGCGTCAGGCTCTGGGCTGATGGCTCGGAGCCTGGAGCCTGTTTCCGATTCTGTGTCTCCCTCTCTCTCTCTGCCCCTCCCCCGTTCATGCTCTGTCTCTCTCTGTCCCAAAAAAATAAATAAAAATGTTGAAAAAAAAATTAAAAACAAACAAACAAACCAGTTCTTGACTGGCGCCCAGTGAAAACCTAGGTTTCTTATCTATTTTCACAGCAAGATTACTTTATAATTCTCAACAATATGGATCATATGTGTTTATACATTTTTTTTTCCTGAGAAGCATAATGGTCAACAGTGTCACACAAGTGTTATAAAAAAAAAAAAAGTGGCATTTTTTTTTCACATCACAAATTAATTCTTTTCTTAAATACACAAGAATATTTCAAGTCTAGGTGCTTGGATTGAACACACAATCATATGTAATAAGGAAAAATAGTTACTCAGAGCGTAGTATCACTAGTCAGTTACACAGTAAGAGGATAACTAGCTGATAAGTAATAAAAGAGAAAAAGGAGAAAAGTTAATTGCTATAAATCTGTGTGACTTTCATTCATTTGACTCACTGAGATCAGGATCTGTGTGTATGATTCTAGATAGAAATTAAACCGGCAAAGGCTATTATGAATTCAGAGGACTCAGTGTCCAACAAATCAATGGATATGACCTGTTAAAACGAGTTGAAAATAAACTGAAAACCAAAAAAGGTTACTTTTCGGAAGATTAAAAAAAAGCGGATGATGGGCAGTAAGGAGGGCACTTTCTGGGATGAGCCCTGGGTGTCATATGTAAGAAATGAATCACTGGGTTCTACTCCTGAAGCCAAGACTACACTGTATGTTAACTAACTTGAATTTAACTTAAAAAAAAAAAAAGTGGAGACAAGTACAACAATGGTTCAGATATTAATGTGATAGAGAGATAAAAACATATCTGCTGCTAGAGTGTGCTTAAATTAGGTATTGCTGCTATTACCGAAAATAATAGCAGTGTATCTGCTATTAATCTCTGGACATAAATACAGTATGACCTGTCAACGCCTGGAGGAAGCATATCTTTTTGTTATGTTGGCATGATAGGTAATTATGATGTTTTTTATATTTAAAACTTTTTATTTTTATTATTTTTTTTTACGTTTATTTATTTTTGAGACAGAGAGAGACAGAGCATGGATGGGGAAGGGGCAGAGAGAGAGGGAGACACAGAATCGGAAGCAGGCTCCAGGCTCGGAGCCATCAGCCCAGAGCCCGATGCGGGGCTCGAAGTCACAGACCGTGAGATCGTGACCTGAGCTGAAGTCGGATGCTTAACCGACTGAGCCACCCAGGCGCCCCTATTTAAAACTTTTTAAAAAACACATTGTGAATTCGTAAAAAAAAAAAAAAAATGAGAGAGAGAGATACATAAAGAGAGAGAGAGAGAGAGAGCAGGACACTCAATAACGTGGCCATCTGCCGACAACAGACTACCTCAGGACAGCCATCTGACCATGGCTCTCCCTACTCTGAATTCTGTTTACGATGTCAATGCCACAGGTCAAAAGGTAGTAAATGGAAGGCAGAAGAACTCGAGACATTTTGGCACATCATCAAATGCTTCCAGTTACTAACTGGGGCTTCAGGAATTCAGTTCAGTTGAATGTACTATGGTCTTAGTTCTTTATTTAGCATGATTGGAAAGAACCTAGAGATGGTTACAAACAAATCATTTAAAATAAATTCTTACGGATATTAATGCACTGAATTTTTTTTTCCTGAAAAGAGACAGTAAGTGGAGAACGACTAAGAGCAAGCATATGAAAAACAGTAAACTGTCCATTTAAATGAGAAAGAACTAAAACATAAAGTTCTTCTACCTAGTAGAATGGAGTACAGTATGCAAGTTTGAAGTTCAACATTCTCCTTTGGAGAAGATATATTTATATTTATACTCTCTAAGTATATAATTCTTCTACAGCCTGTGCAGTTAATCCTAATAGGGTGAATGCACCAATCTCTCCTGCTAAATATAACATCACAGTGCCTGTGATGCTTACCCAGTCAAGTTCAGATTCTTCAACCTAGCATTTCAAGTCCTTTCCAATGAGACCCAAACTATGACTGCAGTCTTACCTGCCTCTCTCTCCCTACATGTGTTCTTTGCTTGAAATGACCTATGATCCTGCCACATGGAAAGCTGACGGCAGACGTTTCTACCTCCGAAACTTGAATGCTTTTCCTCCTCCTCACTGCTTTTTCCTTTTCAAAACCGTACTGTGCACTCAAGGTCTCCCTTGATTTGTCTCACCAGATATGATACTCTGTGTGCAGAACATTCATTTTTCTCTCTCTTTCTCTTCCCAAACTGAACTGTAAAGTTGTGAACTACTGAACTACACTGCATTGCACAGAGAACTACAAAGAACTAACTGCTGAGTCCTCTGCGTTCTCTTAAGTCATCTGAAGTGTCTACATCTCTTTCAGCACATGAAGGCGAAATTTTATTATCTTTCCTTGGATTTTTCTGTAACAGCCTAATGTTACAGAGCAGAGGGGCTCTGGAAGGGGACTGCTTGGAATCTACTACTTACTAGTTTGGGTAAATCTCTCTCCTCAACTAAAACAGTAACAGGTTAGTAATAGAACCTAAGTCCTTGGGTGGTTATGAGGATCCGATTGGATGAGAACCTTTGGGATTGGGCTGATACATAAATGAACAAGCAGGCAAGATTTATTAAACTGAAAAACTACCTCAAAATAATTTAAATGTCAAAAGCTCACTTGTTATACATGGTTTAGGTTCAGGTAATCCCTGACTATTTGAGCACTTTATGCTCACATGTGTACTTGTGTTGCAATGGCAAACTTAATACGTATATACTAAATGATGAATGTACTGCACTTAAGCAAGCTAACAGTATGTTCAATTTGGAAGAAAAAGGGCACAACTAAAACAAATGCATAAAAATTATGGAAGTGTATTATAGAATACAGCTTTAAATAGTGAGGCGCAATGGTGGTTTTCAGATGTCTCCTTCTTTGAGATAGAAGTCTACTGTTTGACTTGCCTAGGTTCAGCTTTTAGATCCCTCTTTATATGAATATAGAGTACCACACATTTGTATTTACTGGCCCACCACAAGGGGCCAAACAGGATGCTAGCCTGGGTTTCTTCCAGGCTTGTTATACAATTTGACTAAGTAAAACAGATTATACTCATCAGTGTTCTCAGTGCTTGTATTCCTGATGATAATGTGAAGATAGATGAATATAAAAAACATGTTTTTTCCCTAATATGTAAATAACTAAGACACAGATAAGTAAAGTACTGAAAATTAGATTTAAAAAAATTATTTTTAATTAGTGTTTTTTATTTATTTTTGAGAAAGAGAGAGAGAGACAGAGTGTGAGCAGGGGAAGGGCAGAGAGAGAGGCATAGAATCTGAAGCAGGCTCCAGGCTCCAAGCTGACGGCACAGGGCCCGACGCGGGGCTCGAACTCAGGAACCGTGAGATTGTGGCCTGAGCCGAAGTTGATGTTTAACCGACTGAGCCACCCAGGAGCCCCTGAAAATTAGATTTTTAAGTTACAGTTTTGAAACTAAATATTTATCAGTATTGCTTAAGGCACATGAATGGGCTTCTTTGTAGATAAAAAGAGCATAATTTCCTAAGATTCCACATCACCTACTATTTAATGTAATTCTTGTAAAAAAGAATTACATTAGTGTTGCTTATTTTATTTTTATTAATTTTTTTTGATGTTTACTTATTGTTGAATGAAAGAGAGAGGCAGAGAGAGAGAGGGAGACGCAGAATCTAAAGCAGGCTCCATCCAGGCTTTTAGCTGTCAGCACAGAGCCCAACTCAGGGCTCAAACCCATGAACCATGAGATCATGACCTGAGCTAAAGTCAGATGCTTAACCGACTGAGCCACCCAGGTGCCCCTAATTTTGCTTATTTTAAAGGCAAAGCTTTCTATTACTTGTCACTCACAACACATTTTATCTATAATCAATTTTTTCCCAAAATGTAAAATGTGACAAATTTTATTTCATCTGATCACAATTTTCATTAATATAAATACTCCTGAAATACGGTAACTCCCAATAGTAGGTCCTCCCTATATAGATATCAAATTCGTATCTACTCTGCACACATGTTTATACTGTTTATCTCTTTTTACACTGAGGATTCGATATATTAAACATTTAATTCCTGACAAATATTTTGGGATGTCTTTAAAGTCCCCTCCATATCCGCATAACGGACTTTAATAAATGGGTCACTGTTTTCGTGTCATATAAACTGCAGTCATTATGTACACTTACTCTCAGGTGGTTAGTTTTTATAAATATCCTGCATCTGCATGAATCACAGCATTCACATGACAACAATACACCAAGAGCTAATTATTATGAAACTTTGTATACAAATATTTTAAGAAGCTGGGAAAGTCTTTTTTGTTTTGTTTTGCTTAATAATTAATGCATCCCTGTATAGATTAAAAGGTGGTAGCATACATATATTCTTCATATAGGTCTATGCTACTTTACTGTACTTTATATATAATATTAGCATTTTATTGTCTTGAGTTCCCAGTTAATACGTAAAACAATGTGATGCAACACATAGGAAAAGATGGAAGAGAAGGAGTGGACACAGTGAATTAGGGGTACTATAGGATTTCTTAAGGGACAGCCACGTCACTGTGCCTTTAAAAATAAAAAAGTTTAATGGTGACCCAAGGGAACAGATAACAGAGCCTTCTGCCTAACTGCAGCATGTATTCTGATTTCCTTATCTAAACATACCAGCACTGGTTGTATTTTTAAAAAATGTTTAATTATTTATTTTGAGAGAGATTGAGAGAGAGAGAGAAAGAGAGAGAGACTCTCAAGCAGGCTCCATACTGTCAGTGCAGAGCCCAATGCAGTTTGAACTCATGAACCATGAGATCATGATCTGAGCCAAAATCGAAAGGCAGACCCTTAACCAACTAAGCCACCCAGGCGTCCCGGCACTGACTGAATTGTAATTTGATCACTTCCTTCCCAAAGCAATTTTGTATAAAATCTGTGCAGATTGCTAGAAAACCCTCATCAGTATCCATGACAAGACTAACATGGTCTTAGTTTGTACTGCTGATTCCTACTCTCCTCCTTGAAAGGAGGGGACCTTCCAAGTAGCTGTGTCAGTCAGAATTATTTAATACAGAGTAATGGAAAGAACGAGCTTTGCAATTAGATCTGATTTTCCATCTTTGGCTTCATCATTTATTAACATTGTGTTCTCATACTTGTTATGTAACATCTCGGATCTTTGAGTTTCCCATCACTAGAATAAGGATAAGAAATGCCGTATCTTTTATTGTACTATTTTGAAAAGTAGAAAATACATAGGTAATTGATTTATTTATTAGAAACACTAGATGCTAGGCATACAAGATATATAAAAGGCAGATTCTATCCTCCTATAGAAGCTTGTAGTCTAGTACAGGGTTATCAGCACTATGGTGCTGATAATAGTGAGGTTTATCAGTACTATAATAAATTTTGTTACAAGGCACATTGGCAGTAAAAAGAAAGTAATGGCAAATTCTTCCTGGGGGGCAAATATCAAGAAAGGTTTCAGAGAAAGTTATCTTTAGCTATCTTCACAAAGATTCAGTCCTGTGATCAATAAAGGGTTACCACTGTTGTCATGTTAACATGACATCTTGTCTCCATTAAGCAAAATCCTTGATCTCAGTCATTAATGGCTAAATCTACATGTTCATAGAAATCATGTTCTCAAAGGGGCAAATTAAATGATGTCTTGCAAACTGGATTCATTTGAATTACTTTGTGCAGTAAAAGCTGTGTAGGGTGATCCACTCGTGCCACCCGTCTGGGACTTTCATGGTTTTACCACTAAAAGTCCAGCATCTCCAGCAACCCCTCAGTCCCAATTTTAAAATGGAAAATCCCTGTGCTGGAAACTCCCTCAGTCCTAGGCAAACAGGAACAACTCATCACTCTAGATCTATGGTAATGGTTCATATGGCTTAAATGAGTGGATTTATCATTCCACCCACAGTGCATTCATGTTGAAATGTGGAACTGGAGATCATTTCTAGTCAACCAACCATCAGACACATTCATAATAACCTGTTACTAAGGATGTGGTATGATGTTAGACCCTATACCAAATTCAACTCTTTACCTTCATATTTAAATGTAACCAAAGGTAAAACTGAAGGATTAACAAAAAGGTGAAATGTCACAGTTTCGTTTACAACATGACAGAGATCCTCAATGTCCAAAATAATATAATATTTTATTATTTTGAAAGCAATCAAATTTTCTTTATTTCTAACCAATGAGAGAGGAGTAAGGTAATAAGAATAGTTAGCTCACAGGAGTAAACATACTTACAAATTCATTAGCAAAAATCCCCTTCATTCTCATCAAAATGAGCGTGTCTCCATTCAGGAACACTCTGAACTTATTATTTTGCTCTCAAGGAAGTGAATATATGAGACCAGAGAAACAGCTTGGGGTTACAATTTAGCCACGGCTCACTACATGTTGAATTAAAGCCATGTTAACTGCCTTGACCCCTCAGCTTCTTAAAAAATAAATACCTGATCATTCTGGTAACAAATGACCAGTCAAATGAATTCTGAATAGCAGTGTGGTATCTTATAATGTAGAGCAACTTTATATTATACTACAATGGCAGGAAGGGGAGAGGACTACATTCGATCTGTCCCCATATTAGGATAAAAAATTAAAGTGGCTTTTTTTGAGGGAGCTAAATACTTAATTCTTCTGAGAAAGACAACCAAATTTATCATGCTCAGAGGATTACTGAGCAATAAAAGAATGGTATGGACCTCTTTCCAATTTTGAAAAGTTGTATTTCATTTATAACATTAAAACTACAATCTAGAGAATAAACAGGTACTATATATTGTTAAGAGTTAACTAAACCCTTAATCAATACATTTAAATTATTGGCATTTATAGTTCTGGAATTCTAGAAACTATGATGGGTGCAGAACATTTCATCTTTTACGTACAAACATAAGTATGAAAAAACAAATTAGTCTTCCTTTATCTATAAGAGAGAGCTTATAATCTAATAAAGATATTTGTTTTTTACTTTTCTATGCCATTTTCTTCCTTATATTTTTCAATTTTCATCCTACTCAAGCAGTTGTTGGTGTATAATGGCCAACTTTTACCCAGCTTAATTCACCAATCAATTTACACTTTTTAAACCTGTACTATTAAAATTATGCAAAAATCTCTTGCAATACAGAGATTTAAAAGATACCAGAGATTCAGCATGTAACTTTGCACTAGTCCATTTGCTGCATGTGACAATCACTTCCAAATAAAGTAATGAAAATGGTTATCTACTTCTTATCCCCACCGGTAAAGTAATATTAATTAATTTCACCAAAGCCTGGAAGTCTAATTTAACCTCCTTTATTCTTATGTTAATTGCTTTGAAGAAAGTGATACAATTGATTTCGACAGGAGCTTATTTCAAAAGCCTTGGATATAATGAGAGTATTTCTGAGCTCATTAAAGCTGACCATCATATAAAGCCAGGGATGAGTACTTTAAAGAACTATTAATTGGACTCAAACAGAGTAAGAAAGTCTATACCAGTCGTTTAAAACAATGCCAAGAGAAAAAAAAATCTGCTGAGTGTAGGCTGTAAGACTAATAGCAAAAATAGTTACTGCTGATAGCAATCTTAGACCACAGGTGACATTTACGTTATTATTGTTTCTGCTTCCTAAGCCCTAAGCTCATTCTCTGCTCTCCCCCCACCTCACCCTTTTTAAGTAGTCTCTTTGAGATCAGTGACTTAGAACATTAGCTGAAAAAAATCCCATGAGATTTTCAAGATGAACTGTTGTGAAATGTAAATTTATACTCCACTTGACTTGAAAACAATTTAAACGTAATTTAATCTATAGTTTTTTTTTAATGACCAACATCTCAATAAACAATATACATGATTTACCAACATAGGAGATAAAGTAGTATTTGTTTATATTTATCTATAATATAGTGTGATCAATGCAGAAAAGATCAAGAATTTAGAAGGTATTTGTAAACAGAATCTACGTTGAAAAGGTAAGGTGACAGCAAAAGACACAAAATCTGCCTTTCTTACTGACAGGTGTGACTAGGTAGAGTCAAAGAGGAAAAGATTTTTTCATTAGGGGGAAAAAAGTTTTGGTCAGTGTTAAAAATGTGCCTATTTTAACTTCCTAAGAGTAATTACAGGGTTTGCCATGAATTTGGGAGAGAAGCTGATACATTCTGCTTTCAGTTACATGGTCTCAATGGTATATGAGGCAAGTGGAATATA
Source organism: Prionailurus bengalensis (assembly GCF_016509475.1). NCBI lineage: Eukaryota > Metazoa > Chordata > Mammalia > Carnivora > Felidae > Prionailurus > Prionailurus bengalensis. Next base: position 30,430,592 of record NC_057344.1, on the reverse strand, counting down.
CTTGAATATGCTTGAGGCAAGGGAATATGCATATTTTCTCTCTGGGAGAAATTCCAGAGAATATAAATGATTGAATGAAGATTTTGAAGGAATTAAATATTTTAATGATCATCTGAAATCTTCATGCTGCAGAGAAATGGTGAGGTTGAACATATTCCTCAAACTATCTAATTTAATTATATGGGTGACCCTTGAACAACATGGATTTTAACTGCATGAGTCCACTAACACAAAATTTTTTTTTTGATAAATACAATACAGTATTGCAAATGTATTTTCCTTATGATTTTCTTAACATTCTCTTTTTCCTAGCTTATTTGGTTGCAAGAATACAGTATATAATACATATAACATACAAAATATGTGTCAATCAACTGTTTATGTTATTTTAAGGCTTCCAGCCAACAGAAGGCTATTAGCAGTTAAGCTTTTGGGGAGTCAAAAATAGTATGTGGATTTTAGACTGCATGGGGTCAGCACCCCAAACCCCGTGTTGTTAAAGTATGACCAAAAAGAGAAGCTAGGCAATTTTGGAAAGAGTAAGATTAAGTATTTACTAACATTTTTCAAAATTACTCACCTTTGGAAGAGAGTATGATCAATGAACAGCAAACGTTAAAGATTCGGCACATATTTCAAATATAATTCAGTTTCTCTCCATATTATTCAAGTAAACAGAAAGCCATTCATTAAAAAAAAAATCATTTCTTGAGAACCTAGTACTTGCAAAGCACTATGGATGATGAAAAGATAAGACTAAGTCCCTGCTTTTTACAGAACTTGAAGTAGAGTTACGACCTAAGACTTGTACACTGAAAACTACAAGACATTAATAAAAGATAAAAGAGGACACAAATAATTAGAATGATAATCCATGCTCATGGATTGGAAAAATTAATATTGTTAAGAGGTCCATACTACCCAAAGGAATATACAGAATCAATGCAATTGCTATCAAAATTCCAGTGGCATTTTCCATAGAAACAGAATAACCCTAAAATTTATATGGAACCACCAAAGACAGCCAAAGCAATCCTGAGGAAGAAGAAAAAAAAACTGGGGGCATCATGCTCTCTGATTTCAAGCTACATTACAAAGCTATAGTAATCAAAACAAAATAGTGTTAGCATAAACACACACACACACACACACACACACACACACACACACACGAGTAATGGAACAGAGTGGACAGGTCAGAAATAAACCCATGCACCTATGGTCAATAAACTTATGACAAAGGAACCAAAGGAAAAGGACAGTCTCTTCAATAATGGCACTAGAAAAACTGGGCAGCCACATCCAAAAGAATGAAACTGTCTCACACTGTCTTAGACCATACACAAAAATTAACTCAAAATGTATTAAAGACTTAAAGGTAACACCTGAAACCCTAAAACTCCCACAAGAAACATAGGCAGTAAACTCCTTGACATTGGTCTTGGCAGTGGTTTTCTGACTCTGACACCAAAAACAAAAGCAACAAAAGCAAAAATAAACAAAAGTCTGGAGGATGGGATTCTAGAACCTACTCTCAAGTCTATACTGCAGAACCAGGCTGTCAAAGGTGCTGCTTAATCCTGCCATGATCAGGAAGTTGCTCATCAAATCAGAACATACATCTATTTTACATCTATAAATATAGAACCACCTCAGTCGGAGCTGCTATATTCAGTTACTGGTTCCAGAACAGCATCGCCGTGCTCCAATCAGGAAAACCCATGTGCAAAATCAGAAAGCTGCCACTACAGCTCCAGGATCCCACCTTTTCTACTATCAGGAAGGCATTTCTGCTAAATCAGCAGGTCTTGGAAATACAGGTTGGCTCCAGACCGTAACATATTTGCTGTAATCCACAATGATAAAATACATGCCCAATATCGCATTTATCTGAGTTCCATTTTCAAGTCTCACTGCAATTGCATCTGATGTGGAACCTGAATCACACTTGGATCACCAGCTATAATGGGCTTGAAGAAATTGTTTTAGCTTTCTACTCTCCACAGGAAAAGGAAGTCACACTAGGAGAAAACTGGAACAGACATTCTGAGCCAAAACTCCATTAGACTGCATTAGACTCACTCTTACTTCTCCATGTTCATCTCTGAAAATACCAAACATTTTTCTTTATTGTTATAAAGTAGATTGTAGATTTGGTTCATCGTTGATCACAGCCCCAAAGTCAAGAACATTCCTACTGTAAATAAATGCTTAATAAATTAAACACTACTCAATTAAAAAAAAACATTTCTTGAGAATCTAGCACTTACAAAGCCTACAGATGATGAGAAGATAAGGAAGATCAAGTGTCTAGAGTCAAGGAGACATTATTAGTAATTAAGTAATTAATTTAAGTAATATAAAGTGACTTGACCATGCCCAGTTGGATAGACTGACATCAACAAGGGCCCAAATCCCATACTTATATTTTGTTTCCCTTCAGTTGCTGTAAATGGAAGACATTAGGGATGAACTGGAGCAAAGTCAACTGTTCACACTGCTGCTGTTCTTCCTGCCAGCACCACATGACAGTAACAAATTATGATACTGACTGCTCATACTAGACATTCCTCAGGCACACAGAACAAGTCGAGAACAGGGTGGTGGTATAAGCCAATATATGCATATTTGATAAAACCATAGCTAATATTGATTAAATGTCAGCCATTGTTAAAGTTGACAAAATCTCAGGCACATATATCACCTCACTTCACCCTTACAAGAGAACTATATCAATTTCATCAGTGAGAGAAAAAAATGAAAACGGCAAAATTTAAGTAGGTGAGTGATTGCCAAAGGACGCAGGGCCAGTAAATGGGAGAGTTGAGACTAAAACGGAGATTTGTAAGCTTCTATCATATTGAGCAATTTAGAGCTTAACTGTGAGAAAGGCAACTCAAATGACAGTAGGTTTGCCACAGAGAGGAGCCAGTGGAGAGCAAAATGTTCTACAACCCCACCTAGTGAAGTAAACAAAGCCTCATTAGGGTCAACATATGGCCATGTTGTGTCCATGTTGTGGTTCATGATGGCTGACTTATCAGAAACAAGTTCCCAGGTGCCTTTCTCTTGGACTTTTCCCAAACCAATGAGGTCATCCGATAGAAAGAACAGGAGCCACCAACTTTTATATCACCATCAGATGATATCAATTAAGTGGTCATTAAAACACCAGAATGAGACAGATGGGTTTGACTATTGCAATACTGACCTTCACAGCCCCACTCATCTATTATGACTGTTAAAATGATAACAATAATTGCTATTATTATTAACTTTATTAACTATTACTACTGTCATGCTTCCAGGTATATAACCCAAACGAGTGAGTGAAAAGAGTTGGCAAAGTATGCAAATATTCCTGATTCTCTCAGTGTGTAGTCAATTGAAAAGAGAATGACTAGAAGTCCCTTTATATTTGGTAAGTTCAATGAAGTACAGATTAACATGATAAACTCTTGAGTATTTGACAAACAAGAGAGTGCTTATTTAATTTAATGAAATAATTAATAAGCTACCGTATTTTATCCATCATATATTTGCCCTCATTAAAAGCTGTAATTGCCTTTACTGTAACATTTCTCTTTCTCTCCCCAACAACTTCCCCCACACACCCACACAAAGCAGGCAATCCCTCCTCTCTATTCTCTCTTCTCAAGCACTTAAAATAGTTTTAGAATATGGCTGATGGTCAATAAAAGGTCAAATAAATATATTATAGCTAAGCAGAGATGAAAAATTCAGACAGTCCAAATTTGAATTACATATCTCACTTAAGAATCCCGTGACTACAACCAGGATATCTCTCTCTCTCGACAGGTAAACTACCCCCATTCAAATCTGAGCAATAAGTATTTCTCAGACAAAAAAGGAGTTGTATGAAAGATCCAATTGTCAAAGGCTTGAGTACATCCATAAAAGTCATTCTCTCAATTAATGTGTAAAGGGTGTTAATTAAAATTCACTTCTGATTTTAAAAAATCTTGCGCAAAAAACTAGATGTAATATACTATGGAAGAAGTGTTCTTCTTCCATAGAAGAACAAAAACAAACAAAACAAAACAAAACAAAACAAAACAAAAAACCCCAAAACAAAACAAAAAAACCCGAAAAACCAGAAAAATAAAAAATAAACAAAACCCACCATGAAATACTGTGAATTCAAAACTCTCAAGAAAAAATACAGCTTGGTTGGTGGGCGACTGAGGAACACTAGAGAGTAATTTTCCACCAGAACATAAGTGAACATGGCCTTGCTCTTTTTAGGGACAGTGACAGGAATGGTACCATGCTGGTACAGAGTGTCCAACTCAGTATTGCAAAAGCCATTATTTCCTCGTTGCATTTTTTGTGCACTGTCACTCTCACTTTTTTGCTGTTGACATCTCATAGAATACCCAAACTGACTGCTCTATTACTATCATCTATATCTGTTTGGTCCACAGATTATGATTGACAAGTACCTCAATGGAGCAGATACAGCATTGGATTGGGAAACAGACTTGGGCTCAAGCAGGGTAAGTCACTGTCTCTTAGTGAGGCCAAGGGCAAGCCACTCAACATCTCAGTCTTAGTTTCATTACCTTCAAAACACCAGGGGGGAGGGGCAGAGAACTGTTTACACTGCGTGACACCATTTGTAACTCCTGTAGTTCTAAAAAATGGAAGTAAAATCGTCACCACTTCAAAAACTATATTTGTTGTGAATGAAACAAGAAGTGTCCAGTACCACATTCAGACACTTGGCCTTGCCTGGGTCTTTCTGGCATTTAATGCTTGGCTGTTGTATCAGTGGCTCTAAGAGGACCATCAGGCAGGTTGCTATGGTCTGAGTGAAAGCGTCCCAAACCTTTTTCAGTTGCCATGTGCCAATGTAATGGAGAAGCTTTAAAACACCACGTTAATAATCACTGTTGTCATTCCTTGTCTATCAATTTCCTTGAAAGTTCTCTAAAATTGCACACTGACCGAAAGGGAGTCAATGCTCATGGTGAGGAGAGATGCGGGTGAAAATTTTCATGAGCTTCCTAGCATGAGTAATGAATTTCACTTATGCTTCCTTGGATTTATTAAACATCACTTTTTACTTTCTGCACATGTCTTGGACTTTGAATGATTACCAGTTTGTTTAATGAAATCACATTTGATAGAACTGGTAACCCCTTGCATGTCAAAACCATAATTTCTCAGTTAAAAAAATATAAAACTGGGCACCCGGGTGGCTCAGTGCTTAAGCATCTGACTTCGGCTCAGGTCATGATCTCATGGTTTGTGAGTTCGAGTCCCACATCGGGTGAACTCGAGCCCTGCTTCTCTCTCTCTCCTCCTCTCTCTCTCTCTCTGCCCCTTGCTCACTTGAGCCCTCTCTCAAAAATAAATAAACAAACAAACAAATAAAACTAAACTGCATTCATAAAACAAACATGCATACAAAATTATATTTAGTTCTTCTAAGATACTTGTACATACAGGGTTAAAAATAGGGACAAATAATAGAAGCTTCCATAGAAATACTTTTGGTTCTAGTATATTCCTGTAAAGTTGGAGTCAGACATGGGTACAATACATTAAAAGGACTTAAAATTGCTTTATTCAATTTTCATCATGATACACTGAATTTCAGCATCATAAAAGGCTTGCTATTGCATTTTTTCCATCCATATAAAGAACCTTACATTTGTAAGTGAAAAGTTTCATTTGCACCCTTATGGCAGTGGACAAAGAACATTCAGCTCAAGTGTCATTCTGGTGCAGTGTCAAATAACCTCAATTTTGAAACAGGATACTTCCAGTTCACTGCCTGATTCATGGGTCCTTAGAAATGATGCAGAGAAATGCAAAGGGTTTTCATAGTGCAGTCACAAATCCACTGCTGCAGTCAGCTGACAGAAAGTGCTTCTCCTGGAGGTATCTGACTTACCATCTTTCGAAAGGGATGGACCGGACCACATGAGAGAAAATACAGGACTGAATCGCTTTTTAAAAATCCATTTTCCACCATCAAAGAGCCGTAATTTAAGCTTACAACTTGCTATTTATTCTTCTAACCCGTCAAAAGAAAATACAGGACTTGTAAACATAGTAGACAGTGATTTGTAAAACATAACCATTTTTTAATTATTTGTTATGTGCCCTCGTTCATCGTACAAGTATCATTTAATCTATTCAACTGTTGATAAACTAGAAGACTTTAGAACGTCAGATTCTATTATAACTCTACTTAAAGAGGTCTTACCTGATAAACCGACAAACTCTATCTATCCCCTCTTAACAACAGTGCCACATCTATATTATAGTAATTAATTTAATTGAAAACTTTATGAAGCTTTGAAAGGGATTTTACTTAACAGAGTAAGATTCATGATCAAACCACATAGACTAGATGGGGTGGTATCTGCTCAGTTTGCTGAAATCATTTGGCTGCTTTAAAATAATCTGCTTTGTGGTCTGACACTAAGCCATTTAAATAAAAGATATGTTTGGGGTTTGTTATTTGTTTTAATTATACGTGTAAATACTATGGTCATATTGGGTGCCTATTCATAAACATAACTCAATTCTGACATTTAAGTTCAGCGAGAAGAATTTGCACATTCTTGTTTTATAAAGCAAATAATTACTTTATCATTTGAGGCTAATTAAAAAAGGGGAAAAAAGAGCTCTTTCAATCCACAGCTTATAAAGAGGGGGTGACATGGGCATCAGGAATACTTGGGTGCTTTGCCAGATCTCTTCTCTAGCTTCTCTGGGCTAACTACCTCAGAGAGCATAATAATCGTAATTACAATAATCATATTAATGGCTGTTATTATGGTTATTATTTGAATGAGAATAACAGAAAAGTGGTGCTGTGAAGGTCAATATTGCAAGATGCTTTTTGATGTTCAGATGAAAGACAATATGTAAGTGAAGTATACATGTTTTTCATAAAAAATGCACTATGCATATGTAAATCTTTTGGCTACATAAATATCCATTCTATAATACAGTGCAACTTATTTAACCAATAAGTGGTGAACATTTGGATTTATTTACGGAGTGCTGCTGTTATAAACAGTAACATAAATGTGGACTAGTTGGTTTGAAGCAGAATTTGGGGGTTCTGGGGTTGCCAGTATCTTTCATGTGAGATATTCTCACAGTGAAGGAAGACACAGAGAATAGCAGAGTGATGAGATCAATATTAAGAAAGGGTGTTTTAAGTAGTGAATAAAAAATGTTTGATGATGAAAAAAAAGTAGAAGATGAAAATCACATATTGGATATTGGAAGAGGGTCAGAAAGAATGATTCTGGTTTCAAGGCAAGCAGAGCAGGGGCTGGTTCAGAAGGAAAATGTCAAGACATCTCCATGAAGGACAATTTGGTACCAAAAGGGCATTTGGAAAAGTAACATGGTAGCCAATCTTTTCTTTCACTTCAAGTGTATATGATGACTTTCTAATCATATAAACATGCTTAAGTCATACTAGTTTGCTTTCTATTGCATTAACTAACCAAATTGTTGCTTAATTGAAAGCGCTTTTTTTATTGAGAGATTTTAGAAAGTCCATCTTAAAACACTCATTCCTTAGGAATCTATAAAATGTTGAAAGTATTAGTGTCTGCTTTCAGAAATTTTTTATATTTAATCAAAACAGAAAAAAAGATATGAAGAAACTGGTTATGTGTGTATGCTACTTAACATTTCTAAGCATTTTAAGATGAAAATCATCTTGATTATGAAAACGGCTATATTCCACAGATGCCATTTGAACTTTAATGAATTAAGGCAAGATTTTCCTTATAGTGGAGATTAAAAATTATCCCCAGGAAAGCCCTCATTTGTTATGAAGGCTCTCTGATGCAAGGTACCTGGAACAAAGAAGTCCCTAATCAAATCAGCCTTTGCATTTCCGGATAAGGCCCCATGCATCAATCTTGCTAAGAAGTAGAAAGAATCCTAAAACAGAGTTCTTTGTAACATGATGAGGATGAACAGAGGAACAGGAACGGGAAAGCCCAGTAGTCCCTGGTCACTGAGCTCTCTTCCAAAATCCACTAGTCAAAACAGCTAACCTCGAGCCATTCCAAGCTGATTTTTCTTTTTAATTTACTTAAGAAGAATGCAGCCTAGAAACAAAGCCCAACGCACAGAGTGATCATGAGAGAAGGAGCAATAATTAAATAACAAGACATCTCTGGGAAGACAACTCTGAGTGCGTTGTCACTGCTAGTCTCCCCAGCTGCCCCAGTTTCTGGGGCTAACACGGAAAGCCTAGCTTGGCTGCTCTCCTCTTGTGCCCTGCATGATTTGATGCCAACCACAGAACCTCTGTGGGCCCCACCCTCTCATGGCTGAAACAGCTTTGGCCAGGGTTCACTTCCTCCACAAATGCTCCCCGGGCCCTCTCTATATGCTACAAAGGTAACAGATGTCAAAGTACTTCAATATTTTTAAGATGTTACCCATGTAATTAAAATATTTTTTCAATGTCCTTTTTGTTTGTTTGTTTGAGAGAGAGAGACAGAGTGTGAGTGAGGGAGGGGCAGAGAGAGAGGGAAGATAGAATCTGAACCAGGCTCCAGGTTCTGAGCTGTCAGCACAGAGCCTGATGCAGGGCTCGAACTCACAAACCCTGAGATCATGACCTGAGCCCAAGTCGGCCGCTCAACTGACTGAGTCACCCAGGCACCCCCAAGATGTCACCCCTGTGATTTTAACTTGATAAACTCACTGATTGTTCACTCACTCTTTCTGCAGAACATTTACAATTTCTAAAACCTAGATATGTTTTCCTAGCTTCAGAGATGTCATGTTTTGATGGGAATGGAAGGGTAGAGGTGGGGAGGGGTTGGCAGATAAGAGTGGAATAATTCTAAAAATACCACTAAAAACCCTTACAGCTACTTTCTTAGGAGCATGTAGAGGGAAGGAGAGGCCTGAGGAACTAGCTGAAGAAGAGTAAGGAGAAGCTGTAGGTTTTGTTTGGAAGCATTTTGTTTTTAAGGTTTTATTTAAATTCCAGTTAGTTAATATATAGGGTAAGGCAAGTTTCAGGCATACAATACAGTGATTCAACACTGCCATACAACACCCGGGGCTCATTACAAGTGCCCCCCTTAATCCCCATCATCTATTTAACCCATCCCCCCCCCACACCTCCCTTCTGGTAACCACTAGTTTGTCCTCTATAGTTAAGAGTCCGTTTCTTGGTTTGCATCTCTCTTTTTCCCCCCTTTGCTCATTTGTTTTGTTTCTTATTCCACAATAAGAAGTGTCATGTATATTATAAATATTATAAATATTATATACATATATATAATGGAATATTGCTAATCCATAAAAAATGATATACATCATAATATATATAATGTATTATATATATAATTGAATATTGCTAAGCCATAAAAAATGAAATTTTGCCATTTGCAATGACATGGGTGGAGGTAGAGAGTATTATGTTAAGCAAAATTAGTCAGAGAAAGAAAAATGTCACATGAAAGCACTTTCTGCTGGCTCAAAATGGAATGAATTTACAGGTTCTAATCCTGCTTCTCTTCTTGCCTAAAGCTGGAATGCAGTGCAACCTCCAAATCCCCTTACCTCACACTTAGCTATACCTGTGCTTGATCAAATTGCCGAGGCAGCTCAAGTCTGTGCTGGGGTCCTGTGCTATAATTAGTACAGTGAGGAAGGAGCTTCAAAAATGTTCTAATTAAACAAGAAAATCCTTCAAAATCAACAGGAACACTTGATGCCATAATAAATCAAACAGAAAAGCTCAAATGTTTGGAAATCTAATGACATAAATATGCTTATAACATAATATTTAATTTTTAAAAGGAAGATAGAAAATCAAATATACAGCTAGGTATCATTTGACAAATACCCAGAACTCCATGGGATAGGAATGAGAGAGAGACACCAGAAAGTATCATGTATCATTTTCTTTCTTTGCCATTTTTTCACTTTTCCAACCCACTCAATAAACGTAAGAATAGCTAAAACAAAATAATGATCTTTCTAAATGGCAGGCTTAGGGCTAGCTAGGAAAATCACACTTCACTGTTTTAGCACATGCCATGAGGCAAAACTATGGATTTTGAAAGCCCTGACCTGGTTAAGACCAACTTCAGTCATTTCTCCAAAGTAAGTAATGAAATATTTTTTAACCAAATGTCAAATGACTTGTAATATTTTAAAGAAATCTATTAGAAACCTCTCTATTAACTCAAATGTCAGTACGCGGCAGAGAAAGACTGCTTGACTCTAAATGTTAGACTCCAATCTGACTTTGCTGATCTGATCTACCTCTTTCTAGAGTCAGCCACTGGATTTGAAACATCCTGGACAATTCAAAATAAATGCAGCTTTTAGCATTCTTGCTTAGTTTCTTTTGCTGGTGTCCACATGAAAAGTGTCTCTATTTACAGAACGTGGGATTTACGAATCCATAGAACTCTCTTGTTACTTCCTTTGGGGCCTGGTGGGAGGGTCAGAGTGAACCTCAGCAAGAAGATAATACCAAAAAATGATTGTCAAATCTTTAACACATTGAGGCATTACCAACAAGTCCAAATCAATTCAACTGACAAAAATACGTCAGACAAGGTACACACGCCTTGTTCTATCTTTTGCTTCCTGCCTTGTTCCCCTAACATCTTCTTGTTGGCATTCATCACGAATGAGAAATGGATAATAACCTCTAGAACAATATAAAATAGACAGTATGAGAACCGGGATATTTTGAGGCTTCAGCAAGTAATTCCCAGAAACGATTCTGTTGTCAAAATATCCCTTGAGTTTTTGTATACATCATTGTTATACTCTGCTTTGTAGGCCTTGCATACTTTATTTCCTTATAAATATCTGTATGTAATAGACTTTATCAAAGAACAGTGGGGCACCTGAATGGCTCAGTCGGTTAAGTGACCAACTCTTGATTTCGGCTCAGGTCACAATCTCAGGGTTCCTGAGTTCAAGCCCCTGGTCAAGATCTGTGCTGACAGTGCAGAGCCTGCTTGGGATTCTCTCTCTCTCTCTCTCTCTCTCTCTCTCTCTCTCTGCCCCTCCCTCGCTCATGTGTGCAAGTGCATGCACGCTCTCTCGCTCTCTCTCAAAATAAATAAACTTAAAAAAATAATATTAAGGAAGAATTCTATTCTACACAACCCCTCAAAAACTCTTACTTAAATGAAAGGGGAAAAAAAGAGGACTTCATTGTTGTTAACAGAAGTTGGAACCACACTGATTATAGCAATAAAGGCTACTGAAACCAACAGGCCTTTTTCTTTTTCCGTTTCTAAACTGAAGTGGGAGTTTGTCAGAATCTGCAATGTCTGCAGAGAAGCAGGTACCTCGTATTTCCTTGTATCTTATAGTATAAAAATTAAACAGAAAACGGATCGTTTTGTTCTGGAAACTAAAAAAACTAAAATAAAATAAACAAGCTATGAGAATAACGCTCAGTATACTTAATTATGCCAATATATGATCTGTGTCCCTGGCATGCATAAAGCGAGAAACGATTCCAATACAGCAGGTGAGACAGCGGTGTGGTGCAGCTGGTAATCTAGGAGTCCCGCGAATGAGAATACTCCTTCTACGAGTCAGTCCCAGCTGGCACACAGCCAAGGAGGCCAACCCAACCCTGATACTCCCACCACCTACACTCAGGTTTTTCCAACTGAGACCTATTCGTGATCTAAACTGGATTACTTCCCTGAGCTCCGCTGGAGAATACACTCTGCTGACAATTCAAAGCCCAAGAAATCTTACCAGGAAATCCTGGCTGGAACTCTTCCCAGGGATTAAATCGTTGAGAAAGGGGAATGTGGACCTTAAACCAAGACCTCACATGTAAAAAAAAAAAAATTAATGTTTATTTATTTTTTGAGAGAGAGACAGAGACAGAGTGTGAGCGGGGGAGGGACAGGCAGAGAGGGAGACACAGAATCCGAAGCAAGCTGCAGGCTCTGAGCGGTCATCCCAATGCGGGGCTCGAACTCACGAACTATTGGATCCTGACCTGAGCCAAAGTCTGACGCTTAACCAACTGAGTCACCCAGGTGCCCCATATTTTTTTAAATAAAAAAAAAGTTTATTTATTTTTGAGAGAGAGAGAGAGAGAGTTAAGCCATCAGTGCAGAGCCCAGCGCAAGGCTTGAACCCACCACCTGTGATGTGAGGTCATGACCCGAGCCGAAGTTGGAGTATTAACCGACTGAACCACCCAGGCGGCCCCCTCCCTAATTCCTTTTTACCATCATCATCATCTATGGGAAAATGTCATGAGATCCTTTTTATAGAAAATTCAAAAAGATGAAACAAAAAAAATAAGATTCAAAGTGACAATGCATTTTGGAACTGATAACCTGTTTGAAATAGTCTAACGTGTGAGTCATCAACATCAGTCATCCAATTTTAACAATTAAGGATGAGAAAAGATCTTCAAAATGATCAAACAGAGTAGGGAAACAAGACCCAAGTGCATTCTAGGTCTTTAGTTCAAAGTATCTGTCCAGCTAGCACTTGCTGCTTCTTCACAAAGGCACAGAGCTATGAGAAGCAGGGACGGTTTTAATATGTGATGAGGAAAATTACATTTATCAGTATGTTTCCCTGGGAAATTCTCCTTTTCACAAATTTGACTACATTCATAAAAAAAACATACTGCTATTGTGATTTTCACACTCTTCGTGGACAAAAATAGACTAAGTAATAACCACCTAGAGTTTGGGTGGTGTTTCCACAGCTTCTTCTGCTTGAAGTCAGTTCAAGGCAAACTGGAAGTGATATCATAGGGATGGGGAACCATGCTCTCATTTTTTTTTTCCCTTGAAAAATATGAAAAGGTTGCTTCCCTTTGCAAGTTTGAAACCAAAGGCAAAAGTCAACAGACCAGAACTGAATCCTTCCCTGTACTATTCCTAATAGACACTTTTCTAGAGAAGACATCCAGATGGCCAACAGGCACATGAAAAGATGCTCAACGTCGCTCCTCATCAGGGAAATACAAATCAAAACCACACTCAGATATCACCTCACGCCAGTCAGAGTGGCCAAAATGAACAAATCAGGAGACTATAGATGCTGGAGAGGATGTGGAGAAACGGGAACCCTCTTGCACTGTTGGTGGGAATGCAAACTGGTGCAGCCACTGTGGAAAACAGTGTGGAGGTTCCTCAAAAAATTAAAAATAGACCTACCCTATGACCCAGCAATAGCACTGCTAGGAATTGACCCAAGGGATACAGGAGTGCTGATGCATAGGGGCACTTGGACCCAATGTTTATAGCAGCATTTTCAACAATAGCCAAATTATGGAAAGAGCCTAAATGCCCATCCACTGATGAATGGATAAAGAAATTGTGGTTTATATACACAGAATACTACTTGGCAATGAGAAAGAATGAAATCTGGCCTTTTGTAGCAACGGGGATGGAACTGGAGAATGTGATGCTAAGTGAAATAAGTCATACAGAGAAAGACAGATACCGTATGTTTTCACTCTTATGTGGATCCTGAGAAACGTAACAGAAGACCATGGGGGAGGGGAAGGGGGAAAAAAGTTAGACAGGGAGGGAGGCAAACCAGAAGAGACTCTTAAAAACTGAGAATAAACTGAGGGTTGATGGGGGGTGGGAGGGAAGGGAGGGTGGGTGATGGGCATTGAGGAGGGCACCTGCTGGGATGAGCACTGGGTGTTGTATGCAAGCCAATTTGACAATACATTTTAGATTTTAACAAAAAAGGACTTTTCACTTGGAGTTACTGGTGATACACATTTCTTCTGGAAGCGGGGCACAAGAGGGCAGACTTGAAAATGCTAAGGAACAGTTTGTCTTGGATCTCTGTCCCATGTTCACCTGAACACGTGACTTTAAAGTCTTCAGTGGAGGGCTTGTGACTTCACAAACTGTACATGTTTAACATGCATTACAGGGAAGTAAGAAGAACTCATCCTAATTTCTAAGCAAAATAGAGAAATTCAGCTTTCTCTCTTTTTTTGGGGGGGGGAATGTTTATTTATTTTTGAGAGACAGAGAGAGTGCAAGCGGCAGAGAGAGAGGGAGACGCAGAATCTGAAGCAGGCTCCAGGTTCTGAGCTGTCAGCACAGGGCCCGACACAGGGCTCAAACCCATGAACTGTGAGATCATGACCTGAACTGAAGTTGGACACGTAACCGACTGAGCCACCCAGGAGCCCCTCAACTTTCTCTTTAAACTACTGCATTGGACACTATGGAATTTTGGTACAGAAATAAAAGAACTGTTTACAAAAGAAGTTCTCTTTCAAGAACTCTAAGAACAAGATCAGACAGGAGGCAAAAAGGAATAGAAATTGGAATTTTTAAAATCACTGAATTTTAAATTCAAATGGGAATGCATCTTTGAATAGAAACTATTACTTTTTTTTTTTTTTTTTTTTGAGGGGGAGAGAGGGGCAGAGGGAGAGGAGGAGACAGAGAATCAAGCAGGCTCCATACCCAGCACGGAGCCCGACACGGAGCTCACTCTCACAATCCTGAGATCATGACCTGAGCCAAAATCAAGAGTAGGATGCTTAACCAACTGAGCCACCCAGGTGTCCAAAAATATTGCATATTCTAATCACATTAAAATAGTATGTTCAACTTATTGCTTGTTATTTTCTTTTTATACATTGTTTCAATTACTACAAGTATTGTCATTGTAATTTATTTACTCTGATTCTAAAAAAAAAAACAGTAACTTCTTAATACTAAATTAGGAATCACTGCTTTAAATACACAGCTAAATAAGGAAGTATGTCCAACACTAACTACTTACATCTGTAGTCATGTCATGTTTGATACACCTCCAGTATCAATGGTTTGTTTTTGAACAGTGCTAGTGGAGGGGCGCTTGGATGGCTCAGTCAGTTAAGCGTCCGACTTCGGCTCAGGTCATGATCTCCTGGCTTGTGAGTTCGAGCCCAGCATCGGGCTCTATGCTGACAGCTCAGAGCCTACAGCCTGCTTTGGATTCTGTGTCTCCCTCTCTCTCTGTCCCTCCCCCAATCTCTCTCTCTCTCTCTCTCTCTCTCTCTCTCAAAAATAAAGGTTAAAAAAATTAAAAAAAAATAGTGAACAGTGCTAGTAGAAAACTATATTGCCTCTTTCCATTCAGCAGCTTTGAAAAACTGAATAAAGGCACCAACACATTGATTGCCTCTTTAATCTTGAAATACTTCTTTCCCTAGAACACAGAATATATATCACTAAAATTACATGGATGAAAGAGCTACAAATTGAGAATGTCACTATTAATAGTCTGCCAAAATCTTCTAACAACTGCAGTGCCTCACAGTTCATATTTTGAGCAAATTGAACGAACTTCTGAAATTTAATGACTATACACCTTTGCTTGAATATTCCATGGAAACAGAAAAAAACTAACAATGGTTGAGTATTATTTTCTATGGGCTTTTTGTAATAATTGTCTAATTCTATGCTGAAAATTCAACCACAGCATCACTAACATAAAAGAATTTGTTGTGCAAGCAATATGCTATGAATATACTGTGCAGAAACTGTATACGAGATTGGGTAACTACAAATTCAGTATGTAATTCAGTATGTAATTTCCATATCAAAAGAAATCTCAATACATAAATTACTGGCACTTATTAAAGAGGACATATATTCCCAAAGGATTGAATTTATCAGCAACCATGAATAATGTCAGTAAAAAGTAAAATAAAAGTGCCTTTAAGTTCTGTATTCTATCCATTTTATTTTTTTACACAATACTAAAAAAGAACAATTAATATTATTTCATTGAGTGGCTCCGCCAGGAAGAAACAGTAAATGCTTCCTGGAAAGTGGAGCATAAGTCACTTCCTATCATAAATCTATGGATTCTGTGCATTAGTAAAGACTTAACAGGACACAATAAATATTCACTGAATCAATGCATGATCTTGTCATCCAGAAATTCCTGAATTTAACAACCACTAAGTCACTAATGTGTGCAGAATCATTTCCTTCCTTCCTCATACCAATTTAGTCCTGTGGAATTCTTTCTCCATAGTGTCTCTTACACTTATGCTTTCCTTCCTACACACTCTCGCCATTGAGATTATCATCATTGTTCTACTCATTCATTTAATGTCAGGACCATCAGTTTCTTCTGCTCCATCAGTTTCTTCTAAAAGACAGCAACAGTACCCGGCTTGTGGGGTTTTTTTTTTTGGGGGGGGGGTGGGTAAAGATTGGATGATACATGCAAAACACTGAGTACACAACTCTAGCTTCATAAGGAGGACAGGAATGAAAGGAGACCACAGACTGGCAGAGTACTACATATTTGAGAAATGTGTGACCACCACCCTTGACCAGTGAAGGGGGTTTCACACTATCTGGAGTGATGGAAAATAAGAAAAATAAAGTGGATCGTCTAGGACTTTTGCTGTTACTTCTCTCTTGAAAATTGCCTTTTGTCCATTTCTCTTCTCCAAAAAGTGAAGTACAGAGCAAGTGTTAAGTGAAACAAGAACCAGTTGATAACCTGGTAGCATAAAGAGAAAATTGAGAAGTAAAATAAGTTTTTTTTTATTATTTGTGTTGTATCTTTTCATAATAAACACAGAAAATTAAGAGTTTAACGGAAAAGCAAAAAAAGAAAAAAAGAGTATACCAGGAACACACAAGCATTTCAATTTAATAATTATATAGCACTTATTATATGTTTAGTGCTGTGTGCAGCACCTATAGACGATAACAAAAGAAATCCTTGACCTTGAGGAGTAGAGGCATGTAAACAAAGCATGTGGGAAATGGGTAGACAGTGCTGTAAAAGCCCAGAGGAGGGTTCAGTTAGCTCAGTCTAGAGATGAAGGAAACATTTCTAAGACGAGTGGGCTCCCGAAATAAAGTTTAAAAGATCACCAAGAGTGAGCTTTAAGAGGGATAGGGTAATGTGCTCCCAGGAAAAGGGAATAACTTGAACAGAATGTGAACACAGAACAACAAGGCCAGTTAAAAGGAAATCATAAAAAGAGGAATTATCAATTGGTTGGTTAGAAGCCTATCCAACATGCCTCAGGGCTTAATTCCATCACATGTAATGGGTTCTGGATGGGGCTACAGAGCATTCTAGCCAGATGTCACAGATTCCACCATAACTTTTCCTCTGCATTTATAAGGACCTCTGATAGCACATGATTGTACTGATTTTATAGGAGACTCTCAGGCATGTCTTCTTCTATTGTTACCAGGAGATAAAGTCCACAATTCTCATTCTGGCAAGCACCTTGACTTACTTGACGTGGATAAAAATGGGGAGACTAAGCAAAATGGTCTTCAGTTCTTTCCCACCAGACTTCCTCCTCTCAGCTGATGATAAGCTCATCCTTTCAACTGCTTAGTCTGAAATCATCCTTGATTCCTCACACATCCTTTATCCAACCCATGATTAAATATTTCTGTCTTGGAAAGACATTCAGAATCCAATAATCCAATAAAGTCCTTAAACCCCACTGCTAGAACCCCTATAACCAAGTCTGGATTACAGCAACCGTCTCCACATTGGTTTACCTGCTTCCACCATGAAGTTTAAGATTTCCTCAGTGATCTCTTTAAAGCCTAAGGCAGGGGCACCTGGGTGGCTCAGGTGGTTAAGCGTCTGGCTCTTGATTTAGGCTCAGGTCATGATCTCACAGTCTATGAGTTCAAGCCCTGAACTAGGCTCTGTGCTGACAATGTGGGTCTGCTTGGGATTCTCTCTCTCCTTCTCTCTCTGCCCCTCCCCGGCTCATGCTTGTGCGAGTGCACACGCTCTCTCTCTCTCAAAATAAGTAAATAAACATAAAAAAAAAATCCTAAGGCATATTGAGTCCCATTGCTGCTCAAAAGTCGGCAATGATTCCCCATCCCCAGCTGGTGGGAGAGCCACCCTACCTTCAGCTGGCACACCAAGTCTCACCACTTCCCTGAAATCAGCTTTTACTCTCTCAATCACTATGCTCAAGCCACACCAGTCTTCTGTTTCTCCTCCCTGCCTCAGGATGCCAGGCTTTTGCACTGGCTTCTTCCTCTGCCTGGAATATTCCCCCTCCCCCCCCCCCCCCCATATCCACATGACACTTACTTTTTTCAGTCTTTCATTAACTATTACCTTCTTGATGCAGCCTACACTGATCATTGTATTTAAAATCACCAGGCTTCACCCTTCGCACTTTGACCACTTTACACTGGCTATTTTCCATACAATTTACCTCCTTTTAAAATAGTAAAGGATTGGGCTCAGTCAGTTAAGCATCTGACTCTTGGTTTCAGCTCAGGTCATGATCTGGTGGTTTCTTGAGTTTAAGCCCTGCATCGGCCGCTGGCAGCACAGAGCCTGCTGGGGGTTTCTCTCTCTCTCTCTCTCTCTCTCTCTCTTTCTCTCTCTCTCTCTCTCTGCCCCTCCCCCACTCAGACTGTCTCTGTCTCTCTCTCAAAATAAATAAATAAACTTATAAAAAATTAAAAAAATAAAATAGCACAGGATTTCCTTATTTATTATTCTTTTTATTATTCCATTTTATTATTTTACGTATTTATTATTCTTTATTATTTTCTCCCTTTGGCAGTTAAACTGGAACAAAGCTTATTAAGTAAGCATTCAATAAATAATATGAAGACAGGAAAAAAAATGAAGTTCTTCCAGCTCTAAAAAATGATCTAATTTATTAAAAGTGGCAAGAGGTTAGAAAAAAGCACAATGAGGTGACATCTCCATTTTTTTAGACCAGTCTCTGGTTCTTATTAACTATGAAAATATGTAAAGCCCAATCATTTAATTCTTTTGGATGTTGGTTTCCTCAGGAGTAAAGTAAAATATCTTGACCAGCTTATCTATAATAGCTCTTACATCTTTAAAATATAAATGATTCTGATTTGATTCTGTTTAATAAAATTCAGATACTTCCAAATCATTATTATCTCATAATGGACAGCACCAATCAGCACATTAATTCATTGACTACTTCTGGATGATCAGTAAAATTCTGCCTTGCTAAAACGATAGCATTATGGAATTCAAAGCTTCTGCAATTGTTCACCAACAACTAAGGGGAGTTCTTTGTCTCCTTGTGGACCTGCACCCAATAAGAAGACACAGCGACACATTTAATTATGCATGCGTATGACTATCCATAGTATTATCAATCGAGGCCATCTTGCTGGTGAGGAGGGTTTTCTCTCTGAAACCATCTAAAACCATGTAGTTCTATTTCTGGCTGACAAGTAGACAGATGATTATCCCTCTCAGCTCTCCTTCTAATTGCTGAAGACAATGCAGAGATGACAACAGCACAAAATACACAAAGGAAAAACCACATGAACAAACCCAACCAAAATGGTAGTGTACCCACATCTTTGTCAAGATGTCCCTGGAAATTCCTGTCCCTTTCGTCAAGCCCGTTATAGCAATAGCAAGCTATCAAATTTGGAATTCAAGGAAATGTAATTTAAAGAATTGCATAGTAATGGTGGCTCGTGCTTACACAGTGCTTATGTGCCTGGTACTATTCCAAATGCTTTACGTGCATTAACTGATTTGATCCTCACAAAAACCCACGAGCTAGGTACAATTATTGCCACCATTTCACATACAAGGCAACCGGGACACAGACAGTCTATATAACTTGTACTGTCACACAGCCACACACAGAGCTTGGATTCAAACTCACACAATCGGGATCCAGTGTGTGTTCTTAATCACTACACTATCACGAAATAAAATTCCTTGTAGCCTGAAGTCTCTTACTCCCCATGATGTGAACTTTTCAGGAGAATGTATATGTTGCTATATATGTGCTACATATACAAGCTTTGCAAATCATACAGTAAGATGCCCAGAATCATGTTTCCATAAACTCTGTAACGACTGCAGTCTATATTAAATTCCTCTAAGTTAAGATTTCAGAAATGTAACGTGTGGTTTCAAATCATTTTCTTTCTTCCTGTGTTGCCGTAAGCAAGTCACTCTTGGGGTGCCTCAATTTTTATTCCTGACATATGCAAATGGGACACCTACTTCACATGAAATATTTTTTTTCTAGACATTGTAAAGACCACAAAAATGAACCAGCTATAACTCAGAAACCTTCCAGTATAAGTGATAAGCAAGCATCCAAATAAGAACATCATGAGTGTGAATGGGGTAAATACCTTGATGAGGCACAAACAACGTGCTATGGGGCTCTAGAGGAGGGAGGGTCTACATCTGATCTGGAAGGTGAGTCCTGAGGCCTGAGCAGAACTAGGTAAGGTAGAGACTGTGGGAATGGAACATTTTTGGTAGAGGCAATAGAATGTGCAGACTAGAGGATAGAAATAAAATAATATTCCAGGTGGAATCCCAATTGGCTAGGACATGGTCCATACGGTTTGTGGCGGGGAAGGGGCAGCTGGAGTTGGATCCGTAGGAAGCCTGACGTCCTGCTATGAGAGGACCTTGGATACCAGAGAAGAATTTATGGGATAATATAAGTGTTTTCTAAATATTGGCTATGGTGAACTCAAGAAATGAAAATGAAGTGAACGTCATTTCTCTTTTATAAATCATAAGATTTCTCAAATCTATTTTGCAACATATAATAACACACATTGACGCTACAGCTTTATAGAGTTCATATGTTCAAAAAGTAATTTCCTATTAGGTATTATAACCAATGTCTAAAGATTACTAACTCCATTCTACATATTATGAGAGGAGTGACAAGTGACCACATAAGAAACCAGAATTAGACTCGGGCCCTCTAAATCTAAGCTCCCAAAGACCCAAGCAGTTACTCTTCCTCTCCATCTGTCATTCACCTGTCATCCTGAACTCTGCTGATCCAGAACACAGGAAGAGTCAGGTTTGAGAAGCAAAATATATGTCACCAAAGCTTATGTATTTCTCAAGGAGAGAACCTTTCTCAGCGACATTTTACCTTTTATACAAATGTTTAATCTGCTGGAAACTTGAGTTACAAACCCCACGAGAGATCAGAACTGTGAATTAAAAGAAGTGTGGAAAACTATTTCATTAATATATACCGATTGCAAACCAGCCTGATAGCAGAAAGCATACAATACATAAAAACACCAACATTTTCTGGTTGTGTGTGATCACTGGCAAGAAGTTGAACATTGTTGAGCCTGTTTCTCTGTGCTAAAAGATTTGGTTTCTACTGTCTCTATGAAACCTAATTGTGATTCTGCAGTAAGCTAAGACACATTCAAAATATATACCACTCTAAGGTTAGAGTTTCTAATATAACTCAACATGATCTAATAAGATAACATTATTCAAGAAAGTTGTAATATAACCCACTATATCCTCAAGACATAACAGTACCCAACATTGATAAATCCTATTTAATAAGTAGTTGAGATTATTAAAATATTTCAATCCAAAATGGAGAACATCAATTTTTCATGGTGATAAATCATTAGCTATTTAGAAAACTCAGCAATCCAGAACAACCAATTTCCCAAAGATTTTTCATAAGCCAAAGACTTAGTGTACTGATAGCAATGTTTTTATGTATAGTTCACTAAATAGGTAGGTGTTATATAGGTCCTTGACCTGGGCAGGGGTTAATTTTGATATCTCCCTATGGTCATTGAAGTAGAAAGATAAAATGAGTAAAGTAATTATTTTATATAATGTATTTTCTGTTCTCTTTGAAAAATCACAAGAGTTGTGTGATGGGAAAAACTCTAAAAATGCAGCTTGCTTTAAGGATCATAGTGTGAAAAGATCAGAGTTGTAACACTGAATGTTGCCACTAATCATTCTTAAGATTTGCTTTGTAGGCGAGACTTAGCATCATGTAACAATCAATGGTTACTGATTCCTTTTGCTCCCAGAAGAGCAAGCAATTATGACCCAGGAAGCTTCACCAAGGGATTACAAACAAATGCTAACAAGAGTTCAATTCCACTGTCCTTAGACCATTCCATTTATTTATGGAGCTTTTATTGCATGACACCAACATATTTCATAAAACAAATACTTCCTGTTACTTAGCAAAGGAAGAGGCAACATTGAAAGTCGTCAGGCTAATCATGGTCGAGTCTGCGGTTAAGGTCTCACTTCACTCTCTCCCCCAACTCATCCAGTGAGAAACCACAGGTCTGGGCCATCCGCTCCATAACCTCTGATGCTCTGGGCGGGACACCACCTTCAGAATAGGGTGGGAGAATGGGGCCGACCGTGCAGTGAGATTAGTGGAAAAGTAATGGCGGGGTTTGAACAGCAGAGTAAAGAGAAAAGTAACCATGGGATAGCAAGTAAGAAAGAAATACAGGGAGAGAAAAGGGAGAAGAACTGGAGAAATAAAATCATATCAACATTTGACATGGACATAGGTACCTAAGTTAAGACTTGAGGATCCTAGTGACACGTGTTTCCTTACTAATTAAGTTTTATTTCTTGTGGCAACTCTCCTTGTCTTCCATGTTGTTCTTATGTTCCTTCCAAGTAGATCTGAATGAATATTTGGACATCTGGCTTACTTTTGAATTATGAGTTTTCATAATAAGATAAGTTATGGAGGAGAGGTGATTTCTTTTTTTATTAGAAAATTTCTTGAATATAAAATTCTATACTAACTTTTACTTAAAACAAAGTTCATAAATTTCCCCTTTGGTGAGGATAAACGGCACCTCAAGAAAGATGCTTCAAACACTCAAGTGCTTATCACTGAAGATTTGTGCCGTAAATCAACTCTCGTCACATCATGTTCTTGATGACAAATAGAAGATGTTTTTACCTTGGGATATTTTCCACTATATTTCATCACATTTTCTTGGGTCGGTCAGCTTATTTGCACTGCTCAGTCAGAGCAACCTATACCTGGGTAAACTCTGCCCAAGATTGTTATCAAATATTTCCCCCTTAAAAGTGGCTGCCTCATTGCTCTGATATTGATTCAGAGTTCCACTTGTG
Source organism: Prionailurus bengalensis (assembly GCF_016509475.1). NCBI lineage: Eukaryota > Metazoa > Chordata > Mammalia > Carnivora > Felidae > Prionailurus > Prionailurus bengalensis. The sequence goes on along the minus strand of NC_057344.1, from coordinate 30,407,663 downwards.
CAGTTAATCCAATATACTTGAGTTAATAACAATCAAGATGACCAAGCATTAAAGTTTTCACATAATTCTAATTCTACTTAAAGAATAAATGAAAATACATATATTTTGCTAATCACTATACATTTTGTAAATGAAAGGCTCTCATAAATGATAACAAAAAATCAAAGTGCCTTAAGTGCATGTACCCAGAGCAGCACTAATTTTCTTTTTTTTTTAGAATTGTGACCAGTAATCCAGCTTATAAAAGTTCATTTGAAAATCACTGTGACAGAATCTCCAGCATATTTTTAAGGTACAATTACTCTCTACTTCTATAACAATATTTTTTTCTTTTTTACTTTTTACAAGCCTCTAGCAATTAAATGTGGAACTAGAATTGGTTTTTTTCAAACATTGATAACTTTTTCCTCTACACTTTAAAGGTTTTTATTTATCTAATTTTATTAAGTAATCATCAAACCATCTTCCCTTTTATTTGGAATATTATGTGTATATATATATTATGTGTATATATATATATGTATATATATATAAAATTCATACCATATATAGTATTTATATTGTAGATATAGTATCTTTAACCAAATTAAAAGAACTTCTGCATTTGATTTCATTCAAAGATTGTATGTAAATTGTTATTTCCATGGGCTTTGTGAAATGGTGAAAATGGCTTAATTCCTACCTTTTGGTGTCTAGAAATCCCAGTTGGCAAAAATGAAGAGTTAGGTGAATGTAATTTTCATTTAGATCAAGGATTCATCCCATGCACTACAGCTAAACCATATAGATTCCTTTTCATTATCTCAATCTTCCCACAGAATGTGCTTCTTTGACAAACACAGTTTTAGTCACCTTTCCCCCCTCTTCCAAGTAACTCCTTATCATTGTACCCAGGAGAAAGCCCATTACATCCTAAATTTTGGACATTACCCTAAGAATAATTATATATTCCAGCCAATTTTGGGGGGAAAATCACTCTTTTTATGGTACTAGGATTCAAGAAATTGTAAAGTTCTATTATCAGTCTAATAGAAACCAAATTAATTCACCTTTTAAGACTACCTACAATTTATTCCTAAGAATGTTAACACTCATGAGTATATGTGTATATGAACCCTGACAGAGAGGAAGAAGAAGAAAGAAGTTAATAATTCTTAAGCTTTGTACTCCTATGAGGTATTTTCCTTACATACAATAACTTATCTTGTCCTTCACACAATCTCATAAGAGTTGTAAGTATTAATATCCCCATTTGTTTAGATGTAAATTCTAAATCTCAAGTCGTGAAGTGATTTGCTCAAGGTCATATGGCTTCTAAGTGGTACAGCTGGGACTTGATGTCAAGTTTCCAGTACAATTTCCACTTCACCATGATGCCTCTTCCACTCTTAGTTCTAAGTTTTTCATGAGCTTCCCCAAACTCCTAAACTCATTCTCCAAAGTGTTACAAAACCACTTTGTCAAGACCAAAGGAAGAAAAGAACAAAGAATCAAAAGTAGAATGAGGGGGAAAAAATTGGTACTGGTTTCATATTTGGTATGGTTTAGTTCTAGGACTTGGGTGTTACCCAACATCTCATTTAATCCCCTAAACAGGTCCAAGGGATGCATAGTGCTATCCGCAAATACAAATGAGGAAACAGATTCAGAGGGATGATCTACCTTGCTCCAGGCCATGAGAAAGACAGGTATGATTAAAATTCAGGTCTGCCCAACTGGTAAGCTAATGCCCCGGGGACAAGAGACTTGAGACAATCCAAGATGTAAGAGGCCTGAGAGATAAATATATCTAATAATCTGCTTGGAACATGAATCTCCCTCAAATGTGTCACTGTTTAAATATTTCCATGAAGAAGAAACTTTCTTTCCAAATACATATTTTATTTGGAATAACTTTGATTATAAAAAAGTTCTCCTGTACACCATATTGTTGGGAAAGGTATGCCCATCCAATCTCTGCTCAAGAGGGGTGTCCTGCACTGATCAAAATTGTACATGTAGAATGGTCTTTTCTAAAGAGGAAGTCTGCAATGGAGTGAGAGAAATTACTCATTAGGACTTACATGATAAACAGGAAAAGCAAAGTCATTGAGAGGAAGATAATACATGTACTGTTTGCATATAAATGCCGAAGGCAGTTTGGAAAAGAAAAGGAAGGTGTAGTGAAAACCGGGAGGATTCCAGTTTCCTCTCAGCACTCATATAATTAGCTGGAGTGACCTTGGTCGCTTCACTTTTGCAAATCTGAATTCCTCACTTCGGGAGTGACTCAGATAATTTTTACATATGTTCGACATATAAAATTCTATGATTATAGAATATCAATTATATTATTTGGAAACAACCCTTGAGTGCTTACAAACACACACACACACACACACACACACACACACACAATAGTAGATAAAATTCACCTCAGCAAACATGGCAGTGTGGTCTGAGGTGATGAAGATGAACTCTATTCCCAGCTCCTCAATCACTTTTCATGTGGATGGTACACGAACCCAAGTTTTCATTCAGTTTGGGAACCAAACCTTAATGGCAGACGTTAGCCTTTCTCTGCATATTGAAACTAAAAATCCTTGGGAGTGTTTTAATATTCTTTTTCTATAAGCTAAAACAATAAATGGAAAATATGACCAAAAAAAAAAAAATAAAACAAAAACATTTATAGCTGTCAGCTTTCTAGAATCTGAAAATAATTTTACCATATTTACATGTTAGAATTAAGTATAGGGGCTCTCAGTCGGTTAAGTGTCCGACTTCGGCTCAGGTCATGATCTCGCAGTTCGTGGGTTCGAGCCCCGCGTTGGGCTCTGTGCTGACAGCTCAGAGCCTGAAGCCTTTTCGGATTCTGTGTCTCCCTCTCTCTCTGACCCTCCCCCATTCATGCTCTGTCTCTGTCTCAAAAATAAACATTAAAAAAAATTTTTAAAAAATGAAGGTGACAAGAAGAAATGCTGAATTCAGAGAGCATATGCAGTGTTAAGTAAAGACATATCTCAGGTTGATTCAAATTGTCTAACTAGATTCTTAAAATTCATTAGAAGATAAGTTCTATGAGGACAAGAAATTTTACTGTTTTTCATTGCCATAATGCCAATCTAGAACAGTGCCTGGTGCACAGGAGGTGTTTAATATGTATTTGCTGAATTAAGAAAAAGAAATAACAGAAGAAAATCATTGGCATACAAAAATAATAAAAAGGGAAACATGACCAAAAAAGTAGACATGGTATGGTTTACGGCTTAAAAGAAAGCTCAAACAGATTCAGTCGAGAAGTTATATTCTAGTTCTCAGTTTTATTCTAGTGCTTCAGTGAAGCTTCTAGCTTAACTTTAGACAAGTCATAACTTTTTTATGCCTCCGTTTCTCAATCTACACAATCTCTCTCTCTTTACACTTTAAAAGGATCCTATGAGGTGACAGTAAAAGGAAAAGGGAAGAAGGAAGAACAAAGATACATGGTTTGGGACATAACGACTTTCTGGGAATGCAGAACTGCTGATTTGTACACACATGTAAAAGTCAGAGAGAAACCAGTATGAATCATACTAAGGAACCGAAGAGGGGGCAATAAAGAAGAGGGACAAAATTTTGAATGAATTGTGCCAGTAAGAAACCAGGCTATTGTCCTAGAGACGTATTTTTGTATGTGTGTTTGTAACATGTGTAAGTACCCCTCAGTTGAAATGCAATACAATTGTATGTGAAAGAAAAGATCAGTGAATGTTTAATATTTTAGAATGCAATGAAATGTTGGTAAATAAAGCCAAAGTGGCATAATTAGAAAAATAAGGAAGATTCAAGAGATAATTGGGTAGGTGGGGAGGGAGAGGAAGGAAGAAAACCGATTTAGGTATAAAGGAACAAGGAGACACAGAATGGGCAGGGAAGAGGTGAGCCACAGGGCCATCTGCTATATGTCAGCAAAGAGCCCACCCTAGAAAACCCAAGCTGTTTTCGACAGCAAGCTGAACACTGTATGGATGAGCAAATAAACAGGAAAAAGACTACCACTACTGAGAATTTAATAAAAGCAAAACAAGAAGGTGGGAAGAAAACGGAATACTATGAACTATACATGCTTGACCAGTGGTCCCACTTGACATACGTCCCTGTTAATTGGGTGCCACTTAAACTATCAGAGTTGCTGTCCAGTTCACACTCTCTGGAACAGGGAAAAGCCGACAGGAGAAAAGAGCCATGTGTGGATTTAAATTCAGGGGGACAAGACATGTCTCTGCTTTCTCCTATTTAGGATTTCACTGAACCTTTCAGCATTTTGCGACTTTTAGTAAAAGAATGTCACTAAATCTTCAGAACCTGGGTTTCCCCCTCATCAGCAAGTTAGTAAAATTATTTGGTTTCAGTCGAGGATCTTTCCATTTCTCCCAGTTTTTAATGTCTTAGGCATTAAGCAAGTTTTGGTTAAAGTGGAGAAAAGTTCTTTGAAATCACCACTCTGAAATCACCGACAAGGAATTGTAGGTTGCAAGGAACTGGATGAATCTATTGGGCTTAAAATAAATGCCATTTTTAAATTGAAGGAAAGAAATCTTTTGGTATATTCAGTTAATCACGCTGAGCTTTTGCAAATGGTAGTGATCCCTATCCTCATTGTGGTAACAATGGTTTGCCATGCAACCCAACACAAAGAGATTTAAGACAAAGCAAAACAAATTTGGCCTGAGTTGAAAATACTAATACGTTCTTATACTACAGAGTCTGTTGTCAAGCAGGCTCTCCCATCCAGAAATACATTTGCTTCCAAGATGGCACTATAGTTCCCCGGCTACAATTTAATTAATCACCTCTTTTTATAGTAGTCTGAGTTTGCAACCTCTCAGAGTCAGTTCTTTCCATATAAATAGAAGGTAAGAAAAATTTTAAAGCCCAGGCAAAGAAACAAAATTAATAGTTCAAGTAGGGGCCCCAGTGAGAAATAAAAACGTAACTATTATCATGGCAAATAAAGATTGTGGTAGTGGAAAACCACCAATCACACACAGAAAAACTTAAGGATTAAAAAAAACAATGCATATGTATTTTCCAATCCTGTATTAGGTTTCTTAAAGATCTAGATGGATGCATGGATTAGTATTGTGAAAACATGAAATTATATTACCTTATGCAAGAAATACCCATTTGAGAAAACCTGATGCAGCTACTATTCCTCTGGACAATTAAGAATGCTCTGTATTGCCTTTTATTACAATAAAGAATGTTTTAATTTTAAAAAAAGTCCGTGGAAAGGGGAGTAATTCCCCTTTGTATAGAATAGCCCTAATACTAGAGGGTAGATTGGTTGGGGAATTACAGAGCAGACACAATTACTAGGATTGTCTCTCTTCCACTCTCTCAGGATCCAGGATAAAGAAGAATCAATTAGCCCTCAACAGACTATGACCTTGAAGGCTACAGCTCTGTGCATAATATGCTGAATATGCTGAGGCAGATAGAACGGGGAGAGTTACGTCCTGAAACCACCAAAGAGCATGTTTCAGATATGATAACGTCATGTTAAGATTATACCATCACAGCTGAGTTCATGTCAAAAACATGCATGACAGAAGGATAGGTCTGGTTCTTCCTGTGACGAAGCAGTACTTTCTTAGTTGAAGAGAAAAAAGTGAATGAGGTCACAAATGACAGTCTAATTCCAAGCTCTTTTGTGTGTGTGTGGTTTTTTGGGTTTTTTTAGTCAATGGTTACAAGCTTTTTAAGACAACAAAAGCAACCACTTACGAGTGTCTGAAAACAAAGCTTCCTGGACCAACCCCCCCCCCCAGTCCCCCTGCGCAAAAACCAGACTCATAAATTTTTAGGATACTCATGCTTTTGCTGTTGTTTTCAGGCACTAGGCTAAAACATTAACACCGAGTTTCCCATACAGAAAGCCTTATAGGTGGCAAAGTGATAAGCACCGTCTACCCCTAACTTTTCAGGAGAAAACTACTTCCCATACTGCTTTTCCAGGCTTATCTCCAATGCATTTCAGAGTGCTGCAGCTGTGTCTCTGGCCAGAACTGGCCACCGTGATGCTTTTAGGCAGCAGTAAATCTTTTCCACTCAATGCAAATGCCAGAAAATCAATGCCCTGGCTTGAAAACCGAGAGAAGAGAAACTATATGGAATATGTACCCTCTTAAAACACTTAGTAGAAGAATTTACCTGAAAACATAATTTCTCAAAAAGTCACTACATACTTTGTGACACGGTCCTAAACCAGAAAAAGGGACTACATGGTTCTCTGCTTCCTGCCCCCCGTCCCCCAAAAAGATGACAAAATTATGGAATTTACCAAAGGAGTTTTTTGTTTGTTTGTTTTTTCTTCATAGGGTCCTCTTTCTTTTTCTGGAAAACTAAACCTATCCGGGCACATTTTAATTAAAGCCAAGTTTCAAACGATAAAGACAAAGAAGTAACCTTGTCTTCATGGGGAATGTTGCTTCTCTTTGCAGGATCTGTACTTGCTTTTTATAGCCTGTCATTTCATCTGGGTATTATTTCCTGGTCACTTTGCCAGGTGGGAAGAGGCGGTGAATGCAGTGATGTCTGTCAGACCTTTAATGATGCTTCAGGGATTTGATAAAGATACAGAGCAGTGTCTGCAGAAAGGAGGTTCTTTACTAATTACACCTGAAAAACAAGCCTCTCTCTCTCTTCTTCTTCTTCTTCTTTTTTTAAATCTTTGCCAGCAGTTTCTGCTGTGTGTGAAATGAAATGATCTTGAATCACAAGCAGATCAAGTTTTCTGTGTTTCTATACCACACGGCTCTACCCCACACAGAACATCATGTCTGGAAAAGACATTCTTTATTCTTCCTTACCACCCAGAGGGGAACCGAAGGGGTGAGGATTTCATCGCAGAACCCTCGCCCTCAACTCTTAAGAGATTTTACACACGTTATTAAGGACTGGATTCTCTTGTCTTTTACTTTATTCCACGAAGGACATATTCAGTCAGTGGTAAAAAGTGGCAGAAGGCAGAGAAACAAAAATAAATCAGAAACATTTATAAAAAGAAGCCAGAGGCCACTCCTCCCTTCTCTACTGACGTGGGGAGCAACCTGACTAGTCATGGTTTCTGCCTTGTCAACTTTCCATTATAAAGCATTGCAGTGACCCAGTACGAACAGCAGCACATTGTTCTGTATCGTTTTAAGAGCGTGGGCTCTCTTCACTCACAGGTTATTAAACTGCACTGCTCCGGTCTGACGGGCAAAAAAAGACACGTCTGAAAAAAAAAAAACGATGTACCTTACTAATGGATCTTGTACTTTTTAATGACTGCCAAGGAAGCTATTTAAACATTTGATTACAGAAGAAAAAACTAATTTGGGGAAATCCTTTCATGCGGCATCGTACTGCGCCCTGAATAAAATAAAGCTGTCCCTCGTAAGTGCTCGGTAGCCGAAACTACAATCTGGGCAGGACGGCAATCGCCTGCCACTGGTGAGGGGTGAGCACTGTAAATGCGCTATCAGCAAGAACCAATTAAGACAGAAACGTGGTGAGAGCAGAGAGCAGTTAAGGGAGCAGGAAGAAGGCATGGAGGCAGATAACAGGCAGTGTGGGACCACTGCGTGGCAGAGGGCACCCGAAAGGTGAGGAGAGGTGATGGAAATCCACACGGGAGAAAGACAGACACAGAACCACACTCGCTGCTCTATGGAAGTCACATTTATAGTTTTGTTTTGTTTTAAAAAGGATGCTCTGTCTGATGTGTTCATTTTTAAAAGTGTTAGAAATCAACTGAATTGCAATTAAATTCAAGCATGACTCCCAGATGCTGAAGTTTTGGGTCCCCCACCCCAGACCGAACAGTCTGGCTGGAGGGAACACTGTTTCATACCAGCAGTTTGCAAGATCGTTTTACTCATCTCTTCAACGCCACCCCAAGCGCTCCAGTCACATGATGTGCTTAAACAAAACCATGCAATTAAAATAGAAGAAGACAAGGAAACAGCTCCATGCTCAAGAGAACGCCTTTTAGCGCCTCAAGCCCACCCCTTTCCATGATTCATCATCATCTCTCTCTCTCTCTACTTACAAAGTTTAGGAGCAGTTTGGAGATTAGTTTCTGTTGTTTGTGGCTGAGTTGCTGACTTGGGTGTTCTCACCTCAGGGTTCCGAGTGGGGAAAGGGAAGGATGCTGCAGTGGACGGCAGGAAAGAAAAAGCAAAAATACGATTCTTCGGGGTCGGGACCGCTGAAGGTTCAGAGGACACAACGGCATTGTCAACTTGCACTGTAACTTGAACCTCAGTTTCAGATTGAGCCCTAGAGACAGGTGAAGTGTATGCCTCAGATGCTACCCACACAGCTGAGGCAGCGGTTGGATCCAGAGAAATAATAGGGTCCTGGCCTAACCCCCCAGGGTCAAGGTGAGTAGGAGAGTCATACTCAAATATCTTGTCCACAAATACCCACTTGAGGCCAGCAATGCAGAGGCAGAGGCTGACTAGGCAAGCCAGAATGGGGACAATGCAGATTTTCTCCGAGTTGAGGCAACCTCTCAGGCGCTCAGCTTCCAGGCAGACACAGCAGGGAGCTGCCAGGCCCATGAGTCCGGAGGTTCGCCCATCTTCAGTCTGGGTCTCTGGCATGTCTTCTGCTGCCGGAAGCCCGTCAAGAGATGGGTCTGCACTCAGCTGAGTGGAGGGGCTGGAGGACCTCTCGGCGGCTCCCTCGGACATGTCTGGGGAATAAATCTCCATCGGCTCACCTCCAGAAGGCCTGGCCTCTCTCACGGTCCATTACCATGCAGAGCTCCCCCCAACCAAATGAGACAGCATCTTACAGGGGGAAATCGATAAGTCTTCCAAGTCCAAGGCCATTATCAAAAGCAAGAGGAGTTCAGGAGGGAGGAAGGAAAAAAAAGCCTCTAGCAACTACCAAATGAAAGTATACTGTAATTCTTTACTGCTGTTTCCGGGTTACTTTTGCAGTTCTTTCAAATGCTTCTCCAAACCATCCCGGCTGGTCAAGAGGGTCGGGGGGGCCGAGGGGCGGGGGGAGGCAAAATAGAAACTGAGCTGATCGTTGGTCAGTTAAGTAAACCAGTAGCCCAAACTGAAAGGCATGTTTCTCACCTCGAGCATCTGAAGCTGGTGTCTGCTTAGATGGAGAAAACAACTGTCATGCAGGAGAAGTAAAAGCAAAAGCAGGACCAGAGGTGGCGGCGGAGGCGGCAGCAGCGGCGGCGGCAGGAGAGGCAGCAGTGAGAGTAGCAACAGCATCCTGTTGTGTTAACGCGAAGGCTGAAAGAGGCTGAATCATTACACAGCAGCAGGTGCCTGCCCCGGGAGCATCACTGCAAACAGTATCATCACACAGGGATCCGAAGGGAAGAGTGCGGCCCGGAGGGGCGGTGACTCCCCTCCCCGCCCTGCCTCCGCCCCCACCCCCCCAACCACTCCTCTTTGTCCTTCTTGAGCGCTCATTCACTTTCTTCCCCCGCAGCTCTGCCCGGCTTCATAGTCTCTTTCTCTTCCTTTCCCCTCCTCATCCAAAGACGTTCTGTCTCTCTGTCTCTCTCTTTTTCCTCCCTCCTCCCTCTGTCCGCACTCCAGAGCTGCTGGCTGGTCTGAGTAAAATCAGTATACCCAGCGACGCAGGACTGCCAGTGACTTCCTATTTTATCCAATTAGAAGGAATAAAGGCCATCAAATCAAAGAGAAGCAGGCAGGCACCAGTTAAGCTCAGTCCCCATGGCCCCCACCCCTTTTCTTCCCTTTCTCTTTTTCTCTCCACAAAAGCAGCCCCAGTTTTCCACCCCCACCTTGCTTGCTTCTGGTCTTGCCGGCTCTCTTTCCTTCACCCACTGTGGGGTCAGAAAAAGCCAGCGATCGATGCTAGCAATCTAACAAAGCTGGGATGGGGCGGGGGATGTAGGTGGGACCTTATGGGTTGGACCTGAGGCTTGGCAAAGTCTGATATCTGATTCCTCCCTAGAGAGGTAAGCTTTTCAACAGCAATTTCTTCTTGCCTGCCGCTGAGAGATAGCATTCCTTCCCCTGCCCTCTAATAAGTTTTGTTCACCAAGAGGACTGTTATTACCTGATTTTCAACCAACAGTCAGAACGTGTTTTTTTTCGAACCTTGGACAGCTCTGCCTTCAGCCCTTTTGGCGATGATTGTGTAAGACTGCAATGCCCAGGGTGAAGTGCTGAGCCTATGCTGAAGGAGGGGTGGGAGGGAAGGGGAGAGGTGTTCATGGATCCCCACTCCGGTCCCATTTGAATTTCCATTTCCTCTTTCCACCCACAGCAGTCCTAGACTAATGTCAAGCTAATAAGAAACACTGGTAAATAGCGCTATGAAGGGAGCAAAAAGGCTACCACTTTGTTTTGAAATTAGCCTTCACGGTGACTCCACACTGCAGAGGTCTGAATTCCCCAGGAGCCGTAATATATACCACATGTCCTCCGCTAGAACCACACTGCAAGTATTAAGAAGAGTTTTCCATAAGAGCATGCCTTTGGGTTAGGTCTCAGTAGCTTTACCTTACAGATAGTTTCAATGCTGCTTTTGCCCCCCTTTTAAAACAGCAGCCGTTAAAAGACTGGAAGAAATGCCGTCTTTAACAGACAGCACGGGATTCCCTGAACCTCCCTCCTGTTCTTGCACTATATGCATCTGAGCCCTTAGTCCATGCTTTACCATGACTGGACACCCAAATGGTTTCCAAGGAACCATTCTGCTCACCTATGTCAATGGGAGTCTTAAAAGCTCTCTCTAAATCTATACTCCATAGCCATCATATGAGTCCCAGCAGCAATAAATTTAGAGCTCAAGTCCTGAGAAATTCTGCTTTAAGCACATTAAATTTTGTATAACACAATCTCCACCGCTTTGAAATAGTTTTAAGCTTTAAGTGGGCAAGCGAGAAGAATATTATCACATCAAAATAAAATCGGTCCATAATTATAAGTGATTTAAAGGATATTAACTCTCAAAACGTGTTTGCAGTACTATAACTAACAACAACTACAAAAGCCTGAACCAATTGGCCTAACTGCGATTATGACTGTGACAAGCTGATGGGCAAAATGACTTATCCTCCACATAACCTGCACTTATATACCAGTAACCAATATTTTAAAACAAGAATAGTTAAAATAAGATCCTGTGCCTAACTTTCTGGCTTTAGCCATTTGATTTTAAAGCAGTGAGAGTTTTCTGAAAGATTTTAGCAACGGACATGATATTTCATATCATGGAAAATCTATGGGGAAGCCTTTACAGTATTTATACTGAGAGGTATTCACATTTTGATTGTCAACATTCACGTGAATGTTCAGAACCGATATAAGCAAGTAAGTGTTTACACTAAATTAGGGTAATTTGTAATTACTTTAGAGATTACCCAGTTTAAATACACGGTACCTAACTCCTCACTTTTGCCCCAAACCAATACCACACTCCAATATAATACACTGGCACTTCATTCACAATTATCATCTCAGTTTCAAAACTCAAAATGGGGTTCCAGCAGCCCAAGCCAGGCAGGTAAGAGAAGATGCCAAGAACGGTAACCCAGAGTGAAGAAAAGTGGTCCTCAGCTTACACCAATAACAACTACCCACTTCACCTTAATTACCGAGAACAAACATATTCCGCCAACAAAGAAATTACTGGGCGCTGCTCTAATTGTCATCTTAAAGACCCTTAGAAAGGAAAACAACGTATCACACAAAGGCTAGAACAAAACGGCAGAAACAAAATCCTGTGGGCTGCCACAGCTGCCTTTTCCCCGAGGCTATTCAAATCTGTGGGATGTGTACGTGTCCTCCCTGGAGATGTATTCCATGAGCCCTGTGGCACCTCGAAGCTAAGATGAGCTTGCAGAAAGCCAGCATCCTGTAGAGTTCTTTCCCACCAAATCAGAAGGTAAATGTAATTGAGGAAAGGGGGTTGAGGACATAAAGAAGAAAAAAAAAAAAGAGAGAGAGAGAGAGAATTCTTCATGAATTCTCCCCTTGAGAGTAGGAACCAAAAGTTGCCCTTATCCCTTAACCAAATCCCCTATGGAAATAAAGAAGTGAGAAAGGGTGCTGTGGATGGGTAAGGGATCGGAATTTCCTTTGAATGAAACATGCCTGTCTGTAGGAAGAATTGCAAGGATATGTCGCGTTAACCCTCTAGACTCCACCCCAATAAAGCCCAGGAACACCCACATCTCTGCGTTCCCTTAAAAAAATGAAAAAGAGCAGATTTTTGCTACCTTTCAAAAACCACATTACCACCTCCTTCATCACAATAACAGCTACATTTAAGGAGCTCTGCCTTTGTGCCAGGCACTGAGCATATATTATTTCTTGTCTTCACTAATCCCGTACAGTATGTATCATCTTCGAAATAGAGAACTACTCAGGGAGCTTAGGTAACTTAGCCACGGACGTAAAGCTATTAAGTGATAGGGCCAAGATTTGAACAAAAGTCTGACTCATGCTGTTTCTGCTGAAAAATACCACTTTTCTTTTTAATCACAATAATGCATCTCAATATGTATTGCTTACCCATCACTTCAATGGGAGAATAAACGGACCAGAAAGTGTAATAATGAAAAAGGCTCAGTACCTTAATGTGGTTTGTAAACAAACTTACAGGTGCCTAGTTTCCAAAATAAGAGCTTTCCAAAATTTTGCCTAGTGATATCCAGAACTTGTAAAGATTAAGCATAGGCTATTTAGGGGTGCCTGGGTGGCTTACTCGGTGAAACATCCAACTCTCGGTTTCAGCTCAGGTCATGCATGATCTTGTGGTTTGTGAGTTTGAGCCCTGCATCAGGCTCTCTGCTGTCACTGCGAGCCTGCTTGGAATTCTCTCTCTCCTTCCCTCCTGCACTCTTTCAATTTCTGTCTCAAAATAAACAAACAAACAAACAAACAAACAAAAAGCACAGGCTATTTAAATGCTACCTATTTATAATTTCAATTGAAGGAGATCTTCCACAGTCTCAGTTCCAGAATTTTCTCTGGAAAGCTTTTCAATTATATGCTTCTGTGAAACAAATTGCCCTGAAATAGCTTAAAGCAATCACTGCTGTATTCTGTCTCCCTAGTCTGCGGGTTGACTGGGTTCGGCTGAGTGGTTCTTCTGCTGCATTTGATGTCAGCCGGGGCTGCAATCAGCTAGGATACAACTGAGCTGAAACACTGAGGATGGCACTCACGTGACGGGGAGTCGATGCCAGGTGTCAGCTGGGAGCTCGGCGGGGACTGTGGAAGGGTGCACCAACATGTGGCCTCTCTGTGAACCTTGGGCTTCTCACAGCATGGCTGGGTTCTGAGCAGAAGCATCCCAAGAGGGAAGAAGCCCAAGCCGCCAGCCATCCTGAGCCTTGAATGTGGAGGCTGCATGGGTCATTTCCATTGCATCCTACTGGTTAAGCCGTCGCAGCACCAGCTGACATTCAAGAACTGGGGAAATAGGTCTTGACTGGGGACAGTGACAAAGAACTTGCAGCCATTATTAATCCACCGCAGAAGATAAGGAAGTAAATGTTAGTAAGTCGACCTGGGTCAGGAGGGGACAGTAATACAGAACGGGATTTGGCAGAACAATATCAAAATACACTCGTATTTCTGATCCATTTTCACACTATTCCAGCTTCTGTCTAAGCTTGCTTCAACGAAGAAAAAAAAATCCTATTATATCATCAAATGTATTCAAATTCCTCTGCTACTTCAATTCAAGCTAGGTTATTGGGTGCAGCATTTATTTTAGTTATTTTATTATCAGAAGTATTTAGCTCAGCTCCAGCAGATGAAAGAGGATGGCAAATGCCAGTTCGCTTTTGACCATATAACCCAAACTTATTCTCTCTTTTACAGTTTTTTTTCCCCTGTATTTTGACTCTTTCTATCTCTGAAAAAGCTTATTCTTGCTCCTAAATTTTAGGGCTAAAAAAGTAGAGTTTACTTCGTGGTATCTCCAAATTACAGTCACCGGAGAGGACTACAGATAAAACATAATGATTTATGTATTTGCTAATGAATTATGAAATCACATTTAAAAAAAATTTTTTAAATGTTTATTTTTGAGAGAGAGAGAGAGAGAGAGAGAGAGAGAGAGAGAGTGCAGGCACATGAGTGGAGGAGGGGCAGAGAGAGAGGGAGACACACAGAAATCTGAAGCAGACTCCAGGCTCCCAGCTGTCAGCACAGAGCCTGACACAGGGCTCAAACTCGGGAACCGCAAGATGGTGACCTGAGCTGAAGTTGGATACCTAACTGACTGAGCTATTCAGGTACCCCTGAAATCACAGTTTTCATAAGAAAGCTTCATGTTCCAAAGGTGACCTTTAAAACTCACTTCTTTCCATGAGAGGACAAAGCACTCAAATGCATCTGTCAGCCTCTTCCCACTCATTTCAAAGTCACTCGCCAAGTGGCCGCAGCTACTCCACGGAGCCTTCCATGCTTCCACGTCATGGACCCAGCACTTCCTTATCTGTACCACCTACTGGGGCACATCTTCACAGTCCGTTCTATTATTTCCCTATGTCATGTATATAGGACTAAAGAATTCAACTTCTTTGAAGACCAGGTCTCTCACCATCTGGCTTCCATTCAGTACATAATTTTGTTTGGTTTTATTTTTAATTGAAATCGAATTTTACAGATAATGGCACCTCTAATAAACTAGCAAGCTTTTTCATTCTACCCTCTAAACTCTTGTACATTTTTTCAGATCTTTGAGTGTCCAGTACAGGCACATCCTTATCAAATTTTTCTGATTGTTCCTAAAAATGCCTCTTGTGAATTTATCTTATTCTAGGGAAACTCCATTACCACAACTATACTTAACTCTTCACCACCACAGATCCTTTCAGTGGATGGAAAGCTGGGAATAAACTAAATTTTAACTGTTTTTCCTGTAATTCTTTTCTCTTCAACTCAACAGAAACGTTCTCTGAGGGCAAACCAAATCCATGTACTATCTGATGTTCTTTTACATTATTATATTATATATACACATGTATATATATACACATACACAAACATATATAATGTAGATGTTCTTCTACCTTATTCATAAATGCTAAATATGAAACTCATTCTACCTTACTGGGCAGGTATTATCTCCCCACCTTGTAGGTGAGTGAAGACTCATTATACTTTACTCTCACCCAGTGAAAATTTTCTCAGAGAAGACAACTTAACTTTAAGAATTATCTTGTGAGATGCTGTATCAAACATTTGATATGGACTGTGGGTCTGTGTTTTCATTTTTTTAAATGTTTATTTATTTATTTTGAGAGAGAGACAGAGAGCTTGAGTGGAAGAGGGACAGAGAGAGACACACACAGAATTCGAAGCAGGCTGTAGACTTTGAGTTGTCAGCACAGAGCCCGACGCAGGGCTCAAACCCATGAATTGAGAGGTCATGACCTGAGCTGAAGTCAGATGCTTAATCAACTGAGCCACACAGGCAACCCTCTGCGTTCTCATTTTGTAATGAGATGATCATATCATTCTGGCACATTTTGTTCTTTATGAGTTTAGATCCTCCCTAGCTCAAGATATAGTACGTGGCCTCAAAGATGAGGATGTGAAAATTTTATATAGAAAGGTTATCTTTATTAAATATGATACTTATAATAAGTTTTCTTTACTTTGAGAGGGACTATGAATTTCTCACTCCCTGTAAGTAAAATCATTAGTCATATACAAACACAGTTTATTTTATTTTTAGTTTTACAAGTCACTGTTCTTGTAAAATTACACTGGACATGTTCTGGAAGTAGAGGAGATGGTTGCACAACGTTGAGATAAATACTAATGAATTGCTCACATTAAAATAGTCAGTTTTATGTTATGTGAATTCCAACTCAGTAAAAAAGATAAAAATAAAAAGACTCTGGACACTCATCATGGTTTCAACTTTTCCAACATTTAATTTTAAAAGGAAATGATGTTCTATCTGACCAGTGTTACTAGCGGACTACACTAAAATAATGAGACTTTGGTACGTTTAGGTTGCCCTTTCTTCTACAAAATCTCAGTAGATCACATGGCATTAAATCTTTGACAGTTATTAATTAACTATGAACTCTGAATTTATGTCAATGATGCAATCCCAAGGAACTCAGAAGCATGAAGAAAGCTAAAATAAATTGATGTGTCATTGAGCTTTACAATTCAAAAGACGTTTTAGGAGAAAATGAGCAAGGGCTTCTAACTCTATCTCATTTTATATACCTAAAATATTATTTCTCATTGTTCAACTCCATCCCATCCCACTTTTTAGAATATACTAGAAATATGAGCAAAGGTTGGGGTGGGGAAAGTGGCAGTTATTCTGAATCATCTGTATTTTCTATGCAGTGTGCTTTGTTAGGAAACGTGTGATGAACTCACCACTTGAATGTAAATTCCACAAGGGCAAGTATTTGTGTCTGTTTTTATCACTATATTCTTACTTCCTAGAGCATGCCTGGCACACAGAAGGCATTAAGTGTTGTTGAATAAACGCAGCAATATGGAAACTCTACTAAAGAGAGATGAACAAAGTGTGGGAAAACATCTTAGAGGCATGGGTACTCCAGATAAGAGTTGTACTTGTGTGAATAAATGCAAATAATGTTAAAGTACTCGTGTGTGTGTGTGTGTGTGTGTGTATAATAAAAAGAAGGAAAATTATAGTGACTACTCTGATATTATGTGGACGGTCATTCATAATATTTACTAAAGCTATATATGTTGGATTAGTTACCTTGAACAAATATCTTTGTTTCATTAATATTCACTACCTATAAGTTAAGGTCACATCACAGAGCACCACAGCTAAGAGATAATTTTTGTTTGTTGTATCCACAAGTCTTATGACAAATGTAACAAAAATACAAGAGATAATCTGCATTTTATGAGTATGGACATGTATAATTTATTTAAAGAAAATAATAAAGGCTATACTTCATTGCAGTAAGAGAAATTAAACATAAGGAAGAAACATCTCTGATAATCAATGCTAGTTTAATACAAAGTAAAGTTTCAAAAATGGAAGTAATTAAACTTGATTCATACTTAGTCACTAGCTATTTTTTCAGTTTCTTGTCAGCTGACTCTATAATCCCCAAATCAATCCAGAAACTCTGTGTATAGCACAACAAAACATTTCTACAAATGCTCTGGAATTTGTTACTTTGATTTTTCAATCTTCTGCTTCAGACAGAACCCGTTGGGCATGAGATGGTCCACAAATGAAGGAAGTTATGAATTACTTATAAGAGAGTACCATCTACTCAAGAGACTCGGAAACATCTTTAAAGCCTTATACAAAATAAACCCTCAAAACACACCTGGAATCAAGGAAGCCTGGGGGAAGGGAATTACCTGAAGTGTCCTACTTTTAAATATAGTCTAAATTTGAAAATCTGAGAAGAGTTCATCCAGAGGAAACATTTTAGAATATTACATTTTCCTTGGAGTCTACATAGTTCTATCTCCTTGTTGCTGATCAAAATGAAAATACAAAGCTGCACCAAAGGAAAAAAAGGGAGGAATAAAAATATACGTAGTTTCCAGAACTGATTTGGCATTCTGAGTGAACCACCTAACTGGCAATACAGTTGTAAGGTCATAAGCCTTATAACGCTCATAGGAGTAGAAGTATCCTATTTAAAATCAAATGCCAGCCTCGTATTTTTCTGCTGCTTCTCTGTCCAAGGAGTGGACATTTTTTTCTGCATTGTTATAGTTCTTATTACTTTAAAAATCTGAATTTAACAGTCATAAGATAAAAATATCTTGTCACTTGACCTCCAATTCAAACTCAGCTATCATAAATCACACAATATGTTGCTAGGTTGAGATCTGTTTAAGAATGACTTGTTTCTTCTTCCTATTTCAAAAACTCCATGGAGTGAAAGGATTTAGGCTTCCTACAAAGATGAACTGTAATTCCAAGAATAATTAGATCTAAATTTTACTTTTACTGATTGTTGGAGCTGGAATAGGACTTACCCATGAATTTTGTTTTCTACCAGAAGAAAAAAGGTCCAAGGAAGTTAAAAATCATCATCATCATCCTCATCGTCATCTTCCTGGAGTCACACCAAAATTAATTTCAGGGTCAAGACTAAATTCAGGACTAATGCTCCTCCCCTTTCAACTCATTTCTACAAAGGAAAGCTCTCTAGTGAAGTACTGTCAAAGACGATACAAAGAAAGAGTAGAATGGACGTTCTGTCACTACTGCCATGGATTATCTCTACAGGAATATCTCACTTTGAGCCTTCACTGTGACTGCTTCTACTTAAAAGTTACTTTTCTTGGGGCGCCTGGGTGGCTCAGTCGGTTAAGCGTCCGACTTCGGCTCAGGTCACCATCTCGTGGTCCGTGAGTTCGAGCCCCGTGTCGGGCTCTGTGCTGACTGCTCAGAGCCTGCAGCCTGTTTCAGATTCTGTGTCTCCCTCTCTCTCTGACCCTCCCCCGTTCATGCTCTGTCTCTCTCTGTCTCAAAAATAAATAAACGTTAAAAAAAATTTTTTGTTAAAAAGTTACTTTTCTTGAATGCTCCCATGACCACTTTTGGTCACAACTCTGCTGAATGTTCAGGCTCTCTTTCTGAAAGTTATCTCAGAGACCAGTATTTATATTCCGACTCATTTACTCAACCTCATTTTATCACACTAAGAGGACACACAGACTTTGTGCTGTGGAGCCCAACAGCTTTCATTGAGGATAGGCTGGAGATAAGAAATTAGTTTAACAATGGAAACATTACACCGAGCTTTATGCTTACGTGGAAAGGTACAGAAGAGACACGCCAGCGGGTGGAAGGGAGCTTATCTTGAGGTAAGAAGACTGTCATGTCAAAATAGGGATCAGCCTACTATTATTGCAATGGTTCAAAAATATGTGATACCAAGATTACCAATATTTGAGAACCGGCGAGGCAGGGTTATGTCCTCTTTTAATTTGGAGAATCAGAAGGCTGGGACAGGGAAGGAATGACTGTCAGGAAGAGGAGAAAGAAGGCTGTTGATAATGGAGTTAAATCCTGAAACATGATGCCTAGAAAATCCCAGCTCCAAATATGATGACTCATTCCAGAGAAACCTAAATTCTGTTTGTTGGCAATAGTTACAAACAGAGAGGGAGGGAGGCAAACCATAAGAGACTCTTAAATACAGAGAACAAACTGAGTGTTGATTTGGGGTGGGGAGTGTGGGGGAAGGGGAAAATGGGTGATGGGCATTGAGGAGGGCACTTGTTGGGATGAGCACTGGGTGTTGTATGTAAGTGATGAATCATGGGAATCTACCCCCAAAACCAAGAGCACACTGTATACACTGTATGTTAGCCAACTTGACAATAAATTATATTAAATAAGTAAATAAATAAATAAATAAAATTTAAGTTTATTTTAATAAATAAATAAATAGATACAATTTAAGTTTGTTTTAAAAAATAAAATAAAATATTTACAGAAAAAATAAATTGTTGGCATAATCCATCACTTACATATTCTTTTATTTATTTATTTATTTTTTAATTTTTTTTTTCAACGTTTATTTATTTTTGGGACAGAGAGAGACAGAGCATGAACGGGGGGAGGGGCAGAGAGAGAGGGAGACACAGAATCGGAAACAGGCTCCAGGCTCTGAGCCATCAGCCCAGAGCCTGACGCGGGGCTCGAACTCACGGACCGCGATATCGTGACCTGGCTGAAGTCGGACGCGTAACCGACTGCGCCACCCAGGCGCCCCTCAAAGACTGTAATAAAACATATGTCAGGAATACTGGGATATGTGAGAATAAAATACAGGCAGGTATGCAACTTACTTGAAAAGGCATCAAAAATAAGAGTGGGTAGAGAGGTCAAATGGGCATTTGATAAAGGAAATACAGCAAATGTTAACTGTAAAATCTAGACACTGAGCATAAGTTGTTCACAATACATTAAACTTTTCTGTATGTTTGGGAATTCTGTAATAAAATGCTGGAAAAAATATCTTCAAAGATTTTTTTTCATAACTATTTCTGGCCACAACATATGACAGAGAACCCATCTTAATTTCCTGTAATAAGTTTTATTACAAAAACTCTGTAGTCTATGCCAAAAAACAAAAGAATCAACCAATTCCACATTCATTAACCTGTATTTGTTCACTTCTTCCACTGCATGCACCCTTCCCACCCACGTTCCCCTACCACTCTCACTTTAAGGAACTGACTTTTAAAATGAATTTCAGGGGTGCCTGGGTGGCTCAGTCGGTTGGGCATCTAACTCTCGGTTTTGGCTCAAGTCATGGTCTCGCAGTTGGTAAATTTGAGCCCCACATCGGGCTCTTAGACTGACAGTGCAGAGCCTGCTTGGGATTCTCTCCCTCTCCCTCTGCCCCTTCCACCCTCTCTCTCTCTATCTCAGAATAAATAAATAAATGAACTTAAAACTATATATTAAAAAAAACCATGAATTTCAAAATTATATCAGAAATACAAGATTCATATGACTTTAACTATTAGATAATGGCAATGAAGCATCTTTATATAAATAAACCATTAGTTGCTGTAGAAAATCTAAGAGCTTTTCTTGACCCCTCCCCCACACCATTTCTTTATTGAGAAGGAATTTTTCCTAATGCCATACTTCAGTCACTAGGGAACTGGAACATCTATGAATAATGTGAAGAGGGAAATTACAAAGTTCACTTTACTGACAATCAGAAAGGTTAGACAGTAGCTTCATTTTATTGGAAAAATAGAAACAGAATCCTTTAATTGCTGATGACACTTGCATCTCGAGCATATCGTTTTCAATGGTCAACTGGTCAGGGGACACTATAAGGCCAAGGGCTCTGATGTGCAAGTTGGGCTTCTCCACTGCTGTATTTTCCACCCAGTTATGCATACAGTATTTTATAAAACTGTTAAATATTTATGATGCAGTACAAAGCCCCTCTAAAAGCATCTGTATTTAACTAAATCATGTCACTGACAGCAAGAGGCATGCAAGAGTAATTTAACCTAGCAGGAAAGTACTTCTTTTACATATCACTGCCGTGCAGAGGGTTTCAACCATATGCTGTTTCTACCCCCACATACCTCCCATAAGAAAGAAAAGGCTTTTAAAGAGGTTTCTCGAATGAAACATAAATCTTCTGAAGTGTTTTTCAAAAATTCTTCCCTGTGGCTTTGCCACGACTCTGTCACTAGAGGTGAGACAAATAACCTATCCTTTGGTTGAATCTCCTTGGCCCCAAGCTAAAATACCTGGATATGGCCCAATATTTACCTCTGTCATGTCCTTCCAAATGTTTACTACTATAGTCTACCAGTGACTATACCAAAGGCATCCAAAAGGTATCCATGTACAACTGGATTTCCACTCCCATTCTTCCCTTTCACCCAAAAAGACTCCAGTGAAAAAGTTCTGCATGAGTATATCAAAAGTTAAATTATTCATAATCATTCACAGTCTTAAAACCAAAGAATCTACTGAGAGAAATGCTACTATTTAAGCAGTTTTCCAAGTTACCTAAGGTTGTAGTGATGCAAATGAATAGCAGAGAGAAATTGCTGAAATTAAAAAAAAAAAGTACAATGAGAAGGTAAGACATTTTTCAGCATCTGCTGGCTCAGAGCTAGCTGTACTCCCGGAGACAAGAGGTTTGAAAATAACCTCTGGCAAGGGAAAAAGTTGTGTCGAATGGGTACAAAAATAATTAGTTTAGTGACTTGTATGCTGTCAAAAACTCAGAGCTAAATGCTTGAGCTGTCCAACTGGAAATGAACTGATATTACTCTAATTCAGCCAACATATAGCAACTAATGAGAAGATTTGCTGATCAGCATTTAAACCAACTTCTCTTCACAGTCTGGGAGGTAAAAATGGAAAAGCTCTGGATGACCTGCTTTTCAAAAGCAGTAGATTTCAGATTTCGAGGTCACTGTATCATATATGGTCAAAATGGCTACCATTTCTAAAGATCAAAGATATACGTTAATTGATCTTGCCATCTATCTGCCCATCCGTCCAAAAACTGTTCACTAAGTGGCTGGCTATGTCCCAGACATCATGCTGGAGTTTACAGATGTGGAAGCAGGAAGGGAAAAGACACTCCACCCTTCTCTGAAGTAGAAAGTGGGGTTGTCTGATGAGAGTGAAGCCATGATTCAAATTTTGAGAGTGGTAATGTCTGAGTCTCCATGGAAAATAGCAGAGAAAGCTGACTATGAGAAACAAAGGCAAGGCAGACATCATGGCAAGTAGTAGATCTACACCAGTCCTTCCTTATTTATCATCCTCACTATCAGGATCCTTCTTTCTCCTCTTGAGAATTGTATTTGGAAAGTGCACCAATGAAAGAAGACTTAAAAAAAGTCATCAATAACAGAAGAAATAACTTCTCTGCTGAGCCCTACCATCCTTGGACCCAAGCAAAACTGAAATTCGGGGAGGAAAGAGAAGAGAAGAGAACAAGAACACAACAAGTATTTACTTCTCAGCTCAGGGCATCTTTTTCCAATAGCAGAATTTAATTTGCAACATTAGACGGTCCACTTAATCATGCTGTGTGGCTTAACTCTGGCCATGATAAGACCAACCCACTTAAATGATGTTATTGGTAAGTACATGAATCAAAAAGCTTTAACCTACTTAACAGTGTGATGCATATTTCTGCTGATACAAACATGATCACTGAGGGAAGAAGATGCACCCTAAACCTGGACTTTTAGCAGGAAAATTTAATTTCTCGATTTCAATTGCTTTTTTAAAAAATTAAGTCAGTATTTGAAAACATTGTGCAATTACAGCAAGTAAAAATTATTCATATTAATGTGAACAGGGAAGATTTGGTCTCCAGTTAATGCCTCTTCTGCTACAAGCTTTACAATTTTTTTCCCAACGTCCAAAAATGTGCCTTTTGTCAGTTTTTCCATATAC
Source organism: Prionailurus bengalensis (assembly GCF_016509475.1). Taxonomy (NCBI): domain Eukaryota; kingdom Metazoa; phylum Chordata; class Mammalia; order Carnivora; family Felidae; genus Prionailurus; species Prionailurus bengalensis. The sequence goes on along the minus strand of NC_057344.1, from coordinate 30,384,755 downwards.
ATCCTAGCTTCATCTTGTCCTTGCTGCCTTTGGTAGCTTCATTCATTCACTCATTCATTCAGTAATTATTTGGTAAGTGCCTAATATGTGCCAGCCCTACCTAAGACTATGAGAATAAAGGAAAGAGATTGCAATGGTTCCTGCTTTCACGGTGTCACATTCTAGGGGAGGACTTAGTTGTCCTAACCTCAGTCTGGCACAAATGCAAATATTTCAGAAGAGAGAGTCCACGCCTTCTCATGGATTCTATATGTACAGTAGACATGTTGTGGAAACACTGTTTATTGTACGTGCATGTCTAAGTATCTGAGGTTGTTTTCACTCAGGATCGAGTTATGAAAGTATTTCTTTCCCATAGTGTTTTGACTAATGATAAAAGAAGAATCCAGAGATCCATTCCAGAAATCACCATGCCTAAGCAAGAAGCCTTTGGATTATTGGACAATTAGAGACAGAAAAACTTAATCCCTCTATTTCTACCCTCAGTATCTACCAAAACAAAACACCCATCAAAACATACTGGGCTATAGTAGTTATTTGATGATGGATTGAGTTTTTAAAAAGTTACTGGCTTGATTGTTTTAGTGGGTGGATTAAAACACATAAATTGAATAAAATATTAATATATTTTATTATCTTTTTTGGGGAATTGAAGACTTATTTACCAGTCATGCCAATGCACAGTTTTAAAATAGGGTGGGCCAAATTCTCTGAACTAGTAAGGAAATGTTCTAATTACCCAGAAATCCTGACATTTCAAAATAGAAAAAAATTATACTCAAAACCAAAGAGAAAAAATTATATTACATACATACAGATACAGATCTGACGATTTAGTTTAAAACTTGGTTGGTTGTAGAAACTAGTTTAATCAATAAGGAAGTTTACCATGATTCAAAGAAATAAATACTAAACATTTTGACTAACATTAGTTCTGATATCTCCCTAGGCTCTGCAAAATCACTGACATGGCAAAAGCTAAAGATGACCAAAGTAATTGTCACTATTAGTTATAAGTCATCATATTCATAAATACATGAGGCGTTCAGACTTAAACTGATGGTAATTAAAGAAACCAACAATAAAATGAAGATTAACATCCTTTATCTACTTAGAAACATTTTTCCTTGTTTCAATTAATTCTCATGAGAATATACAAGGCTCTAGAGCAACCTGATTCTCATTCGATATCTAAATCAACTTGAATTTTTTCATCCATACGACATAATTTTAATGCTGAACAGTCATTCATCACGCGGTGAATGTTCAATGATAGCATGTCCAACAAGGAAAAGGATACGTATGGGGGTGGAACTTTGTTATTCTACATTAACATTGTCTGAGGGTGCATTTTAAAGGACATTGCTAAACAAGTTTTGCTTTTAAAAACTGAAAAACTAACAATTTCTCTTTTTTAAATACTAATATCTCTGTTGCTCAAAGTAACACATTAATTTTTAAGAACATAAGTTTATAAACACTTTGAAGTTCAAAGTATGATATATATTACTTACTTTGCAATTAAGTCATCATCATAGCATTTTTCCTCCTTCATCCTAAATCCAGTGACATGTTATACTGTCAAGCTACCTGAAGGATTATGTATTATCTTTAACCAATATCTCATTCTTGCTCTTAAGAGCAAGTGTGCGCACACCCAAAAAGTCAATGGATCCTGTGCAAAGTAAAAGAGGTTTTAAAAATAAGTAAATTAGATCTAATTATGGGCAATAGAGTTTTAAAAGGTCCTAGGTGAACATTACCAGCACTTTCCATGTTGAATTAAGCATGCAGTTTAGTCAGCAAAGATATTATTTTTATATATCATGTTTATGTCTACTATAAATATCATAAGCATTCCATTAACATTAACCTAGTGAGTAATGCATATATGATGGCGTCAGGTTCTAATCAGTGATAATAACTGCCTACAACTATTTCCCCTACTGTTCATCTCCCCACTCTTTTACCCTGACTAACAAAGACATGCCTACCAAAGTCTAAGGGTTCATGTAGTTACAGGAAACCGGATGCATTATTTATAAGGATGCAGAGGCTAGAAAGTTCGGCTATGCCGCTTATCCTAGCAGTAGTAGGCTCGAAGCTATTGGCAATAGGAACCCTGCCAGTGCATTAGAAGATGAGACAGAGGGATCTCTGCCAAATAAAATAGCTAAGTAATAACAAATGTTAAAGAAGAGCCTTGGGGGTTGGAGGGAGTCCTGAGCTTATGGCTGAAGCACAATTCAGATCACCAAGCTTTTGCAGTCAATGCGGAAAGAAGAGTTGTAATTGCAATTAATTCTTTGTGTCTTATCTTTCTTGAGTGCTTGCTTTTTAATTACAGTTATACATTTTTTTAATGTTACTCAGCATCTGTGTACAAATGAGAAAATTGCAACTGGTATAAAATAGGTATGGCACATACCTATCAGATTGCAAACTCAGGGGTAATTCATTGTGTGTACTATCCACGTTGTTTAGAAATCCAGCTCACTGTTTTAGTGATCCAGGACAAATTGGTATTTTCTCTCTTTGATTTCAAAGAAAAAGAAATCCAACCATGAAAAAGCCACCATTTCTTACTTTTCATGTGTTCAAAACTGATATATTGCCACAGACAGACACCTGTCATGGCTTTAAGTAGATTTTGAGATATTGCCATTCAAGTTTCATTTTCTGTTTAATCATCCTCAGTCACTTGGAATTTACACCACATTGCAACAAAAGGCCGCATGCTCTAAATGTTAATAGCAGCAGGAGATGAAAATGCCATCTTGCTTGGAAAAAAAAACCCTAAAAACTGACAAAATAAGTCAATCTAAACACAAAAAAGAAAACCTACTATAAAGACTGTTAAAGTCAAATAACCTTCCATATCAATTTGAAATTTATACAAAAAGCTATGATTTTTATTCTGCATCTCAAAATTGATCTGAAAATTACCATCAAAATGAAGGCTGAGGTAGTTGAGGATACATATTACCTATGTGTTTATTTGTTTCTTATAATGCTAAGTTTCAGATATTTAATGGACACCCCTTTTTATCGACCATAAAGCACTCATCATTGTCTCTCCAACCCAATATGTGTGCGAGGTTTATGAATTCCTTCTAAATTATCCAAGTACCAAACAAATATGATTTATCTAAAACTTTCTGGTCTGAATGCTTTTTATCATAGTAAATGTGTACATATATTTCTGTACTTTGCTCAGGAACCTTGATTCATAGAACTAATTTGGTCCAAGTAACTGGGTTAGAGGAAAACAACTATTTCAAAAGTGGCTGCAATGACCACATGCCCTCACAACAGGAGCCCTCTGAGGGTTTTTCTTTCATCCTCTATAGTCACTACACTCAGTGAGTGAAAAGAGCTCAGGATGTGGAGTCAGAGAGGCTGGAAAGCAACTTTGCTTCTGTCATTACTTGTTATCTAACCTTGACAGATACTGACTTGTTTGAGCCTCTTAGGTTTTTCATTATATAACTTGACTAATAAATATTTGTTCTCAAATGAAAGTATCTGATGTGTGATAGCTGCTCACTAGAAGATATTATTACTACTTTAGTATCATTACTTTTAATGATAATAAAAGAAAAATCAACCTTATTAATGCAATGGTGGCATGCCCTTATTCCCAAAGACTCTTCAGCACCACAGAGAGGAACAGCGACCAACCAGTTAATATGTAGATTTTCAGATAATTTATAATAATCCCATCTAAGGGGAAACAGATTCTTATAAACCACCATGTAAATGAATACTTGTCATAAAATGAAGAAACTTCCCAGATACAGAAGTCAGAAAAATTGAAATAGAAGCATACAAAATGTTAAATACTTCTCAAAATGTTAAAAATTTTCTAATATTATTTCAGCCAATGTTATTTTTTTAAAACATCGATTTTAAAATATTTAAATATCTGGGGTGCCTGGGTGGCTCAGTCGGTTAAGCGTCTGACTTCGGCTCAGGTCATGGTCTTGCAGTTTGTGAGTTCGAGCCCTGCGTCAGGCTCTGTGCCGACAGCTCATAGCCTGGAGCCTGCTCCGGATTCTGTGTCTCCCTCTCTCTCTGCCCCTCCCCCGCTCATTCTCTCTCTCTCTCTCTCTCTCTCTCTCTCTCTCTCTCTCAAAAATAAACATTAAGAAAATTCTTTTAAATATTTAAATATGTTTCATGATTTTTTAGGTGTCTTCCTATAATTACATATGCATACAACTTTTAAAAAGTATAATAATCTAACTAAAAAAATCACCTCTGGGAAACAGTACAGTGATACGTTATGGGAATGGAAACACAAATAACCCCAAATCCCTTCCTTTCAGACCTTACATTACAGTTTGGGAACCGATATGCACTTCGTGCCAATAACTAGTAGCAATCTTGTTGCTTGAAGCAAGAGCTATGAGACCATCAGAAGAGTACCCCTGGGGGTGGGAAGACAATCTAACATCTTTGTGTATCAATAAACTAATAAAGAGTATGCTTTCTCCCTTGACTGGACAAGGAATGAATATAAATATATATATAAATATATATATATATATTTACAATTTCAGATACAATTTAAATGAATGAATATATATATTCATATATATATAAATATGTATGAATATATATATATTTTACAATTTCAGATACAATTTAAATGAATGAATATATATAAACATATATGAATATATATAAATATATATATAAATATATATACATATATATATAATATATAATATATATACATACATATATATATAATATATATGAATAATACATATAAACATACATATATACATATATATATACATATATATATATACATATATATATACATACATATATACATATATATATATATACATATACATATATATATGAATGAATATATATAAACATATATGAATATATATAAATATATATATAAATATATATACATATATATATAATATATAATATATATACATACATATATATATAATATATATATATAATATAAATATATATACATACATATATATAAATATATATGAATATATATATATTTACAATTTCAGATACAATTTAAATAAAATATACCCAAGTCTGCACTACTGCTACAAAAGGAGGGAGGTGAGTTAAGACGTTTTGACAATTATTGAGAGAGCAGAGCTGGTCCTATTCTTCATGAAGACCCTCTCCACTAGCAGCTTCTATTAGACTCACTCTTCATGCACTTTGTACATAAAAGGTCACAGCCAATGTTCTAGAAACTTAAAAAAAAAAAAACAAGCAGAAAGTTTTAGTCATACTTGTTTCTGTATGTATGCATGTAATGATGTTAGGTTTCATTTTTATTTTTTCACAAAGCTGAACAGTTTTAAATCTCAGTCCCCTTCACCTGCATTTAAAAATGTTTTTAAAGGTTCCAACAAATCCCTTATGTGCCCTTGAGTCACCTATTTCCTTCCTAAAGCTTATCTTGCTTTCACACACAGTCTCATTTGCACATACACGGCAATTCTGCTGCCCCCATAATCTATTCATTCTAAAACATACCCAAGGATTCTTTGTATGGTTTATTTTTCTGCAGATAACTTGAGGATCAAGCCTGAACAAGATGCATTTCTGCTTTGGAGTATTAGGGATGTGAAAATAAGAACCTGCGATGAGGATAACAGAGGGGAAAAAAAACTCTATCTGGATCGACTAAAGGGAAATGTACAAAATTTGTAAAAAACAAAAACAAACCTATTACGGCCACTTAAATAATTTTCCCTCAGATATGTGTGACGCTATTTCTCTTCATATTCCCTCACATCACATCTTATCATAAAAATGTCCTGTGTGTCAAATTCTGCCGGGAACAGTTCATCAGTGGTGGATTGTTAGATTTTGCAACTTTTTAAAAGTAGTTGTAGCAACTTCTTTATTATATATCTTTGTAGACTAAGAATTAAAATAACAATGATCTGGGGCGCCTGGGTGGCGCAGTCGGTTAAGCGTTCGACTTCAGCCAGGTCACGATCTCGCGGTCCGTGAGTTCGAGCCCCGCGTCGGGCTCTGGGCTGATGGCTCAGAGCCTGGAGCCTGTTTCCGATTCTGTGTCTCCCTCTCTCTCTGCCCCTCCCCCGTTCATGCTCTGTCTCTCTCGGTCCCAAAAATAAATTAACGTTGAAAAAAAATTAAAAAAAAATAAAATAAAAAAAATAAAATAACAATGATCTGTTTTCAAAGTTACATTATTTGTGAATGATGTGAATTTTATAGGTTGATTAAGTAGCTAGATCTCTAAGTTAAAATTCATGACATTTATATAAAATATTATAAAATAAATTTAATATATTTCCTCTTACAGATTATGTTTTTGAATATATCTTAATTCTTACATGGGGAACCTACAGTTGAAAACTCAATCAGATGACACAGAAGCTTCTTGTCAATTAATCACTGCTTTCAATAAATGAACTTTAAGAAATAGAGGAATCATTATAAAGTATTAGTTTGTTTTCAATACTTAATCATTTTAATTAATTTATTATTTTAATTTACTATACCTATCACTCAGTTACAATATAATTAGACATACATTTTCTAGCTTGCTACTTCTTTCACCTTTAGGTCAATTCAATAAATGTTAAAAAGTAAAAATGAAAAAAAAAGACAACTAATGAAAACAATATTGTTCAGGAAACTTCAACCTTTCCATATATATTTCCAGGTAACCTAGTCAAAAATATCTCTTTGAATATCTTTTAAGTCCATCTATGTATGATGGGCAAGTTTCTGAAAATCAACAGTAATTCAATTTACCATACTATGATTATGCTCATCTAAAATTTCCAGTTAAGTTTCTAAATCCTTTAAAAGTTCCCAAACTGCTTTCAAAACTACTTAGTGCAAAGTACTTTCTGATTCCTCTTAATCTTATTTGGCCTTTTACTTTTAATGGTAAATCATAGATTTTCATTGTCTTTTTAAACAGATAAATTTCAGAATTCTGATTCTTGTTAAAATTATTGAGCTCTAAACATGAAGCAGAAATAATTGGCTACTTAAAAAAGAGACAACAGTAAAAAAAAAACATTATCTAAATAATATTTCCTTTTAAGTCACATGCCATAGAATGGGTAAGTGTATTCTATCTTAAGCAAGATTATTTAAAAAGCAACTTAATTTAAAAATCTATTTCCCATATTCTGCTTTGTATCATGGATATGTGTCGTTACACATAATTAGCACAATTAACCACAATTAACCTTTCTATTTTACTGCAAACTACTTCAGCCCAAGGACTAATCTTGACTTCACCTCCCCCAACCTTCTCCCCTTTCAAGAAATACACTTCACAGTTCCTAGCATCATGCTGGAGCCCTATGGGAAATAGATTACTAACCATTCACTTATTTTAATCAAAGAGAGAGAAACCCTCAGTGATCTGAGACTCAAATAGCAAAAACAGGGCCATCAAATTTTAATTTCACATTTACCACTCACTTGCTATTTGACCTGAGTTGTCACTTGGCCTATCCCAATCTATATTTTACAATTTTTACTATTGAAATGAAGAAATTAATAGCCCAAAATTCCTTTTAATACGGAGGAAATTTCTTATCATGGCAAAAAAAAAAAAGTCCTGCAATATTTAACACGGCCTATCTCTGTCTGTCTCTCCTGTGTGTGTGTGTGTGTGTGTGTGTGTGTGTGTCTCCCTCCCACCCTCTCGCCATCTCTCCTCATCCCATTTTTTAAAAAGCTTGATATTCGCTGAAGAAGAGACCATGGAATATCTGAGCAATGAACAAAACAATAGCTTAGATGTAATGAATAAGTTCAATCTAAACGCCAAATCTCTTAAGTAAGAGATAGTCATGGACTTGAATGGAGATGAGCGCAGCTGTAGACTCTAACCCACATTGGCCATATAATTGGTTTTTAAGATTTTGCTGACTTCTGGTAGACTGAGAGATGAAATGAAAAGTGCCATTCCAGCAGTTCTTTGACAATTAGTTGAACTATGAATATAAAGTTATTAAAAATTGAATTAAATCCTCAAGCACCTTGTATGGTAGATGCATTATAATAAGAGTAGGGCAGGGAAAAGTGGGATTTGCCTACAGATGAAGTAGTGGAGACACTATTTCCTCCAGGTTTCAGTGGTGATGTCTAGGAGGCTGATAAAGCTTCAGCAAATGTGATGTCACACTTCAACAAGACCTGCTGAGTTTTCTGTACAATATTAAATGGAACAGGCTAAGCATGTTTCTTTTCCTTTTCTCACTGTTAAAAAAGAAAGAAACTAATCAATATGCAATTACTCTGGTGAAAGAAACTAGTAATTTTTCAAAAACTACTTAATCAGAGATTTCTTAATAAAAGAATCTGGATCAAATAGACTTTGGCTTCTCACTCCAAAGTCAGAACATTTTACAGATTTCAAAAATGCTTCCTATGCATTCTAATGTGAAAACCGTAGCTCATTTTTTTTTTACTCTTTTCTACCTTCTTCAGAAAAGCATACGTTTCTGGACTTAAAAAAAGAAGGCATTTTTAAGAATGATCATATAGTCAGCTCACAGGTTCTACTAAACAGTCTTTCAAGATACTTCAATTGTCTTCAGTTGTCTAGTTTTCTTTAAAAATCTGGTCTGCCCAATTAAACAATGTTCAGTAACATTTATTTTTAGTTTTCCTTTAAAATTCTGTGATGTGTATCTCCTGACTCTTCTAAAGTTGTCTGCTTATCAGCCATAGAGGACTGCACTGGTTTTGCCTGTCTAGCCCACCCTGCCCTTCCTTAGGTACACAACCCTCCTGCCCGTAATGAACCTACACCATGCAGTTCCCATGGGGCTGAGCCCATCTGCCTCACGAACCCAAACACACACAGCAGTGGACATCGGACCTGGCCCCTGCCGGGCCTGAGTCATTAATCTCCCTGGATACAGTAACCATTTTAGGAGCAGGCACATGACACAAGTAGAGCCAATCACATTCTTCCTTAAATTTTGCTGTGTGGATGAGGAGTGGACTTTCTCTTCTTTTTAGATTATGCGCTAAGGGGTTACAGGCTTAGAGACACCAGCAGTTCTCTCCTTGTCAGGCAGACAAAACCCACTGAGAATGAAGCTACCATTTGTAGAGAAGCAAGGCATAAAGGCTGAGAGAAGATTCTATTAATAGCAGTGGAGCTCTGGATCAAAATGCACCAGTCATGTACTGCAACATACCCTCTTTATATTAAGCCCTCTGGGGTTAAATTTCTATAGCTTGTAATCAATAAACTCTTAAATCATGATCCATATTTCGTATTTTGCTGCTGCTTTATCATGTTGTTCCCCATCCCTTCCTCTATCTTATTCCTCCCCCTACCCCAGGGAGAGAGCTGTCTCCTAGAACACCCAGGGGCTAATTTAAAGGCTTCTATTCCCATCTTCCTATTTCTCAGATCCCTAGGTAACTTGAAAAAAAAAATAAAGAATTAAAAAAACCACCAAATTTATTTAAACATTGCTAGCTCTGCTCTAGATGCTTTCTTGATATACACTTCTCTGTCTCCATTCTCTTCCCTCTACTTCGCCATTTAAAAAATTAAAACTGGTTTGTGTATAATCCGTTTCGCTGCTCCATCCCTAATGATTAAAAACACTTAACTATAGTTTTACTACTCTGAAAACAGGGGGAAAAAGATGTCCTTCCCTTTTCCAGCTGATGTACGAAAAGACTGACTAATTTTCTTAATGTTAACGAGACTATTTTAGTAAAAATCTCCCAAAAGAATAAAATACAAAGAAACAAGTCTGATAATTTTCTACTAATGAATTTCGGTACCATACAAATAATTTTCAGGATTTAAGATATCACATAATAAATTAAATAGTGGTTAGCCTGGGATAAGGCAATGCAACTATCTGAAAAAAACTGCTGCTGAGGGAGATGTGCCTGTTTGATGAAGATCACACTCCCATTAGCACAATGGCTCTAAGATTATTCCCATCTCTGTAAAATAGCATATTTGGAAATATACCACATCACTCTCAAAGTAACAAAGCTGAACAGCAAGTCACTGTAATAATTGCGGACCAACAGTCTTGCCTCCTTTTATAGTATTAAGCCCTTGAATTGTATTGCCATTAACTAAGGGCTCGCCTGTCCATTTTATTACCTTGTAGTTTGTGGGAAGTGTATTAATTCAATAAAAGCTGGCTTTGGGATAACTGAAACAAATGTTGATTATATCCCGGGAATCTTCAGAAAAACTACATCTTGATGCCTTTTTTTTTTTTAAGAAGGCCCTCCCTCAAGCTGGCTGTATGGATCCCATAAAACTTTGTATTAAAAGACCATAAGATTTGTTGGGGTGCCTGGGTAACTTAACCGACTGGTTAAGCATCCTACTCTTGAACTCAGGCTCAAGTCATGGTCTCGAGGTTCGTGAGTTCGAGCCTTGCATTGGGCTCTGAACTGACAGTACAGAGCCTGCTTGGGATTCTCTCTCTCTGCCCCTACCCACCCCCCCCAGCCCCCTGCTGTGCATGCTCTCTCTCTCTCTCAAATAAATAAACTTAAAAAAAAAGACCATAGGATTTGCAATCAGAAGATTCAGTTTTAAATTTCTGCTATACCACCTACTTAGTTTTTGAATTTGGACATGTCAGACAGAACGTCTGAGCCTCAACCCCTCAACTGACAAATGGGACGAAATCTAGGTCACAGAGTTCTTGTGTGAATAAATGACTCAACATATAAAAATATGCCTTATAAAATATACAGTATGATGCAAATATCAGTTACTTATATATACACAGCACATACACATATATGGTTTATTCCATGGTTCCAAAGAAAATTCTGTAAAAGTTTAATTTCAACTGAATACACAAGGTTAATTATAATTTCGTTGTAAGCTTGATCAAAAGTTTTGAGATGATCTCACCCAGTAATGGAATGTAGTGAGAGACAATGAATGACTTTAGAAAGGTCAAAGGCAGGACTGAAGAATGATAGGACAGTTGTAGGCGGTACGTTAAGAAAAACAGTAAGACACATTCACTTACAAAATGAATGAACTGAACACGAAGGCAGTAACTTGCCCGAGCATAGGAATGGCTGTGATATATACATGCCGGTGCTCTTGGCCAAGACACTGTACTGCCCCAAAAATCTGTAAGTGCCTAGGCAACTAGAAAGATGGAAGTAATACCAGTGGGGCAATTTCATTTTAAATTATTCTCTTATTGCTATATGGTGCATGGGAATTTGTTTGTCATTCTCCACAACAGAGCCACCACACCCTTGAAAATGTCATGTTTCTAGAAACCTGGAAACACAATTTGCATTCACTTGGAAGTAGCTCTCCGACGGTGACAGGACAGATTTCATATTTGCCACCAATAAAGATCTGAAATTGAAATGCCATTTTGCCAGCTGAGAATCATTTAGCAAAGGTTCAGGCAGTTTCCTCCACCATTAAAGCAGGTAAGTCAGTTCCAGCTGAGGATGGAATGTAAATCTCACCAATGGACCATGGACTTGGCCCAATCTGATCAATACATATCACTGCCCCCAAGTGAAAATGCTGTATCTCATTATAACAAAAATGTCCTGCGGACAAAAGAGATTTTCCCCTTCAGTGAGCTCTTTTAGGTGCCAAATTAAGGACTGAATTCTTCATTTCATTCAGAGATTTCAAAGAGGACTTCCTGGATAAGTTCCTTTGAAATGCAGGCTTAGCTGAGAATATATCATATTTTGAAAAGACAGTGATTTCCGAGCATAGAACTTCCAGCATCATCATTTAGAATGCAAATAATTAGCTCCTTTCCTCCTCCAAAAATAAAGATATTATCCTACATTGTTCAAATAAGACGTAAGGCTGCCTCTAATTACCATTCTTTTTTTAGAGCCACATCGCTTTTCCAGGTATAGCTCTCTCCCACAGAGAGGGGAGACCACCTAAAAGCAAAGATGTGCTAAATGATTCACGTTAATTTTCCCACATCAGGCTTCCAATATAGATTTGAGACAAACAAGATTATACGGACCTTGAAACTGGGTCTCGGGGAGGTTAACAACTCGCCTAAGATTACCCAGTAATTACCGCACTCATATTTAGACTTACAAGCACGTGTCCACCCAAGATGTGTGTTCTTTCCATTTTGCCTCACTGCCTGCCATGCTTTGATGGGTGATATACAGATCGTAGGGGCTCAGCTGGTCCCAGGCCATACATTTACCTTATTAGGCTACCACCCATACTCCCAATCCACTTCGTGTCAAAGATAACTTTGCAGTCCATTCATAGAATCGCATTCCTTTTAATATTAAAGCTTTTTCTTTGAGGCAACAAAATCTCATGTATCATAGCAGACTAGTGTATTGCCTGGGTTTGAATTCTGCTTGTATGACTTCAGACAAGATAGATCAGTATCATCATCTGAAAACTGGATTAAGGTTTTGTGAGAATCATGAGTTATCATCCATACAAATCACCCAGGACAGTGCCTGGTATGCAGAAAGTCTTCAATAGATTTATGCTATTATTATTACTTGAAACACTTACTACTATTTAAGACTGTTTTCCAGAAACTTATCTTTATTTTTTTCGAATTACTATTCATCAGACTTCTCATTTTTGTTTCGCTCATTTATATATTAAATTGGAATGGATGGTTCTTAATTCAGTAAAGTGATTGGTATAACAATTGCACTTTTTTTTTTACAGCATTCAATAAAATTGTAGGCAACATAGGGTCACAGGCAGCTGGCACTTCAGGGAAAAATAATTCAGGCTTGTTCTAAGTAGTTCTTTTACTTTCGTGCTGATCCTACGTAAAGGAGGAACAAGAACGTCCTACTAACTATTTTGTTCACATTCTTCTCCTTACACAATATCACGTAAGTGTATGTAATAGGATGCTTGTTTAGCAAATAATATGTTTCAAGTCACAGATGCCTCATTTACCAAAAAAAAGAAAATAAAGGAAAATAATGTTCATCTTTACCAGGAGATCATTATAAGACACTTCTTAAAAACTTTATAAATTAGTAACTCTAAAAATAGTGAATACACAATGCAAATTTCAATCCCAATTTCAAAAAAGAAATAGTTAAAATTTTCCTTACAAAGGGTAGGCTTTGTAACTTTGATATTTCACCAGTAATTATGAATTGCTAGGAATAATAAATACACAGGGGGAATAAATGATAAGGTGTTTGTAAATGAAAAATAAATTCTTTTAAACCTCCAGTCAAGAACAACTGCTTTATTGTTACGATGCTCAAAAAATATTTAAAAATTTAAGATTTAAAAAAATATGTGAAAATATTTCTGATCACTATTTAATAACTAGCATGAAAAAAACGCTTATTATACATTAAGTAGATAGAGGAAGGGTGGATAAATAGAAAGTCAGAATGAAAAACACTGATTAGAGGAATATATATATTAAAATATTAGCAATAGTATTTCAGATAGGTAAGTGGGCAATTCTTATTTTCTTCTTCTTGTTTTTTCTATTCCAATAGGAGTTTGAGACGTCAAAAGCAGAACTTTGAGGGCAGGCATGGTCAGGGAAGGCTTTGGAGAAAAGCAAGAAGTCAGCAGAAAGGACGGAGAGTTCTGAGCAGCGCCAAGGATGTAAACTGACACTGCTGAACCATCACAAGATTTACTCAGCAGTGACACGCTCTCATCAACAGGACTGGCAGTAAGGGGATGTTTCCCCACAGAGGTGTGCACATTTGTACCTGAAGAATGAACAAGAAACAGGGCTGCCTGACCCCAAAAGCACACCAGGTCATCGTAACACATAATAGGTTTGCTGAATCCATCCTCTTCAGAAAGGCTTTTTAAAGTGTACATAGAAAACACAAGTGCCAATAGTTCAAAGAACGTAGCCCCACAAAGACATGATTACATCCCAATTGCGTAGTTCAGTTTTCACGTCCCGGGATTTACTGGTGTCTCCTTTCTGGGTGAAACGAAGTGAAAAGAAACCTATTCTTCAGGGCTGATTATTCCTGACCCATGTGAACTTTCCCAAGGACTTCGACTCACAGATATCGTTTGAATGTTTAAGTCCCGCTTATTGCCGTTACTGCTTCCTCAAGTTTCCCCTTCAGCCTTTACTAGATAGAGCTATGCTGACGTCACAGCCTTCTGCAATGCAGGGTTCTATGGGTGCTGCCCATAGGTGAGTTGATGATGCCTCACACTGCTCTCATCATTCTAACCAAGAATAGACTTAGGATCCTGCCACTATTGGTTGTATTTTCAAATTATGGAGCATATTTTCATGAGATTAACAAAAATGTGGGCATTAATCAATCCCACAGCATTTACTGAGAGTCTAGCATGAACGGGGAAGGAGGGATGCATGAAAATGGCACACTGATATATTTTAACATGATATCAAAACACAAAGCCTTCTTTCTTCATCAAAATCCGTTACCAAACAACAGGAACTGACTCTGCTGAGAGTTGGAGATCAGAGTCAGATTTCAAAATTATTTCTCTCTCAACAGTATTGCAATGAATACAATATGAACCGAGAGATTCATTTCAGTTCCCTAAAGCTCTGGAAAATCCAAAGAAGTATTTCTTCTATTCCAAGACTGCTCGGATATGCTTAAGGATAGCATCCATCGCCCTGTTAATGATAGCATGAGGGTTCCAATTACAAGAGTTTCAATAACTTTATTCAATGAATCATGCAAGGGAGAAACTGTTCCCAGACAAAATGCCAAAAGGAAAAATCCAGTATTTGCCCTTGTATAATAAGCACTCAAAAATCTAAAACAAAGCTCCACATGATGCCTTAATGCTAGTCAGCTAAAATCTATATAATTATACTAATCTTTTTATAAGTAGAATTAAATAACAAATATCCCAAGTTCCCCAGAAGGGATTATCATTTCAGACTATGTAATGAGTATCGTTAGAATACAGAAGAAGCCAATTTAAGTCCTCTCTAGCATTTTATTTCCTGTTTGATCTCCCTAGATTGCTGCTATCAATCTAGTTAAATGATGCTTTATCTAGCTAAAATATAGTCAAAACATCATACTTCTTGCAATAAAAGATACGTTTACATCATATCATTATAGTTCTGGTACCATCAGCCCAAAGGGAAAGGCTTTAGGTTCAAACTGGATTTATTTCAACAGCCTGAGAAAACAACTAAAGTTGCCAAATGTACAGACCTTCTTGCAAGTGGTCCCTACCATGCTGACAGCCAAAGGAAATTGTTCCTTAAACACACCCTCTGGGCTGGAATGGAATGATTGGGGACGTCTATTTATTGAAGAGCTTATCAACCTGAGAAATAGCTTTAAATAAAGAGCTAAAATATGGGAGAGAAAGACTGTAATTATAGGCTTTATTTTCAAGGTCTGATAAATTCCCCCGTTGGATATCAAAACTTAATTCTATGCCATTCACAATTCGTAAGTATCAAAACTATTTTTACTAGTCCTTGCTAATTTCTTAAGTTCCCCTGACATGGCACAAAGCACCAATCAATCTAACCATTGTAGAACTCCATAAGCACAAAGCACATTTCACATTAAACAGATGAAAACCAATCTGAGATCTTGCCTGGGGACTTGCTTCCAAGCATTCTCATAATTAGTCACTTACTATCAAATTTGAATTAAGGGCATCTATATATAGTTTCCTTACTCTGTCACAGCAGACTTTATATGAGATCTGGGGAGATTTAGAATAGGCCCCAAACAGCTGGGTATCAGGCCTCAGGCAATTGCTCAAGGCATCAAGACACATTAAAAACCACCAACGATGTTCTCTGTTGCTCACCTAGAACCAGGCCTCAGAGGCTCTATAGTCATTTTTCAACATTCAAAGAGACTGCATTATAAAACTACCACATATGTCGTGTCTTCTCATATCCATATGTGCCTTAGGGGGAGGGGATATCTAGTCCACACTAAGCATAGCAAGGGGTCATTCCCTTCCAAACAACAAATACCATCCTGCTCCCGAACTTGATGGACTGTTCCTCAGTAAGGGCAGAGGATACACAGGAACACGATCTTCAGAAGCAGGTACTGTCTTGGGTTAAAAACTAATGAATGGAATATTTAAATATACTTACATGAAGAAGTATTTGCTCCTTCTGTTGATACTGATATTCTAATGGGAGACTCTATAAAACAAAGAAGTGAAATGAGGCTTTATTGAGTCATGCCGCTTGCACTCTTAAATCAGAACTTTGCCAGGCTTAAAGATCGTCTAGAAAAAGAGGACTAGAAAACAGTGCAACAGAGAAGCTGAAGCGTTTCAAAGCCAGAGGAAGATATATACAACATTCAAAGACCAACAGAGGACCACAGAGTCCAAAGACTCTTTTGAAAGGGATGAAAATGGGAGTCAATCCCCCTGTGAGGATACCCCACATACCAACTGGTGTATGAACTTCCTAGAAACATCACTCTGAACAGATCCCTAGTACAAGTGAGATGGATAATTCCTTGTCTCAAGTGTGGCTCTGATTTTAAGAAATATGAAATCAAAGAGAACAATTCCCATATTCAGAAAGAATGAAAGTCAAGTTTCATGCACAGAGGGGAAAAAAGGGAAAGTATTCTCAGGCAACATGGTCTGCATAAACATCCTGACCAAATACGGTGCAAATAAAGTCCATGCAAGATCCACTAGAGCAATTACGTTAGGATTAAACAACACATGCTGAAGAAATTCATAATATACAATCATTGGAGATGTATGGTAGCAAGAGTCTCTTAGGTACCGAGCATAAGGGAAGGAAAACCGGTATTTAAATACAGACAGAGCATAAAACACAACTCATGCAGGAAAAAAGCATGGGACCTAAGGGTTTTTATTAGTCAGAAAGAAGAACAACTTAGTATCAAAGAGGGATTGAAATTCAGCAGCCAGAAAGTCATAAAGATTTAAGTCATATATCAGAAAATAAGAGTTACAGTCACTGCAAATTCCCAAGACAAGCACCACATAAACTGAAAAGCCCAGCTTCCTAACGGCATCTACCGGAGTCAGATAGCAAAGTCCCTTCCAGCAAAGAAATGCCTGAATGGATGGAGAAGAAAATTCAGATAACTTAACAACTTTTCTCTTTTTGTTGCTCTTTTTACCTCTCTGTTTCCTCCTCTCTCTCTCCATGCCTTCCTCCCTCTCACTTTCTCTCTCTTTCTTTCTATTACTCAGAAAAGTACAACCTTCTTAGACTCCAGGATCATCCCACCCTACAACACACATACGTACATCTTTATGAACAACACATAAATATGCCCTAAACATGGCCAAAGCAGTCTAGCAGAGGGAGAAATTTAGCTCTAATGATCCTGAACAATGGCTTGAAGGGGAGAGGAGGAACTGGTGAAGGTAAGTTAGAAAAAAAAAAAAAGGCTGTGTTTGATGATATGGCCTCCTAGAGTTTCAACAAGGTACAGGCCATAATGCAGGGAAATATGACGCCAAAACATTAAACATGGGGTAATGAGAACGAATACTGAGCTGAAAGGGTCTGCTCTCCTACTTACAGAGATATAGGACTTAACATTTCGAATGCTTCAATTTTCTCAACTGTACAAAGAAGAAAAATAATGTCTCGTTTCACACATCTGTTGTGATTACCAAATGAGATGCAAACATCTTTGTAACCTGTGAGGTCTCATGCCAAAACATGTTATCGTTATACCTCTGAAGTGAGTTTTGAATCTAGGTCTCTAAAAACTTGTTTCTACTTAAATGTGAATTTTTAAATGTTCCAAGGTCCTGTTAACTATAGAATAATGGGGGATAAGGAAAATAAAAATGAAAAAAAAAATTAAATTCACAGCAGATTAAATTCACAGCTAGTGGGAAAATCAATGAATTATGAGTATACATGCATTAGTACAGTAGTAGAATTGGGTTATAAGTAACTAATGTCTGCTCAGACTCTAACTGCTACCAGCAAATATTACAGGCAAGTAAGAAACAAACAAAAACAAACCAAAAAAAAAAAAAAGCAAATCATCTGAAAAACTCAGGCTTATAACAGTGTTTTCTGTAAGTTCAGTGACCCACAACTGATCATTAGGAGCCCAGAGGTCAGAGATTAGACACGGACACATTCTTCAGGATTGAACTGTGATGGATGAAAGAGAACAGAGGCAGCTAAGAGAAGCACCTATAAAGATTATATAAACTGAATGTATAACCCAGATGCCTTCTTTAGTGCTCTAACATTACTAAGTTGTATCTAAACATTTCTTTTTCCCATGCATGCCTTTCAGGCCCAACTTCAGGAATACAGCAAAAACTGTCCTCCTTTAGTAAAATCCAAAGAGGCAAAACGAACTGGAGAAAATACTGGAGCAGAAACCAAGAACAGTTGCAATTTGGATGCAGACAGGGTTCTGATTAGTAGAAGACACAGCCAGCAGTTATGTCTGTTGTTCTGGTTAGTAAAATTTGGGGAGCTTATTTTCCTTACCTGAAGACACATATGCTCTTTCAGTTGAGGCTGGCATGCCAGTGATGATCTCTGCAAAAAGAAAAGGTGATAGGATATTATGATGTATAATCAGGAGGCCGGGAGCCACTTCCACAGCCTGCCTTCAAACCAAAAGAGTGTAAAGGAAGAAAGTATTGCAAGAGGGTGATGAAAACCCAGGCTCTATCCGCCCTGAAAGTGAGAAACGCAAAAAAAAGAAAAAAAAAAAAAAAGACTGTTCAGAGAAGTAGTTCTTCTTTCTTGGGCAAAGAGCACGAGATGAGCCGTGCTAGAGTACGTAAGAATTCTCTGCCCCTGCCAGTCTGTGATAGAGACTATAAGGCAAGGAGCCTCCTTCTCAGAAAGGAAGACAGATAGCAGAAGTAAAAAACAAACAAACAAACAAACAAGATGTAGAATCAAAGCTGTGGTCAGAATTTTTAAGTTATGAATCTTTGGAGAATTACATGTTTGTTCAAAAACAAAAGCAAGCGTATTTCTAGTTGGGGTTGGTGAAAGTCATCAAGTTCCGGCATCAAACTCTACAGAAAATTGCCAGTGGTAATCAAGAGGGGCGCCTTATCGGACAGACTTTGAGCTACTCTGGGCAGGGCACAGAGGAAGTAGGCAGCTCTCAGCCCAAGGGAATGAAGAAGAAACTATCCTTCTGGACACACCATTATCATGGGAATCATGAGAGTGTTCAAACTTTGACATGCTTTCAGTTGACTGCCTTTATAATGGAACAAAGGACGATTACATTGTCTAACCAATTCTGTCCTCTTTCTGTCCTTCTGAAAAGGGTTTTAGTTGTCAAGATCTAGTATATTCAGTAAGGCATGGAAAGATGTAGTGATGCAATAATGAGTACCGTTCAACCTTCACTGTTTGTATAATTCTTGTTAAATGACCTAATGACCTTTCACTATTTACTATTTACTAACCAGGACAAACAGGCAAGTTGAACCTGTTGCGATATATATACATTACAAAAGTTACTAGTAGCTACTAAAATCCTAAAGTCATATATGTTATCATTTTACATTCGAAACTATTAATCATGGAGTTAGAAATGTTCCTGATCAATGCAATCATCTTTAAATATAAATATGGCCATTTAGAATTTCCATGGTGGGACTAGTCCGGGAGGCAAGAGGAATTAATTTTAAGTGGCAATATTTCTTCAACTTCAGAGGCTTCTATAGGGATAAAACGTTTTTGTGGAATGAGAAGGGAAAGAAATTTCATGTGAGATTCAGCAGGGATGTTTAAGAATAAGCACTGGGTGAAATATGAACATATAAAGATCAGAAATGTGGCTCTGATGAGACCAAAAGTGTCTTTCTCATGAAAATAAGTTTGGATGGTCCTCTCTAATCAAACATTAGGACAGACCATTCAAGGTGTGAGATTATTATCAAGCTGCCAAAGTAGCCTACGTTGCCTCTTCTGCCCATGAAAAATGGGATCAAGAGAAAGGAATCAGAATGTGAGGGTGTATGATATCCTTTGGACTTTTTCAAGCAGCAGGAATTAAAGAGGATATTCTGTGTTGGTAATATGGCCATATCTGTATATAACATGGCCACAACTAACTTTCTTGATGTAGGCTGCAGAAAATGAAATTATTCTTCTTTGGGGAAAATTGAATCTGAGAGGAACATTTTAATCAAAGATTCACAACATTTATCTTTCTCTACAAATACATAGAATAAGATCCATGTTTCCAAGCAAGAGCCCATGTTAGGAGAGATGTTTCCTTATTCTGTCCTTTGGGACCCATCAATGACACAACAACCAGATTAAAGTAGTAAGCTCAGGGTCACAAGAATTGGGCAGAAATCCCAAACCCAGCATGAATATCAAGACTCTTCAAATTTATTTTTGACAAACCAAGTAGTTGTCCACTATGACCTTCCAAGAAAAAAAAGAAGTACTTTTCTAGCTCCAGCATGAAAGATCTCAGATTAGAGGAAAGGTTAACCATAACATTTCCTTTTTTAATTGAATGTTACATAAAAATACCTGAACAGGAGGTTACTACAATAATCTATCTACACAGAGACAACTTAAAATAACCTCACTTTCTAAAAATAATAATAACAATAATAATCCCCTTCCTAAAATTAGATATTTACCCTGGAGACCTTAAAAATATCTTTAATGATTATGGTTCCAAATAAAAACCTTCTGAATTATCTTGGGGGAAATGCAAGTTAGGAAGTTGTATACTTCCACACTAAAAGAGTCTTGCTAATAAGAAAAATTAATCTTTTTAATTAAAACCACTCAGCAAGCATTTTTATGCATGTTTCGGGTAGAATTAATAGATTTACAAAACAATCTTTTGTTATAAGTGATTGAAAATAATTGTTACAATTACAAATTTTAAAAACTTTAAGACCTGCAATCTTCCTGATATTTACTTAAGCAAAATATTTTTCCTACAGTAATTTGGTATATTAAGTTTGTTAATTTATAAAGGACATCCCCTTCATTAGTGCAAATTAATGAGGATTTAGAATTATCAGGAACTGAACACAGCTGAGCAACTTAGGCTGTGTAGGCAAGTAAACATAAGGAACATTAGTGTATTTGTAATGTTTGAATGCTTTTTGAATAAATCAGATCTGGTCTCAAGAAAACGTTGCAGCATTTAAAAAATGACACCTTCTGGAAAGTAGTTTTTCTAATTATTACGTATTCATGACTTGTTTGAGATTTCACCATGAGCACAATATACTGCATATAACTATTTAGCAAAATACACATGTACATATATACAAACATATGTATGATGTGCCTGTATGTATTTAAATATCCATTGCTGTGACTCTTTGTTATTCTAAAACTACAGGTTCTTATTGTGTGCACAAAAAATATGATGAAGTCACCTTTTTACAGATTGACAATGGGCCCACTTATTGGCACTAGTGAAGATGACTTCAGGAACATCCTCAAGTGTCTGCATTCCTGCTCGTAATGAGAGCTTCCTCTTAAGAGGAATAAATGCTGGAGAGACACAATCAATACTATGCATTGGAAAGATATCTCCATTCCACCCATGATGTTCTTCCTTATTAGCCTTCATGGGAATACAATATAATACAACATACATGGGGACTGCTTTACAAATTACAAAACATTTTATATTATTGTCAGTGTAACTACAGCTCGTTTACCAATATCACAACATTTTCAACACCACCATCAATTTGGGAGAGGGGGAAGCTAAGCCTATTACCCACACGAGCCAATTTTTTAAAGGATCCATTGATGTACTAGTCAAATTTTGTGGACATAATATTTTTCGTTCATCTCAGAGGAAACAGCAAATTTATTGCTATGAGCCCAATGTTGCTATGGGATCTTGAATCTCACTCAAATAATTTTTCTCCTGATTAAAAAAAGAAAATCTAGTAGAGGATATGATTGATTAGTATGTATATTCTCTTGTATTAACCTTTTAAAGACTGCAGTACTTAATTAATTTGAAAACCAGTTAGGTCTATTACTCTCTTCCCTAATCTGATGCCCAGGAGTTTTCATGGAGCTCCTCAGCTAAGAATTAATTGTGAAATTAAGGTTTCCTACATAAAGACCAAGCAAAATGAAATGCAAATAAAAATGAACATATAGTGTATAATCTGTATAGGCATAGTATATGTGGCCTTGTAAGCTGCCATATTTGAATTAATGAAAGGAATCTACCCTAACGCATCATGTAATGATGGCTGCCTATGGCATCCTTTTTTTTTTTTTTTTTTTTTTTTTGAGAGAAAGAGAGAGCACACACAAATGAGCAAGCGAGAGGGGCAGTGAGAGAGAGACAGAGAGAGAGAATCTTAAGCAAGCTCTACGCTCAGCATGGAGCCAGATGTGGGGCTGGATTCCACAACTGTGAGATCACAACCTGAGCCGAAATCAAGAGTCAGACTCTCAAATGACTGAGCCACCCAGGCGCCCTGTGACATTCTTTTTTACAAGAAAGCTCAATGGACTTATTACACTCACAAAGTCCAAAAATTAATGAGCAGATTGCACAGGTGTGTGTCTGTCTACAGTATGGCAAATTCTTTTTTCCAAATAAGATAGGACTGAAAAGACAATGGAAAAGGTAGACAACATAAATTTCTAAAACGTAGCTTAACAAAATGATTGGCTACATATATATTCTTTTCTAAGTGCTTGAAAATAGTGAAAATATGGTCATTATTTCACTCAAGCTTATAACAATTCAAGGAGAATTTCTTGGGTTTTTGTTGTCATTTCATAGTTGCTAATCTAAGCAAATCTAAACAATGACTTTCACTGCAGAAAGTTCATAATATTGGATGGAAGACTTTTATGGTCTAAGCCAATTTTTTTTCCTGATAGTTATATAGCTGTGTTAATGGAATTAAAAGTAGTATCAGATATCAAGGTCATCCTGCTACATTTTTCACTTTTTTTTTCTGGGGAGAAAAGAAAACAATGTCTCAGGCAGATCTCCCCCAAACCTCTGCCATCTCCTCTAGAATCTCGTGCCAAAATACATTCTGAACATCTCAGTGTCAAGAAGGTACCCATGTGGGAATTTCAGTAAATCACAAGGAATCTGTTGCATAGGATGAGATTAGGATAATTAGTTCACAGCAGCAAACCAGGATCTTTCAGCAAGACAACCTGTGTAGAAATTACCAGACCACAGTTATGTACTGAAGTACTTAAATACGGGAGAGATGAGTGAGACAACACAAAATCAACAAAATTACTAGTATTTTATAGAAAACATAAATTAAAATCTCAAGGGGAGTTCAATATAATATGATATTTTGACAACGTGCTCTTATTTTTTAAACTTTTTTTCTAGGGCCCCAAAGGAAAATGAAATTCTTGAGAATTCCACTCTCTCAGCCCAAGTCAACATAAATACATTTAGGAAGAGATGGTTTAGCCAGGTGGCAGTTTACAACCATAGTAGAGTGCTCTTTTTCTCTCTGAAACAGTGTTTATGTGCAATGTTTGCCCAGATTTCAAAGGACACAGGGATGTGACAACATAAAGGTTACGTATCTGAGTCCCAGGGAGCTCCCAACCTGAGCTGAGACTTCTTTGATAACCAGAATTGGTCTGAATATAGCAAATTCAGAGAGCAGAGCAGTAGAAGAGGCTGAAGGATCAGAATGATCACTTATTTTCTTTTTGGTTGTGCTGCCACTAAGCCACTGAGGGGTAGAAGGAAAAGAGAGTCTCCTGATATTGCCGAACACATTGGCCTCGTCTATCATGGTGGCTGCTGGCCCAGAGGCTCTGATGAACAGCACACTGGTCCGCAGCCTCTGAGGAGAGGGGCGTTTCTAGGAAGCCATGTTTCATTTCACTCTCCAGTGGTGAGCCCAGAGCAGACACTTGACCAGAAGGTAGATAATTGGTAAGCTCTCCAGGTCTTTCCATATGGTCTGGCACAGTAAGTTCTGCAAATCAGATGCTTGCAATGGGGAATCTGCTTCGGAACTAAGAAAGCAATCATAAAATAGGAATTAAAATGGAAAGAATGCCTTAAAAAGAGTCATGAAGAAATGACCAAGTGGGATCACAATCAGGTTAGAGTTCAGAATATAAAGTGGCATAGTTGAAAGCAACACAGGTGAGAAGATAAAAGAAGTAGAAGAATCAAGAAAGTATCTGAGGCACATCAAAGGCAGAAATACTAGAGAGAAGATCCAGAAACCCTTGTCACTTAGATTTTTAGATATGCCCTGGGTTCACTTTTCTCCTTGAACCCCAGTAACAATGAAGTTCCAGTTCTTCCCCACAGAACTCCTTGTTCTTTATGTCTCACACCCTTCCATCAGTTTTTGTCCTTCACACACCAAAGAATCTACTTAAACATTCACAAACACACAGGTACAGAGTGAGCCATATTAGACCAGGAATATAAGAAATATGGTTTGGCGTCCTTCTTTGCTACCAAATATCTCGTGATCCTGAATGTATCTGTTTTCAGACACATGCTAAGTCTACATACCTTTTAAAATGTAATGAGAAGGTTGGATAAGGATGAACTATTTCTAGGTTTCTAAGAAAAAAAAAAAAGAAAACAAAACAGACCACCCTGCATTGTAATTGAGATTCTTTATTCTCCTTCAGATGCTCTATGTAAGCCAGTAAGACCCCATTCTATAATGAATTTTAGTTGGCTGTTTAAGAATCACTTCCTTACAATATTCTGTGAACTTCTCTTTCCTCTTGTCACGTAAAAAAAACTGATTATCAAAAACATCCCAACTTTCATTTCTCTACATTATAATTGGTTAATACTAAATATTCAAATTGGCAGCCAATTCTTGGAGGAATTAATACGGAAAAATGAGTCGGATGTCTCTCCTATGAGAGAAATGTAAAAAGCTGTATTATCATTCGGCACCCCAAAATTAATAAGAAACTAAACCCTATGGGCTTTTGCCAGGAATGATATAGCAGTAAATAATTCACTGCTTACTCCTGTAAATCAGAAAACACAGAATAATAGAATCGTACTGTAAGCACTCTGTGAGACCGTGACACTTATTCTAATTGTATTTTCCTGGGAATTTATAGTCTACATTGCTCTACAAATCTAATCCAAGTGTCAAAATCATAATTCAGTAGCATTTACCACAAGGAGACACGTTCAACCAAGCCAATGCCAAGCTGAGAACAAGCTACTAAACGTGGCACAATAAGAAAAAAAAAACAGGAATAAGCCACTGAAATAGGTTTTTAAATTTGTGTTTCAAGTAGCATCCTATAAAATTCCATGTGGGGTAAAATAATGCCAGTGGCATGCTTACTGCTTAACCTGTGCTGATTAAAAAGTAAAGTGATGCTATATTTACCCATATAAATTTTAAATGGCTTTTACATTTTAAACTATAAACGTAGCTCCTAAAAATAGTAATGGAAACTACTTTTCACTGTTGTCCTTTACTCTCTGTGGAGGCAGGTATTTAAGATTAAAGTAATGAACTCTGATTACCCTGCGACAGAGCAGTTCAGTGGGGAATCCAGAGAAGGCTGGGAATTAACTTTCCCAACTCCGTCCCATATTTTTATCTTACTCCCTCTCGCTATCCTACTGAGTCAACGGACACAAACTACATCAGTCTCCTGTGGAGGTGACCCTCGAGTTATTTTTACTCGTCCCTCACATTCTTACCTTACCACTTTAAGAGACGAGGCCTTCACAGCGGACACTCTCTCTCATCTCCTGCCTAGAGCAGAGCAGTGTAATTAGGCTTGGCTTTATGACAGATGACAGGGCTCGTGTGGACAGTAGTTAAGTGCCATAATGCAAAAAGAAAAAGAAGCACCAAAGGGTTTTTGAAGTCACATTTTATTATTTCAAGAGATTGAGACGCTCCCTGCTAACTCATCAGCTTCTAGAGGTGACTCCATCAAATTGCGGAGTATTGGGGTATCATGAGCAGACAGCCACCAGCTGTGATGCTTTTCCGTCTTCAGATCACTCAGAGAAGCTGCTGGAGGGGAAGCAGTACCTTCTACCTCCAAGGCCTCCATTTGCTTAACAAATCTCCCTGGCACTGTTCTCAGCGAAGCAGAAGTCGACTAAACATGGTAGCAAATGCTTTGCCTCTAAGTCTCTCCTGTTTTCAGAAGTAACAGGCCTAAAAAAAATTGATAGGCCTAACTTCCTACTACCTAGAGCCAGCTGTATTAAAAACACGCAGGAGAACATTAAAATATCCAGGACTGAGTCAGGATTGTATTCTTCTATGCATACACACACACACACACACACACACACACACTGTACATATATTCATTTGGAATATTCATATGTACATGCATATGCATGTAATATACATATCCTGCATATACATATGTATTCTGTATATAAATACTCACACACATATATATACACGTACATATTCTGTTATGGATAGAGCCAAAGACTTGACAGCCGTCCCTGACAAATTTAAAAAGAGGTATAACCTCTTTCTGTTTCTGCCGTGCATGACCTTATTGAAGTAAAAAAATAAAATCTATGTGTATTTCAGGTTTATATGAAATTGGGGAATGAAGAATTTCATGGAAGACACACAAGATACTTGGAGTATATGGTTTTCCTTCCATGTTTTTTATTTGTTCACAGGAAGATTTAACATACAAGTTTATATTACAACTCTTACCACACATCTCGATTACTCCTCTTATAGACTGAGAAACAGGATGTAGTAGGTATCTCTTACCGTTTGAATCCACAATGGTGATATTGGCAGAGGCACTATCATTTCCTAATTTGCTGGTCACTCTGCACATATATTCTCCAGAATCAGCCAGTGATGCTTTGTTAATGCGAAGTTCTGACTTCCTGTAAGATCAGGACAAAAGTGGTGTAAGTATATTTCACAGAAATACAGCGACCATCAAAATCTATTTCTCTGTAGTTTCAGGGTTCTCAAACTCCCCCTCTACAGGGACCATGTTACAACACAACTTACTAATACATACATGTATGATGTGACCAAGAGTAAAAATGAGATATTATCACATTTAAGTTATACCATGAACATGACCTTAATTTTATCACCCAGATTAGTAATTTAAAGTAAGTCTTCTCTAATTTTTCTTTTTATTCCTCTACTGCCACCACTAAACACATCATGCCCCAGATATTTTTTTCAAACCAATTGGTAAATTTTCTTCCTTTCTATATCTAAATGTCATCCGCCACTAGGAAGATTAAAAAAGCGTAAAATCATTTACAAATCTGGTAAGGACAGACACTTAAGGAAGGCTAGAATAGATTAAAATCCTCTGCACTTTTCTCAGTAGTATCATTAGGAATTATGTTAATTTTGAATGAAGAGGATTTAGTACTTACAAAAGAAAGGGAATTTAAGACTTTCATTGCTAGGAGCATAGAAGGACACAAATCACTCTTAATATTGAAATAAATATACAACAACAGCACACACATTTATAAAACTGCATATAAATCAATATTCAGCACTCTTTCAGCCTGGGCAGCATTGTAATTTGCATCTGTCTGTGTTTTACTGTTGCATATAGCCAATAATTTAAGCAGTCTCCATGATTTAAAAACTCAGAACCACTGGGGTTGGTTGAGTTTACTAAAGACTTTTTATTTATTTATTTTTAATTTTTTAAATGTTTTATTTATTTTTGAGGGAGACAGATGGAATGTGAGTGGGAGAAGGACAGAGAGAGATGGAGACACAGAATCTGAAGTGGGCTCCAAGGTCTGAGCTGTCAGCATAGAGCCCAACGTGGGGCTTGAACACACGGCCCACAAGATCATGACCTGAGCCAAAGTTGGAGGCTTAACCGACTGAGACACCCAGGTGCCCCCACTAAAGGCTTTTTAAAGTCACACCTCAGACTGACTGCTTGGGCTCTTGGGATGATAACAGGGAGAGAAGACAGCAACTCAAAATTATATGCAAAGCTTGCATAAGTTACAACTTCCTAGTTTTATAGTGAAGTTTCTAGTTCTCTTTTTTTTTTTTTTTAATTTTTTTTTTCAACGTTTATTTATTTTTGGGACAGAGAGAGACAGAGCATGAACGGGGGAGGGGCAGAGAGAGAGGGAGACACAGAATCGGAAACAGGCTCCAGGCTCTGAGCCATCAGCCCAGAGCCCGATGCGGGGCTCGAACTCACGGACCGTGAGATCGTGACCTGGCTGAAGTCGGACGCTTAACCGACTGCGCCACCCAGGCGCCCCATGAAGTTTCTAGTTCTCTTGGCAGATAATATTATTACTCAAATTTGATCAATTGTCCTAATTAATGAAAACTGAATTCCTACGATTCTCCTCCAGTCTGTTGAACTGAAACACCCACCCAGTCCCATATGTAAGCCTTACGGCCTTCCATCATGGTGTTTCCCTTGTGCCATTTCTTCTTCCTAGAAAGGGGGTCCCATATTTGTACCCATCAAGATATAAGCTGACCTTTAGGGACCACCTCAAGTGCCAATTCTTTCATCAAAGCTTTCATGATCACGTAGCTGGTGCTGCTCTCTTCATTGTCTAAATTCTGATGGCCTTGAGTACCTCCTGGTCCTCACAGTTCTTTCAGTATATCTTATTTTTCAAGCTAGGACATATGCTTTGGAGGGGGAGTCCATAATTTAAACTTCCGGGTATCCTCAAAGTTCTATGAGGATATGCCACTGTTTTGTCCTTGGTGTATCCTCAAACATTACTGGATGAATGTGTGAACAAATGAAGAAAATATTTGGATGCTCCCACTTAAGCTCTCTCCAAGACCTAATGTTCTTAATGTTGGCTGCAGGAAAGGAGGCTGCAATATTAAGAGGGCGCAGCAGTGGGAGGAGGTCCAGACCAAGGCAGCAATGGTCAAACCAACATGTGGACTAAAAATTGCTGCATTAGTTGTGACTTCGTACAATGTCAACAAGTAAACTTGAGAAAACTTAAAACAAAACAAAGTGTACTGTATTCAAATAAATTTTGAAAACATGGCATTAAACAAAAACAGGTTTTTTGTCTTGTTAATCCTACAGGAACTCTCCAAGTCTTTAATATGCTAATATACTCTGACTCTCCAAGAGGGGAATATATTTAGTGACTAACTTTTTTGAAGATGGAATCCTTGTCATCCACATGGCGCATCTGTTCCCATTTCCTGAATACAATGGTCACAGAACAAAGTTGATAAGAAGGGGACCTAATATAATAACACCCTTGTTTACCCATGTAGTGGGGAGGACCACCAAGGGCCATTTATACAGCAATATTCACATATTAATCACACAGGTTCTCCACAGAAAAGTTTCCCTGAAATATATCCCTGTAAACCAAAACAGAACAATCTGAGGGCATGTATCTTGGCAAATCGATATTAAGATCTAGTAATAAACTATCCCAACTTGTAAAATTATGAAAATACAACAATGTTAGGACATTATCCCCATCAATTTCTGCTAACTTTTAAGTCTGGTTTTGGAGTATTCAAATCTAGTGTTTTTCCTAATGAGTTATCAGCTATTTATACAACTTTGTCCATAAACACCAAGTTTCCTTTATGACAGACACCAATGAAGAAGAGTGAGAAACAATGTAATAAACACTATAATAAGCTTGTTCAGCCCAAAGTAACATAACTAGCTGAAAGAATTTTCATGTACGACTATGGAACCACTAACAATAACTGATAGATAAATCATGAAGAATGTCAGGTTGAGGAATAATATCCTGGTTTTCAACACAGAAGAAAGAGTGGATTCCTGGGCACCTGGGTTGCTCATTTGGTTAACCATCCCACTTCAGCTCAGGTCTTGATCTCATGGTTTGTGGGTTTGAGCCCCTCATCGGGCTCTGTGCTGACAGCCTAGATGGCTCAGTTGGTTTAGCATCCGATTCTTGATTTCAGGTCTGGTCATGATCCCAGTGTCATGGGATGGAGCCCTGTGTGGAGCTCTGCACTGAGCATGGAGCGTGCTTAAGATTCTCTGTCTCTGTCTCTGTCTCTGTCTCTGTCTCTCTCCCTCTCACCCTCCTCCCCACTCGTGCCCTATCTCTTTCTCTCTAAAATAAAAAAAATTAAAACATAAAATAAGAAAATGGTAACTTTTCTTGTTAAGCCCCTAAATTCTAAATTATAACAATAACATCCCAAGAATATACAACACACTCTGAGATACAATGATTCCAAGAACACCCCTTCTTTCCTATTTACGTAAGTTAAGGAGGAGTCCTTAATGATATGTGAGGAGTTCTTTCTTAGCCCTGTGCCATTAACATTTTTACTAACGAACTGGATCAAACTATAAGAAACATGGTAATCAAATTTACAATTAAATTGC
Organism: Prionailurus bengalensis; assembly: GCF_016509475.1. Classification (NCBI taxonomy): domain Eukaryota; kingdom Metazoa; phylum Chordata; class Mammalia; order Carnivora; family Felidae; genus Prionailurus; species Prionailurus bengalensis. The sequence goes on along the minus strand of NC_057344.1, from coordinate 30,354,465 downwards.
CTTAAAGGGTTAGTTCTTAAAAATCTTCCTAATAGACCTACACAGTGTTTCCTGGAATACTATTCCAAGTAATGTAATAAATTTTATGCTTGAAAAAGAGAAAGAATAAGAAAAAAAGAAAAAGAAAAATTTTCTATGCTCAAATAAATACTGCATTGAACAAAGTTAAATAGATTTCTTTACAACAGTACCTCTTAGTGGTTTTTATGCAAATATGTGCTATGAATTTCCAAGGCAAGGGTGACATGTGGCTAAGGTATCCTTTCCATAGAGAACCCGCTGGGATTTCTAGGACTGAACATCAATCGGCCCAGAGCAAGGTTCAGTTTAATCAAGACAAACATAACAAATACATTCCAGTTCAAAAATCAGTAGCAAAATACAGGCTTGGAGAGATGTGCCTTGACAATAATATATACAGAAAAAAGGATTTCAATTAGCCATGAATTTAACATTATTCCATTTTAAACAACTACTAAAAAAAGAAATAAAAAAAAGAAACATACACTGTTGGGCCATATTAATATTAAAACAGCATAAATCAAACTGGATAAAAGTCTCAATACACTGCTCACAGGCGGGATCACATCTAGAATATTTAATTATGTTTTGAAGTGGCATTTGATGAAAAATATCAATAACTAGAGGACTTTAGAAGAGGTTGATCAGCGTTGAATAGAGCTTACAAATCTTATCACTAGAGAAGATTCTGTTAAAGAAACAGAGGTCCTACTGGCAGGCACCTATGAACATGATATGGATAGCTTTTTAAATATATTTCATGGTCACCTGGAAAAGAAAACTATCTGGGGAGGCTCTTGTGGAATTATGTCTTACAGGAAAAAGAAGGCATATTTTGAGTGTAAGGAAGAATTTTTGAACATTCAAAAATGGGGAGGGTGTCTTTCTCTTTGGAAAGATTCAAGTCTGGATAACCACCTGTCAAGAATATCTCTATGCAGAGAAAAGATTAAATTAGATCAGTGGTTTCAAGTATTTTGAAAAAAAAAAATCCTGTTTTAAAGTGAAAGCTTAAAACAGAGCCTTATATTCAAAGCTATCATGAAGAGACAAAGATGTTCAGGTCAAAGTGGCTGGCAGCCCATTTTCAATCTGAAGATTCTTCAGGGACACGATGGGAAAAACATTTATCCAGATGATCATTAAGATCCTTTTGAATTCCAATGATACATTGAACTATGAGAGTCTTCAATCATTAGGTCCTAGAGTAAGGAACAGGAAGCAGGAAGACAGTAGAAATAGATAATCCTTTCTTGAAAATTATATATTGCAATGATTTGGGGATTTGATAAGTATGGTTACAACAGTTTTGTTTTACTCTCTTTAATAGGCTACCGTATGCTCTCCATAGGAAGGAAGTTAACTTGGAAAAAGGGTGACTTCCCTTCCAATCATAAAATGAACCTTTTGCTCTTTAATCAACGAGTTATCCAGAAATCTGGGAGGGGTTGATGTTTTAGTGGATTTTCACTTTCTAAAAGTATTAAAAGAATTAACTCATGTAAAGTGTTTAAATGCACTCCCAATAAGTGTTAACTCTTATTACAGTCACATTCTATATTCCTGCAACATTTAGACTTCTTATGAGCATACATTACTTTTGGATTAAGAAAAACAATACTATGTAAAAATAAAGTAATACAGACTGATTTAAAGACAAAAGTTCTAAATATTAATTCATCTTTTTTTAATATCAAAATGCAAACTCTGTTCTCTCAATAAGTACTTACTAACAAAATTGACCCAAGGTTCCAATAACTACTATCTCCTTTTTCTTAGTTGGCTTGATTCTTCCACCATAGTTTATAGGCCAAGGCAACTTTAATGCATATGGGAATATCTCATCAGTTGATAGAATTCCATTCCTCTGATCTCTAAGGAATCCTATATGAACTCTGTGAGTGTGTGTGTATGCGAGTATGTGAGTGTGCTTGTGTGTGTGTGTGTGTGTGTGTTCAACACAGCTTCAGACACTGTCGACCTGTCAATAAAGAGAAGGATACAGAGCAGGGAGAAGCAGCTATCATATACAATACTAGGGACTGCACCAAACACCTCACATAAACCCTATGAAATGGGCACTGACTATTCCCATTTACACCCAAGGAATTTGAGATTTCCTTATAATATAAAATTAAAATGATCTGCAAGAACTGTTCAGCTGATAAAAGAAAGGGATGCATGTGAACGTTTTCTATTATACAGTCAAAGACCCGCAACAATTGTCAACAGAAGAAAGCATTCCTTGAAAACTTTTGCAGAAATCTGACCAGACCAATTAGATCCAATTTTAAACAAAAGTAAAATACGTGAGAGTGGAAAAGAAGAGCTGAGGAAACACTATGGGCATCCAAAGGAGCGTGCCACACACACATGACAGGAAGTCGGCCTTTCACGAGGCTAACGTAGAACAGATATTTCAATGAGGCCGGTCTGACAGCCTCAAATATGAATCTGTCACACTCCAAGCTCTTTAACCAGTCTTCTTGGCCAAAACTATCCACCCGGCAGAGGAAACAGAACAAAAGGATAAGCAGACACATAACACTAGGGCATTTTCCATTTTTTAAAAATTGGTTCCACCCATTGCTTTGCCAAATAAAATAAACAGCCTCAAATGTAAATTCGAAATCGTAGGAAGAACATGTAAGAATGTATGTCATTAGTAGGAGCAGGACAGAAGGGCGATAAGACTTTACAAAATAATGGAGATTGCTTATTGCTGTGATGTCTTTTCCTAACGCTAAGGGATTAAAGGGAAATTCTGGCTGCAATGTACCATCTAGATTCTGTGAAAAAGAAAACCTAGACTAAGGATTGGAAAAGAGTCAACATTTTTCTTAAAATAAAGACAATCCCAATGAAATCCTAAATCTCACACTACAATTCACCTCTGCTTGGTTGATCAAAGCCGAAGATAAAGTTTGAGTAACCAAGTAACCAAGGCAAAACGTTACCAATTTGAATATGTAGGTGAAACTGAAAAATTAGAGTCCTTTTTTATTAAAGACCATCACCCAATGCCTAAGCATGTCTCCAGCCCTGTGTTGTGGCTTCACTATACGTAGAAAAATCACCAGTAACTGAAAAGACAGCAGGCATAGAGTCAGACCTATTTCAAATCCAAGCTTGAGCATTCATTAACATTGGATATACAGCAAGAAACTAAACTTCCCTCATCTTAGGACATTCATTTTTTTTTAAATGGGTATAACAATAATAGTATCCATTCTCAGGCGCTTAGGTGGCTCAGCCTGTTAAGCATCCAACTCTTGATTTCAGTTCAGGTCATGATCTGACAGTTTGTGGGATCCAGCCCCGCATGGGGCTCTGCGCTGACAACACGGAGCCTGTTTGGGATTCTCTCTCTCCCTCTCTCTCTGCCCCTCCCCCCAATAAATAAGTAAACATTTTTTGAAAATCGTATCCATTCTCTTATATGTATAGGACAAGTTGAAATAATAGGGCACCTTGCAAATGTTAATTAAATTTAGATTGAGTTTGGTTCTTTAGCCTTAAAAAAAGTTGACAACACTAATGGCCCACTTTACACAAAGTGTCTTATTTTTGGAAGATCAAATATGTTAAAATGTTTTGCTAAAAGTAATTTACAGTCACACAACCTGAATAAAACACCTTTTCTTCCATTTAATTCTTTCTAGCAAGGCTATTGTTTAAAAGAAGTAATTTCTGAATATTGGCCTTTCTGGTATAATGGGATTTTATTAACATGTAGACAGTACTCTTAGCTGTCTGGACCTATGAAGCCAACATGAAAATGCTTTTCTGAATACTGACGACTCTTTTATATGTCATCCAAGCCATGCAACAAATTACCTCTTTAAACATATACATACTGTTTTCAAAACCACGTTCACCTTATCTACTCAACTTCATTTGCTTCTCCCCAGGCATCCTTAGACTAAATACTCGCAGTCTGAAGATGCTTTGTTCTATTCCCTCAACCTCTTCTCCCTCCCCTCCTCCTCTCCTTCTTTCTTGGAAGCCTCCCCTGTCCCTGACTGGGTCCCCTTGCACTTCTTGCTATGACACCCAATGACTATCGCTACTGTAGAAGTTAAGATGGAATATTTTAACTGTTCAGCAACTCTCTCCCCTCTAGACCACCTGCCTCTTAAGAACAGGGAGCATGTCCTCCATGTCTGGGTACCTGGCATCTAGCCCAGGGTCTGACACACAGCATCTTGTCTCATAAAGGACTGAATTCCCATCGACTCGCCCACTGGCCTCTCTACTGTCCTATAAACAGAACTTGCGGGACGCCTGGGTGGCTGAGTTGGTTAAATATCTGACTTTGGCTCAGGTCATGATCTCATGGTTCGTGAGTTTGAGCCCTGCATCAGAGGCCACTTTGGATCCTCTTTGCTGTCGGCCTCTCCTCCACTCTCTGCCCCTCCCCTGCACACACTCTCTGTCTCTCTCAAAAATAAATAAACATTAAAAAAAATTAAAAACAAAACAAACAAAAGCCCAGAACTTGCTACTGACTACCGTTCTGCTCCTTCTCTATAACTTCCCATCCCACCCTACCCACCCAGCCAGAGGGGATTCTCTCCCTTCAGCAGACAAATCCACCTCTTTGTGGCTACTCCTATAGCTCTCGGGGTCTCTCCCTCTTCCCAAGCTCAGTATCAGGAACCTACAATTTAGCACCAGGCTTTACTGTATGTATGATGGGCCAGATCATTCATCAGGAGTATTTTCCCTAATTAAATCTTGACTTAGAGTAGAATTTACCTTAATATAAATAATAATTTTCTAAAAGGTCACTATTTGCAAACGGATGGGCTGCTTGAAAATCCTGAAGTTCCCCAGCCCTAAGAGTGCTTTAGCATACGACCTCGGAAACCACCATGCTTTCAGATAAGGCTGAACTCCAGAATCCCTATATGATCTGTGACCTCCCTGAGTGCAGAGATAACGCCCCATGCTGCTCCCATTTCCTCCCATTCCCAGCATAAAGCCTTCCGTGGGCACCTAAATATTACTGATATCATTTGACAGCCATGTGGAAAGAAATGAGACATTCTCCTGCATGTGAAGATAACTTAGTTTCTTACGAATGTGTCTGATGAAAAACAAAGCAGACTCCAAAATCCAGTATCTAAAAGTTTTTTTTTTCTTGTTACACTTGTCAAAGCATCATAGTTATTTTTTTTCAGTTCACTTGCTCTTCCTCCTCCCCTCCCCACATGCACACAGGTTATTACACCTGTATGCTTTCCATTTTTAAAAGAAGGAGTAAGGCATTAAAGGGACCCAAGGAACAGATCTGTGTTCCGGCGTAGTTTCTTACTCGTTGTATGACTCAAAGCCAGGCAGAACATTTTTGTTTTCCATTTAAATTTCTTAATATGCAAAATTAGTCACCATGTACAGTTCAACTTCCCCTACTACCTATGGGAATGTTGCAATAAGTAATATTATGTAAAAAAAAAAAACCCAAAAAACAAAAAAAACCACACCATGTCACTTTACAGAGTTAGTTTTTATATCTTTGGAGAAGCATCTGTTGCAAAAGCAATCCCTACTCTTTTGTCCAAGTCAAGAGATCCTGCTGACACACTAAATAAGGAGACTAAGCAGTGTAGTTAATAAAGCCATGGAAACTAGGGGGAAAATTCACTGATTATGGTTATTAGAGCAATTAAACACTTTGGGAAGATTAAATTAAATTTCCATTATAATCACTTTGTTTTCTCTTGCTTCATGACTGTGTGACAATTTTTTGGTAGGTGTTCTAGAAAATCAAAGTACAGGAGGAGACTCTTTTGTTGTTGCTGCCAGTATCACATCTGGGATGTCACTGGAATCTGCGGAAGCATGAGTAAAGAAAATGTGATCTTTGGGGCGCCTGGGTGGCTCAGTCAGTTAAGCGTCCAACTTTGGTTCAGGTCACGATCTCACGATTCGTGGGTTCAAGCCCCGCATCGGGCTCTGTGCTGACAGCTCAGAGCCCGGAGCCTGCTTCAGGTTCTGTCTCTCCCTCTCTCTCTGCCCCTTCCCCACTTGCAATCTGTCTCTCTCTCTCTCTCTCTCTCTCTCTCTCTCTCTCTCTCAAAAATAAACATTAAGAAAAAATTTTTTTAAAGATTAAAAAAAGAAAATGTGATCTTTGAGTTTGGAAGTCCTATCACACAGGTCACACTGATTAAAGGACTATTTGCAAGCAAAACTCTCACATACTTATCTCTTCCTTAATTTCAAAATGTAGTTTGATGTTAGAAGAGAATCTCTTAACTAAGGAGGTAAATAAAAATGAGGAGAATAGGAATAATAAAGGAGCATCGTTTTAGAGTAGGTATAAACCCCCCTCCAAGAGGTTATAGGAATCACAAGAAGCCTTTCCAAATGTGGACCTCCACAAGGAAGGTGGGATGATTTAAGATTCTTGCTAAGATGCTCTGATGTTTTAATCTGCTACAGTGGGTGATGTAGTTTCACAGAATTGTCAGTTAAAAAAACTTATTAGGGGGAGGTGCCTGGGTGGCTCATCAGTTGAGCATCCAATGCTCGGTTTCAGCTCAAGTCATAATCTCATGGTCCATGGGTTCAGGCCCCGAGTCGGGCTCTGTGCCGACAGCATGGAGCCTGCTTGGGATTCCCTCTCTCTCTGCCCTTCTCCCACGTGTGCTCACTCTCTCTCTCTCTCAAAAATAATAAATAAACTTAAAAAAACTTATTAGGTATAGCTGTATGTATTAACCTCTTAACTTGAAAATAGTTCCAATTCGAGTGACCCCATTCTCTTTCCATAAATCTAGGTATTTATTGAGCTTTATCACGAAGTTGGGATATTGATTGTAGAAGGCACTGTCCTCTCAACAGCATTCGTCTTATTTTTAAGAAGTCAAATTTTAAGATCTAACATATTCCAATTACAGCAGCTACCACTACCACTAAAGCTACTTCCTTCCTTCTCCCTCCCATCCCCCTCCACGCCCTACAGTTCTCTCCCCATTCGTTTTCTTTCCTCATCCAGAAGCTGCAAGAATCAAAGTTGCAAATTCCTTTCTATATAGTAACGCAATTTCTGGCTACCATAGGATGAAAAACCTTTTTCATTTACTATAGATCATGCTTTTTGATAGTAAATTTATTTATTGGGGCTGAGAATAATTTTTATTATATTTTATAGCATTCCATTGCTAGACACTGCCTCTGCTATTATATGCATGATACTTACCCTGGCTTTTTTTGTATCTTGATGTTTTGTGGTTTGTTCTTTCGGTTTAATTCGTTCCCATTCTTGAACCACTTGAACTTGAGAGAGGAGTATTCGGAACTGGTCTCACACCGAAGCACTAGTTTAGAGCCTGCAACAGACTCCTGGCTTCTCATCTCTTTCAATCGGGGAGGCAAAGCTAAAAAACAAAAGAGAAGGAAAAAAATTTTGATCATCTTCTAAAGAAAAACATATTAATTTTAGGTGAGCTGGATCAAGACACCATTCCCAAATGTTTTACTATCTGAGAGAGAAAGACAGAAGGGGGGAAAAATGAGTCAACCAAAATGGATCTCAGCTTGGAGAAAAATAAAATGCCCAAATATAAAATATACTTGGGGCAGGGGAGAGCAAGGGGAACCTAGACTATAAAATATTCTAAGTGGTCAATTCCTCAATCTTTACATTTTTCTGATGCCATTAAAAATCCTGAACAGTGGTTATTTCAAAAAGACAAAAAACTATGCTAAAGGAGAATACGCAGCTAGGCCATTATGACTAATATTATTATTATTTTAAATTCCAGTATAGTTAACATACAGTGTTATATTAGTTTCATGTGTACTATATACAGGCCATTATTTGGAAAGTGCGTTCACATCTCAGATCACAAATAATCTTCATCATGGCTCTGTAAATACATACAGCAGGCATCATACCCATTTTTTAAATGGGGAAGTTTAACTTCAGAGACGGGTAAGTGACTGACTTGTCCACGGTTACAATGTTTCTGGAGAGTCAGAGTTAGAAGATGCTATCATCAGAGGTGACCAAAGAACAAAGAGAACTCATAACTCTTAACGACGTTCCTTTCTTCAAGAAAGAAATTCTTTAGCGACATCACTTTTTTTATTGGGCCTCAGGCTGGTGTCCTCCACGCAATGAATGACCATTCCAGATGACAACCATACTCAGATCAAATTGTCAGTTTGACTGGCTTTAGCTCTTCTAAATCTTCTCAACAGAGACTGGAGGTACTTAAGCTCTGCATTACCTGGTAGAATACCTTAAGCACCTATATATCAGTCTTATTTTTAGCAAGACAGCTTAAAAGAGTATCTATTCTCTACAGAAATATTTATGGATAAAATGTTATACTATCTGAGATTTGCTTCAAAATAAAATGGTGGCAAGGAATGGATCGGCATAAAAATGAAACAAATTTCCCAAGAAGTTGGTCCATCATCGTAGAAGTCAAGCAACGATTCAATATAGTAGGCCTGTTTTTTTCATAATAAAAGTGGGTTTTTTTTAAAATAAAATCATAATGAGTGGACCTTCCTCTGCATATGCTTCAGTTAATAATCAACATCACAGAATTTGAGCTCTCAACACTGTTTCCGCTGAGTCTCAGCCAATTACGAAGCCCACTTCTGCTCTAGTTCAGGTATTAACTTAAAACCCCAGCAAATAAGACTGGTCTCCCTGATTCAGGGCATAATGATTCACTGGGTGTGGTGACCAGGACACCAAGGACAGCCATCAGAGCCATATTAGACACAACCAGGAAACCAAGTTCCCTTCCTACTCAGGGTTTGATTGTTTTTCTACATTTCTGCCCTTAACCGAGTAAATCAAATGTCAGGAACAAGCATAGGAAGGTTCCTACAAATTATAGCAAAAACCACTTGAATGCTGTGATTTCTTAGCAGTGCTCCTAAAAATCACGTCCCCTTTTTATTTATTTGGAGCCTAGGAGATGTCGTGGAGAAGTTGGCACTTAATGTGGAGACACAGCGGCAAGGTAGAAAACTCATGTCAGCTGTTCTTAGCCTTTGATACCTGATTATTTTGTCTGGTTCTTATTTTCTGACAGCTTGAGAATAAGATTTACTCTAAGCAGGTTTTACGGGAGTCTTCCTTTTTAAGCTGGGGTTCTTACATCTCTGTTTTGGAGGTTTTTAAAGACAGACTAAATTCTCATCTCTCTGGAATAGTGTCTGCATGTTCTTATTAACTCTTTAAGGCATCTTCAATTTTTGTTAAGCCCAGTGAAGGGTGTTAAAAAAAACAAATCTGCTGTAGCTAAACGGCACCAAAGGAACTGGTTTACACGTATTAAGAAAAATAAATCGTCTCACTATTTTATGTATAAACTAAAATAACTAGCTTGACATTTTTTTGGTTTTCACTGAGTTTTACATTTAACTTGGCATGCCAACCAGACTCTCAAGGTTTAGTCCCTTGCTTTAAGCAAAATGTTTTCACTGAAATATTCCAGATATCCTTAACTCCCAATAAGCACCAGGTCCCCTCACCCCACAGCTCTAGACAATTGCTTATCAATACAGCCAGAAGAGAAATGTACTAGACTTTATGCTCTTGAGATTGACTAAACAATTTTCATAAAATCATGTGCATCTTTTTCCTTTTCTCTCATTCCCTTTCTCTCTCCCACCTCTTCTTCCCCTCCTGTTCGTCTGTCAATCAATCTCTTTGTTTCAAATGTGAGAGAACAAATCAGACAAATTCAAAATGGAGGGATATTCTGCAAAACAGGTGGTCTAGGCTTCAGAAGTGTCAGTGTCATGAATGACAAAAGAAGACCCACCATGAGAACCGATGCAAATTCAAAAACATGACAAGTAAATGCAATGTGGAGCTGTCACTGAATCCCGTGTCGTGGAAAACACTCTGAAAGATAGTAATGGGACTACCTGGGAAATTCAAATCCGATATCATATCAGCATGAAATTTCTGTGATCACGCATTGTGGTTACACAGAAGGTCCTTGTTCTTAGGTGGTATCTGCTGAAGAACTGGGGGTGAAATGTCACGATGCCTACAACTAAATCTCAACCGATTCAGCAAGTAAGGAAATACACACTTGCATGTGCACATAAACACACTCACAAAGAAAGAAAAAAAAAAGAATCTTGGTTTCTCTTTGTTTTCCTGCCTCATTCACTGGTCTTTCTGCAGTTCAATGAAAGGCTCAGGATTTCATTACGTTTCAATGCCTTGGCTAAGTTTGCCGTCATGAAGGAGATTCTTGGGAAGATTTGAGTCTTAATGTACAAGTCTATCTCCTAAAATGATATCCTCCATTCAAATTCTGTGAGTGAGATCGCCCTGAAATCCTCAGATGGCTCAACCTCATATCCATGACTTCAGGGCTCCAATTTTGCTAGGTCCTTCGGTGCAAGGAAAACAATCACTCATCTGGAATGTCAACATTTATCCTTTCTTTTGGGATTTCATGTGCAAAGATGTACACATCTGTTGTCTTTAAGAGATAATCTGTGATGTGGGGCGCCTGTGTGGCTCAGTCGGTTGAGTGTCCGACTTCGACTCATGTCATGATCTCGCAGTCCGTGTGTTCGAGCTCCGCGTCGGGCTCTGTGCTGACAGCTCAGAGCCTGGAACCTGTTTCAGATTGTGTGTCTCCCTCTCTCTCTGACCCTCCCCCATTCATGCTCTGTCTCTCTCTGTCTCAAAAATAAATAAACGTTAAAAAAAATTTTTTTGAAAAGAGATGATCTGTGATGTAGTGCTGCAGAGACCTTCAGATTAGAAGGTCTTTCTTAGCTGAAATATCCACTCCTTTAGCTGACCCTGTGTATAAACATTTCTTAATGATTCGGGTTTCTGGTATACCTCTATCGACTAGCCTGAGTTCCTCCCTCTTGCACCCAGTTTCAAGTACGTCCGAAGTGCAGAAGTTCCCAGCTATTCTAACTTTGCAACCTTCAAAGTTTACTTGCAGTAATGGCGCCTTCTGTATCCTTCACGGGTAACAACCTAGGACATGAGGACATTCGCCTTTCAGGGAAGAGCTCTTTCAAGGAGTTAACTCAAAATCCCCCAGAGCGTAAATGGAGAAACACACCTGTACAGCATCAACACACCTACACAACCGCATCCTTGGTCCATGGGTGTTCTCTTGTCAGGGGTACCTTCCCCGTAAGTGCCATAAACTTCCTCACTCATTCTTGGTGGAGCCCAAATTCAAGGGTCCTGAAGGCTTGGCAACAACATAAACTCTCCTCTGTCTTCTTACATAACCACACTAATGGAACAGCCCTGGATATTTCATAGACTCCTAACAAAAATGCAAGCGAATACTGAGCACATATGGTTTGTGCAGTTTTTCCCATCTATCCCTAATGAAATCGTTTTCAAGACATTTTCTTTTATTAGATTATAAAATAATAACTATATTTTAATGGAATACATTTTACTCTGTATGCTTCCCAGTCAATGGTTTACTCACATGAAATAATCTTGTTTATTTCATTAACAAAAATCTACTCCACCAAGTACTTTCTAGTACTCAGATGTAACTTTATAAGGCCAGGGGTCACTTCTAAACTGGGAGAGCAATTTTTTAACGATGTACTTGGATTTTAAAACTGGCAAAAAACATGTTATTTGCCTCTCAGTCCCTGGCTAGGAGTAAATGGTCCGTTAACTAAAAATTGCTTGAAGGCAAAACAATGCTAAGTTAATGCTTTGGATGTAGTAAGTGTTCTGAGAATCTCTGACATGATTTAATTGTATTTGGTCTGCCACAGTTCAAAATTTCACTCTCAGTGTGTTTCTGGACAGGCAGGAGTTCCACACCCTGAAACAATCTAATGATAGAGCAAGTTCTAGACAGTCTTTGCCAACATCTATTTCAAACTTGCTTGACATTAATATGAATGCATCTACACCCTTAGAAATGTATCAACAGAGACAGACAGTAAAGTGCAAAAGAGAACAGCCTTTAAAAACAGAAACTCAAAAACCCTAAGAGCAATGCCACACACTTTACAGGCATTTCTTTTTACTGGCTTTCAGGGTTTTACAGGCTTTTAAAAGATCACAAACACACTCTTCTGACTCTACTCAATGCAAGCCGTCTGTTTTTGCACTTGTGTTTCTTACTTGATATGTCATGCCACGTAGAAAATAACTGTGGTGGTAATCCCCAAATCTTCATCTTACATCGTGACCACACAAAAATTTAGGGCAATATATTCATTTATTCCAACAATTTAGTGTGTGAATGAATATCTATGCTAAAGGTGAAATAGGTAAAATGAACCGTTCATCTAAATGATCCTCTTGTTTCGATCTACTGTGCACGTATTTTTAAAATACGTTCAGTGCCGTTATATCAAATATTGCACTGTATTGTTAGAACGGGAAACAAATTTTAGCACGTGTATGGAACCAAGATACGCTGAGGGCATGTGACACTAGATAAGCCGCTGTTTCTGTTTTTGGATGGAGCTGCCAATGCAGAGTTAACTCCTATCACTCCTCTCCACGTTTAACCGTGCAGTTCATCTGAACAGCTTCAACACACTGAACAAATTAAACAGGAAACCTGCAAAATATTATCAAATAACAGTGAGCTTTCAGCTGCGATCCCAGAGAAATCTTCCCTACACACCACCTTTTAAAAGCCTGACATCACGCACGTGCAGATCGCACGGTGAAAATTGGTTGTTAGTTAATGAAAGCCACACGAATATCATCAATCAGTCCTCGAAGTAGAAGGATGTCCCTTTTTTGTAGTCATGTTAGAGGTGAATAACTTACTGCAAAAGCCTCCAAAATTCCTTTCCCGATCATATTTCTCCCTTGTTGAACTACCTTACGGAGAAGATTACGGTCAGGCACAGAGTGGATAAAGTTTATGCTTTGCCATCTGGTCTTCTGAGCTGGGCTCACAGATTTAAGCTTAGAAGGGAAAGTGTGTCTTATCAGGTTAAAATTTGTAAATATAGTTGTGTAAAAGGCAGCAAGTTCTGGTGGCAATGACTCCTAGGATTACAACCACTGTTACTGATGCACTGAGTGATCTTAGGGGAAGAACCACCCAAGAAGGTCACCATTTGCCGCCGCATATGGGGACTCCGTGCTCGCACTGGCCCATGCTCCAGCTGAATCAACCTTCAGAAAGACTGTTCCTGACTCTGGTTAACTAGAGTCCCCTGGGAGCTAAAATGGGCCTGCTGTATTCAGCAAAGATATCTGGAGGATGAGACAGAACACGTGGGTGCTTTCATGTGAGAAGAAGTCACCATAAAATTCAGGGTTTTATTACAAATCATTCTCAAGCTGACTCCATATCATTGGCACAAACCGAACCTACCCAGTAAACACCTGGGGATTTTGCTTCAAACTACAGTTAAGATAACTGGACTCCAGAAATACCATTGCAGCAGGGTCCGTGTCCAACTCCTTAAATGCGCAAGGGTGTGCACGTGCACTACGGAATAATACCATTGAGCACACTGAATAATCCTCATCACAAATGCGTGGGGCGTGTCACTACACAGAATGAAACAATACAATTGGGGGCCATATTTCAACATCTTGCTTCTAATATTCACAATGGTGGTATCTGCACCCCCAAACTTGGCTTCTCACTAGTGTTCACTGTGATCTCCCAAGCATATCAGTTTCGTTGGTGGGGACTTTTCCACATGGATGTGCTCAAAGTATCACCTCTCACAGTTAACTGTCACAAGTGATGGATAATGGTATGATTCTTTTAAATGCTCCATTTGAGGGCATGAGCCCCAATCAGCCCAGTCAAAATGTTTGCTTATGCTAAGATCACAGAAAATGATAATTACATTGTCCATCTGAGTACCACACCCATCAGGCTGCACTGAAAAAAAGCACATGTACAGAAAGAGGGCCATCTAAGGAATTTATCCCTACCAAATGAAAGGACAGGTAAGAGTAGTTATTAGTAGGGGGCCACAGTCCCTAGTCAAAGGATTAGGCTATTGAGGTGTGCACGCACGTGCACATGTGTGTGTGTGTGTCCATTTTGATTGGCACTGCAATCAAACATCCAAATGTCTAAATTTATTAGACAGAAGATACACAAGATCTTCGGGGCCTAACACCAAGCAGGACCTCAAGTGCTTGCTAAGGGGTAAGGAGGATGAAGGATCTAGAAGATGCTGAGAAAGTAGAGACCCAGGTCCAAAAGTTATTCCAGAGGCCTCATCTACCTTCTCAAAAGACTTTTTATTGTCTGGAATGGAAGGGCCCCGTGACATTATTTTTTGTGTGAATGCATTCCACTGGGTTAGGACTCTTCTGTTCTCTGCCATGTGATGCCAAGGAAAAGGACATGTTACATCTAACTGGAAAACTATCAAATAAGTAGTAGTCTCTACTTTGAAATGTTCATGTTCTCCTATATTTCTCTTATCTGGTCATCACTGTTTGCGCGTTCTCTGCTTGAACTCTGCCTCAGCGAGGATCCTGGTCATTGTAACCATGTCCCTTCCTGTGACACTCAGTGTCCTATACAGGAGTCTCCCCAGAGGCCAGGTGTTTATCCATTTCAGCAAGAAAGGCACACACATTTAAATATTATCTCCTCCACCTTCCAATCAAAGTTGATTGTCTTCACTGATTGACCCCAATCTACAAGGTCTAAGCTTTCTCCCTTAACTATTAAGTGTGCTTTATCATTGATGGCCAACACATATCCCCACATTTATCATTTCTCTGCAACAGTTCTAGTATGTATTTCATATAAGGAGGGTAACTGTTTCATTTTGCAAGTGTGGATACAGGGAGTTATACTGGAACTTGACATTGCCCGATGTCACAAGGCTAACAAGATGTACACCAGGATTTAAACCTGGGACTTTTCTGTCCAACAGGGTGCTTCGGCACAGCTTGAGGTGGAGGCGGGAAAGGGGAAGAGGAGAGTAGACTAAAAATGGGATTGATTATTCCATTCCATCATAGCCACTATGGTAATTTTCTGTTTCTCATAATAAGCTATATAAACCAGATCACCTCTCCACGTGTGTCTGTGAGAGATTTACAACATTGCAAAATTCTACAGGGGAAAATAAGTGCAGATTTATTAGGTAAGAGAATTTTTCAGCCTGAAAATTGATATTATGCTTGTTGAAATTAGCAATCTTCCTCCTTTATACAGTTCTTGTGAGTTCTTTGCCCAGTATTTCATAACTTGAGGGCCAAAAATAAAATTATAAAACTACCATAAGAGTGTTCCAAAAGCCTATGAGATGAATTTAGAATCTGGCCCTCTTTGGGGCATCTGGGTGGTTCAGTCTGTTGAGTATCCAACTCTTGATTTCAGCTCAGGTCACGATCTTGCAGCTTGTGAGTCCGAGGCCTATATCAGTCTCTGTGCTGACAGTGCGGAGCCTACTTGGGATGCTCTCTCTCGCTCTCTCTGTCTCTGACTCTCCCCCCACTCTCTCTCTCTCTCTCAAAATAAATAAATAAACGTTAAAATAAAGAAGAAGGGCTTCTTAGTACTTTCAACAATAAACTCCTTTAAAGTAATAACCGCTAACACTTGTTGAGTACCTACTATGTGCCAGGCTCTGCTCTAAGAACTTTATGTCCACTCTTTTAAGTTTTATAACAACTCCAGGAGATAGATACGTTTTACTATCATTATTCCCAATTTACAGGCGAGGAAACAGAGAGGTAGAGTAACTTCCCATAGTCACACAGCTGGTGTATTGCAGCACCCATATCTGGACCCCAGAAGTCTGACTCCAGTGTTTCTGCCCTTATTTACTAGGCGATAAACAATTATTTGCTATGTTGTTGATGTACATAGTTCAAGTGTCAAATTTAATTTATGGATATATTAATAGTAACCATAGTTTCCTGATTAAATCTGGGAGGGCAGCACGTGACAAATCATTTCTACACATACTCCAAGTACAAAAAGCGTCTGTGACAGAAAGTAGACACGGAAAGTACTGAATTTTCTAAGCAACTATGACGGTTTCTGGGGAAATACAACCAGACAGAACACTTGAAATTGGCATACCAGAACAATTTTTTTTGAACTGTGTGACTGTCATCTGTCAAATGCCACGAAAGTAAACCGTGCTCCGTGTCACTCCCAGGTTCCCTGAAACTCAATAGCCCTTGTGTGAGAACACAGCAATAAGAGGGTCGTAACAGATTAGTGCTGTTCTTTCAAGGTGTCAAGGCAACACATCGTGACAACGGATGCTGGAGTAAATCACAGCACAGTTGCGGGCAGCTTACGGTAAGCGTTCACCAGGCCTGCCTAATTAAAGCTGTTCCCAGTGCTGCCCGCAATTAGAGGAGAACCTCACTCAATGGACATAATAGAAGAGGTCCCACAAGCTTCATCTAAGGCCATCAATACACAGGGTTAAAATGGATCCATTACAGTTTGACCTAACTGATGGGCAGCAAATTTCATTTGACATCAGTTTGTAAATTTGATCTTTTCTGTTGTCAAAAAGCAAGGCTTTTTCCTTCATTTGTTATACGTATCTGCCCTACTCTGCCCCAACATGTCACTTAAAAACAGAGAAATGGAGAAATATCTAGTTACTGAAAATCTGATATTGTATTTATTTATTTTCTTACTGGAATGAGGTTTCTCTCTTTCGGTGCTAAAGTAAATTTAGCACATTAGCATGACCTTGATGTGTTAACATTTATCTTCATAACCCTTATTTCTTTGTTCAAATTAAATTACAATCATTTAATTGTTATCACTAAACTTCTCTTTTTCATTTGAAAGAAGGAATTTATGTAGATAGACGTTCAAAATTAGAGAAAATTCCCAGGTAAAATGAGTTAGCACTTGATTATAATTAATTTCAAACAGTGACAACTATGTGAAAACTTTCCAGTATGGCATAAAATACGGGCATAAAACCTAAAGCATCGCTTATGAGCAAAGCCCTTTACTGATCTACCAGTGTTAGTTCCCCATGACCTATTTTTCACATAGCCATTTCAAATTTATTCCTTCTGTGAAGAAGAAAAAAATTTAGCAGCCCTAATCGTAAAATAAATGCATCCTTCCAGGATGTTGAAAATCTATTTCTTTGCTATGTAGGCAGGTCAACTTTCCCGGCAACCACAGGTTTCTAATTTTTCCTTTTTATTCACAGACAACTTATTAAACTGAATGACCCTGAAAGGTACATGCCAGGATTGAATGGAACCTTCCTGACTCGCTGAGGCCCACCAGATCAAAGTTAATTTTCTCTCTGCTCTGTTTACTACAGTTTTTATATAACCAGTCTTGCATCCATTCTTACGTAGGGCCCACGTTTGACTTTCCGAGGATCTTTAAAGCTTGAGTAGCTCTTTGCATTTTTAAGCAGGTCCACAGACAACCTAACAATTGAATCCTTATCATTTTACTTCTACCCCACAGGAAAGACCAGGGAAGACAATTTTCTTATCTTCAGGTTCCCAGGGTCATGAATTTGTTGAAGAGGTGGAAAGTGACCACAGTCAAATTAAACAGACTGTTCGGAGTGAGAAAATCTGTACTGTGTTACATCATCACCGATCATCTAAAGCAATCTCATTTTGTCACCTATCTTGCAGAGCTCCAAGGCTGGGACGCTTTCCTGTACAGTCCTCACAAATCAAACTGTAAGATTAGAGCCAAAGTAGTCTGGTTTCTGACAACATACACACGTGCGCACACACACATGAAGACATGATTCACAGCTTCCCTTATTTTATATAAAAAACAAATTCATTAAACCATCTTTTGAAAATAAAAGTGAGCTGCTTCCCACCCATTCTGAGATAATCCCTTGGTTCCTAAATTGCAGTCACGTTTTCTCAGCACAAAGATTCACAAACACTACACAAAATGAACTTAAATGAAGCTTTACCTAACATGTCAACACATAGCTTTCATTTCCTCCATAACGACTGACAAACCACTAGAAATGCCTTTCGTTTGTTGTTATTTACAAAGAAGTCTAATTAGATTCTTTGCTAATAGTTTCTAGTCTACGAATTTAAATCCCCAACTCCACGCAAAACATCCTGCACTTCTCCCTCTAGCTTTTGAGAATCTCTATTAAGGATAAGAATGGGGAGTCAGCAAACCCGGGGTCCAGCGCTTATTTGGTCTATGGGATTAGGGAACCACATAATTACTCTGAACTTCAATAATCTTGTGCATAGAAAGTTGGGGGTGCGTGGGGAGAGAGTAGCATCTGCCTTATCTATTTCACACAGTTGGGAAAATCTAATTAAAAATGGTTGTGAAAAAAAATGGTAGTGAAAACGCTTTGTATCTTAAAAAAAAAGTCACCATTATTAGTGCTGATTTGACTGCCATTATCCAGAAATCACCTGAAAAGTTAGAAAATATTAGATCCTATGCATGCAGATGGCACAAAATTACATAATTAACCTCTGACAAACTGCATATAGCTTTGGTCATTCCTTAAGACCAAAAAAAAAAAAAAAAAAAAGGCAGCTGGTAGCTATCAAGAGGGGTCACTATAATGTTCAAAGGTAAGGGCTGCCAGTGCAAAGGAATAGATTCAACATTATAGAATCCTAAAGACTTCCTACAGGAAGGCCAAGGGAGGAAAGCAATGGGTCCTTAAAGTCATCAAAATTTTAAAGTCACAGAATACTACAGTGAGTGGCAAACCCTTGAAGCATGAAGCAAGTAGCCTTAGAATTAAAAAAGGAATGAAGTTTTGCACAGTAAGAAGTATGATTTGGAAAATGCTTATTCTGGGCTGTTGTACAGGAAAGTGACTCAGGAAGCAGCATACAGGATGAAAAGGTGGGCTTTGGAGGCAGGCAGCCCAGCTTCCTGCTCCAACCTGACTCATTTCCTTGGCCTATGTGAGCCTCAGCCCCTCATGTGCAAGGTGGGTTTTACCTCACACAGGATGGAGGGAGAGAGTTCATGGATGGAACTAAAACAGAGAGAGCTCAGGGCACCTGGGTGGCTCAGTAGGCTGAGCATCAGACTTTTGATTTCGACTCAGGTCATGAGATCGAGCCCCAGCTGGGGCTCCACATTGGATATGGAGCCTGCATCAGATTCTCTCTCTCTCTCCCTCGCCCACCAGAGCATGTTCTGTCTCTCTCAAAATAAATAAGCATTAAAATAAAATTGGGGTGTCCAGGTGGCTCAGTCGGTTAAGTGTCAAACTTGAGCTCAGGTCATGATCTCATGGTTCATGAGTTCAAGCCCCACATCGGGCTCTGTGCGGACAGCTTGGAGCCTGGAGCCCGCTTCAGATTCTGTGTCTCTGCCCCTCCCTTACTTGTGCTCTGTCTCTCTCTCTCAAAAATAAGTAAACATTTAAAAAATTTAAAAATAAAATAAAAATAAAACAAAGAGAGCTCTTGGCAAGGTTATTAAAGCTGCCTTCAGGGAATGCAACTTTCACCATCAGTGGCCTACGCTGGGCAGAGTCTGACAGCATTTTTTGAACTACTAGCGCTTGGCCTACTGTTCACAAAGCACTTTCATACATGATCTCACCTCAGCGTAAAAAGGTGTACTGTGTATAAGATCTGTAGCTAGATACTGGTAGTATACTATACCAATATTAATTTTTAGTTTTGACCAATATCCCAAGAGAATGGGAAACGGGATGAGGGGTATATGGGAACCCTGTCCTATCTTTGCAATTCCTCTATAAATCTAAATTATGTCCAACCCTCCCCCCCCCAAGTACACTCAGGATGGTTTCCCCAATTTATGTATTTTTGAATAATAAGTTAAGTGTCCCTCTTCTACTGTGCTCCCATAAAACCATTATGATTCCTTTTAAAACACTGCACTTTTATCTTTATAGGTGCTTGTTTCACCAAGGAGACAGAAGACTCCTTTAAGTCAGGGTTTTTTTTCTTGTAATTCATCTTTTACCCTAGTAACCAGAATCCCACTTGGTAGTATTTGCTGAATAGATAAACTAATTAAAAAATAAAGTCAATCTTGAGTCAAGTACTCCATACCAAATGAGTTTCTCTTTAATGCACAAGCTTCTCTGATGCTCAAGGTTTGTTTAAAAATATACTGGCTTTATCAGGGTCATTATCACCTTTCTTATTCCTATTATATTAACCAATTTTATGGTCTCTTTTTAGCCAAACACATTAGAATATACTGAAGACCTTCCAGAATACAAATAGTATCCAGATCCTGGCTCATTCTTACAGGTAACTGGCTTTATTCTCTTAGAGAATAAATATTCTCTTGATTTCTATTCTTGCAACAAATATTAATGTGTCTATTAAATGGATACCACTGTTTTAAGTACTCAAGACACAGATCTAACCAAGAAAAACATCACTATCCCCCTGGAGCTTACAGCCTGTGGTGGGGGCAGGAAGAGAGGAACCTATTAACCAATTAGACAGCAGCATGATTTGTGAAATAAATTCTCTAACTTTGCGATCTTTGTGGCCTTTTCTATTTAAATTGTGACTTTGAGAATTGATCGCCAAACCCATATACAACCAACTGATGTTAATAAGCCAACTCTTGCTCAATGGATAAAATGGCATTTTGAAGGTTACATTCATGGTAACAGATTATTTTTCTTATCAGAGCAACTAATTTATTAGGTAGGCTTTCTCTGCATAAATTATATTCTCAATACTTCATTATACTATGTTATACTTTTACCACATTAGTACTAAATATAAGTGATGAACTATACTTGTTAAAGACCTGAGTCAGGGGCGCCCGGGTAGCTCAGTCAGTTAAGCATCTGACCCTTGATTTCAGCTCGGGCTTTGTGCTGTCAGCACGGAGGCTGCTTGGGATTCTATCTCTCCCTCTCTCCCTGCCTCTCCCTCACTCACGTTTTCTCTTTCTCAAAATAAATAAATAAACTTAAAAAATAAAAAATAAATAAAAGCCTGAGTCAGGCCGGAATTCAAATCCTATTCTGCCACATGTTGATTGTGCAACCTTTAGTAAATTATCAAAATTCTCTAGGCCTCAGTCTCCTAAAATGTAAAGTGAGATTAAAAAGAACCCGGTTCATGGCGCTTCAAGGTGAACAAAACAAGAGGAGACAATTAATGTACTTAATCCCTGGGTGTCGCACAACTGTGCAACAATACAGGTGGTATTCTTATTATATCATGACTTGTTGAGTTTTAGCAGTTTATTAAGCTTTCTAAATTAATATAAAGTTTTTAAAATTACTGCCCACCTAGAGCCGACACCAACGAAAGCATGTTCATTCCTGTTATGGGCAAAATAATGACCTACAAACAGGTCTAAATCCTAATCCCTCAAACCTGTGACTATGTTGCCTTTCCATAGCCAAAGAGACTTTGCAGGTGGGATTAAGGTAAGGACCTTGAAATGGGGAGATTATGGCACACTATTCAGTGCACCCCATGTAATCATGTTTACTCTTAAAAGCAGATAATCTTTCCCTGGTGTAGTCAAAGAATGGCTAAAGATGTGATGTTGCTGGCTTTAAAGTCCGAGGAAGGGGGCCCCAATCCAAAGAAAGTAGGCAGCCTCTGGAAGTTGGAAAAGCCAAGGAAATGGATTCCCTCTGAGAGCCTCTAGAAGGGAATGCAACCTTCCCGACACTGTGACTTAGGCCAGTGCGACCCGTCTTGGAATCCTACCATATGGAACTCTTAAGATACTAAATGTGTGTTGTTTTAAGCCACTCAGTTCATGGTAATTAGTTACGGCCAGCAGTAGAAAACAATTATCGTTCCCAAAGAGAAATCAATTGTGTTGATTTTCCAATATTAAGAACTGTGTAGCTTTATCTCATAACATGGAACATAGGACCTAGTTTATAAAAATAGATACACCATTGGGGTGCCTGAGAGGCTCAGTCGGTTAAGTGGCCAACTTCGGCTCAGGTCATGATCTCACAGCTCGTGAGTTCGAGCCCTGCGTCGGGCTCTGCACTGACAGCTCAGAGCCTGGAGCCTGCTTTGGATTCTATGTCTCCCTCTCTCTCTGCCCCTCCCCTGCTCACACTCTGTCTCTCTCCTTCTCTCTCAAAAATAAGTAAACATTAAAAAAAATTTTTTTTTAAATAGATACACCAAGGTGAGTAGAGACAGTAGCTATGCATTATTTCACCCTTAATATCCTCGTATTCAGGGTCTAAGAGAAGGCCCCACACCAAAGGAATCACAGACCCCAAGGCACGGAGATTGGCTCAACCCCAGAGACTGACCCCAACCAGTTGTGGCCCCATCAAACATTCTCTCTCTCTGGCCCCTGTTCCCTGTTCATAAAATGAAGACATTGGATCATCTTTCAGTGCTATTAAACTCCAAAGTGAGTCAGGGAACTCTTTTCTCCTCCTTTTTGTACACTGTGTTTTAAGAATTTAAGAGCAGAGTCACTGACCAAATTTTTATATGTAAGCATGTTTTACGAAGACTAGCATCCCAATGGCAAAAGTATACCAAAAAAAAAAGACAGGACTTTTACAGAACTTTCCAAGGCTTTCAAAAACCCAAACCTAAACACTAGTAGAAATATGCTTAAGTTTGACTGCTAAGGTAATAAAATAAGATAAATTATTTTTCTAATGACTTTACTATTTAGGTAGCGATAATTTTCTTCTCGATTTTTAGGAAATATAATCACTTAGGAATATTATTTAATAAATAAAAATTTAAACAAACTCCTCAAAATTAGATGTTAGGGATTAACATTACATTCACTTCTGGGTTGATGTCTGATGAAATCCATCACTTGGGAATCCTATGTCTTAGTTCTATGACCTAATTTCTGTTCCTAAAGGAAGCTATTTCTTGCATGGCTTTGGTGTACCTCAGATATCTTACACAACACAAGGGAAAACTGTGGGATGGGACCAAAAGCAGTGCAGCAAGTCTGCTGAGTAATGATCTATCTATAAAAGGGGAAAGATCACCCTGAAATAAGTTATAAACTACAGAAATATGACACCTAAGAACCTAGCCTAGATCAAGCTTGTAGACAGGTCATGAAGGCCATTCCTAAATAACTGTATTGTCAGCATTTTCTGAAAACCAAATTCATCAGCAATGCAGTGGACCCCTTTGATTTAATCATTGGGAAGTACCTGCCAGGACTCAAACTTTAAGAATTTTACCAAGATGGTGTCAAAAAAAAAAAAAAAAAAAAAAAAAAGAGGAAGCAAAATTTCTAGAGTATTCTGCTACAGTATGTGTTAATGTAATGAGTAGGAGTAAGTAAGGACACAATATTAGCACATTAATGATCTGAAGCACTAAGGGACAAGTTTTCTTCTGAAGGACAAGATTAAAGAGACAGCCTTAGTAATACATGGAGATTTTATGAAAAGAAAGCTGATATTACACGGATGTTCACTGAAAGTCATGGCTGGTTTACTGGCTTCAAGAACTGATACTTTTTCCACTAGGGTAAGCTATCTGGAGAAACTGATGATACAGGTGAGAAGGCTGCAAAAAAGATTCCCCTGGTTTTGTAGGAAGTGCTAGAACGATGGCATGGGCCAGTCTTTAAAAAAATTTGATGAATAGGGGTGCCTGGGTGGATCAATCGGTTAAGTGTCTGACTTTGGCTCAGGTCACGATCTCACGGTTCATGGGTTCAAGCCCCATGTGGGGCTCTGGGCTGATGGTGCGGAGCCTGCTTGGGATTCTCTCTCTCACTCTTTCTCTGCCTGTCCCATGCTCGTGCTCTCTCTCAAAATAAATAAATAAATTTAAAAAATGTTGATGAATAAGTTAATACTGATCTCTGCCAGAAGAGAATGCCCAAAGACCAAGGTCTGCAAAACAGGTATGGGTCTCAGATTTAAGGGTATAAAGATATAACTAAGTTGTTGAGAAGAAGTATTCTTGGAGCCTTCATTGTGCTACAGTTTCTCATCAGGAGCAACATGATTCTTTTTTTTTTTAACGTTTATTTATTTTTGAGAGAGAGAGAGAGAGAGAGAGAGACAGGGCATGAGCAGGGAGGGGTAGAGAGAGGGAGAGACACAGGATCCGAAGCACGCTCCAGGCTCTGAGCTGTCAACACAGAACCTGATGCAGAGCTCGAACCCACAAGCTGTGAGATCATGACCTGAGCCAAAGTCAGACACTTAACCTACTGAGCCACCCAGGCGCTGCAGGACCAACGCTATTCTTGTCGATGCTCTACTTCCAGTTCCGTAAGTCTTCCTCTTACTTTTCCCAGAAGCCCTGTTATTTTTAGTGTGTGATTTTGCTAAATAAGTTTTTTCTTTTTTTTTTTTTTCAGGGGTGCAAACATGGAGCTACAGCAGAAATATGTGCAAATAAAACAGGGATCTGTCAATGGTCCTGCAGGCTCCTAGCCCCAAGCCAGAGGTTCTCAAAGCTTGTGTGCATACAAGTCACCACGGCAAGTTATCCCAAATGAACATGAAATAGTCACAGACCTCATCAAAAGACTCTTAATCACTAGAGGCAAGAGACAAGCTGACAAATGTGCTCTTCCAAAAAGCATCCCAGATGATTCTGATACAGGTGGTCTGGGCACAACATTTTCAGAAATATCACAAATGCTCTCAGGGTGCCATTCTCTCCAAAAGTTGTTCAGAATTTATAAAAAGTTAATGCCCACACCATTAAGCCTTTCCAGTAAAAATAGATCCTTTTTTTAAAGTGTTATTTTTTATTTTTGAGAGAGAGAAAGAGAGAGAATGCAAGCAGGGGAGGGACAGAAAGAGAGGGAGACCAAGGATCTGAAGCAGGCTCTGTGCTGACAGCACAGAGTCCGATGTGGGGCTTAAACTCACGAACTGTGAGATCATGACCTGAGCCGAAGTTGGATGCTTAACTAACTGAGCCACCCAGGCACCCCCAATATTGATACTTTTTGAATGCTTACAGAGTGCTGGGAAAAATCTGGAATCTCATAGAAAGAGACAAAATAAATTATTAAGAATTTGTAGGGGCACCTGGGTGGCACAGTTGGTTATGCATCTGACTCTCGATCTTGGCTCAGGTCATGATCTCACAGTTTGTGTTTGAGCCCCGCGTCAGGCTCTGAGCTGATGGTGCAGAGCCTGCTTGTGATTCTGTCTCTCCTTCTCTCTGCCCCTCTCCAGTTTGTGTTCTCTAAGTAAATAAATAAATAAACTTAAAAAAAATAAAACAAAAAGAATGTACAAATTCTTTTGATTTATGATTCAAGTATGTATGTAATCGCTACACCCAATGTGGGGCTGGAACCACAACCCTGAGATCGAGTCATGTGCTCTTCCAACTGAGCCAGCCAGGCACTCCGGGAATTTTTACATTCTTATGAGAAGTGTTATAATGGGTGGCATGTGCTTTGTTTCCTACATGGCTTGAATTGTAACCCTTGATATCTAAAATAATAGTTAACTAGGAGGCAGTTCTGGGTCTTAAAAAATATCTTTTTGGAAAAAAAAGAAAGAATATGAAAGCAAGAGAATCAGATATTCCAAAAAAGTTTTCCTGAACTAGAGACCTACATGCCTCTTTATGTGTTATGAGAGGTAGACCATTCTCTATGCAAGGGCATAGTCCTTTCATAACATACAAGGAACTGACTTAAAGTATATTGTATTAATCAGGAACAGATTTAGCTGGGAGAGTTCATATGGAGGTTTGCTTAGAGATATTTTTTGCCTAATCCTTAAGCTATGTAACAGAAAGAACTTTAAATTTGTGCTTTCCCTAAGATGAGTATATGTCAGCTCCCAGATTCGATGACTAGATCTAGAAGTGGTACTTGTAAACTAGGAAAGGTATAAGAGCTCATCCTCAGAACTACTTTCACCTTCATTAGAGCATCCAAGCCTTACCTAGTGTCACCCCTGAATCTTTACGAGAACATTACCTTTACATCTTTTCCCACTTTATACTTCTCTGCTGGCAACCACGAGCATTAATACCTGTGTGGATATAAGTATCTTCAGCTTAGATCTTTCCTTTGAAATTTTAGATCTTTGTTAGCGTTGCTTCTCTGGAAAAATGGCGCAAACATCCATTCAGGTGAGCAAATCTATTTCTCATCTACTTATGACCTATATCAAGTCCACTAAAAAATTCACCCAATTTTACTACCACCCTACCCCCCGCCCCAACTCATCCCCAAGCCTTCCTGGAAGGGAAATTCTGAAGTAGAAATTGGGCAATAACCAGAGCCAATGAACTAGAAACTAGTCAACTATAAAGCAATCACAAAAGTAGGGAAGAGGGGAAAGAAGAAGCAGGCAAACCACAAGGGCAATTAAACATCAACTGAACTAAAACACGCATCCTAGAAAAGGGGGAAGTAGCCAGAAAAGAACGCTCTTCATGAACGATGACAATGCCTGTTACAGATGCTCATGCCACAGAGGCAGGCACGACCAGTAAGAAAACATGGCGAAGGGTCAGAAGCTGGAGTTAGAAGGAGTGGTATTCCTGGGTGGGGATCCGGGAAAAGGATTTGTAACCTGCTATTTAGCTTTAGTCTACGTTTAGCTTTAGATTTGTAGGCTCATTTCTGTTCCTCAAAGGCCTTTTGAAGGCCTGATGAAAACCGCCTGAGTTGGGGCGCCTGGGTGGCGCAGTCGGTTAAGCGTCCGACTTCAGCCAGGTCACGATCTCGCGGTCCGGGAGTTCGAGCCCCGCTCTGTCTCTCTCTGTCCCAAAAATAAATAAACGTTGAAAAAAAAAAATAAAAAAAAATAAAACAACAAAAAAACAAATAACTATATGTAGAATTTTATATGCAATGAAGAGAGCCTACGTTATTTTTACACACTTAAGGTAACCGAATAAAAATTAGCTACCAGGTCACAAAGAAAATCTCAATTCCAAACATGCCGGATGGCCACAACAATAAAAATGATTGCTAAAGAAAACAAAACATGAACACATTCATATGCTAATTTAAGAAAGAATCGAGGGGCCCGTGGGTGGCGCAGTCGGTTAAGCCTCCGACTTCAGCCAGGTCACGATCTCGCGGTCCGTGAGTTCAAGCCCCGCGTCGGGCTCTGGCCTAATGGCTCAGAGCCTGGAGCCTGTTTCCGATTCTGTGTCTCCCTCTCTCTCTGCCCCTCCGCCGGTCATGCTCTGTCTCTCTCTGTCCCAAAAATAAATAAATGTTGAAAAAAAAAAATTAAAAAAAAAAAAAAAAAAAAGAAAACCGCCTGAGAATCCAGATTCTTCATAAAAAGAAAGAACTGGCTGGAGAATATACACAATTCCAGTTAAGGAAAATTAGAATAAGAAGTGTTAAAGCAATAATAACTGTAAATAATAACTCTTCAAGGGATATTATAGAGCAGGGGGAGGCAAAATATGGCCCTCACGCCAAATCCTGCCCACCATCTATTTTTGTGCATAAAGTTTTATTGGAACACAGTCACGTTCATTTGTTAACAACTTGTCTATGGATGCTTTCATGCTGGACTTCAGAACTGACTCTTTATAGAAATGTTTGCGGATGCCTGTTACAGAGTACCAATAAGTCTTCATAAAGTATCTACAGGATTTCATCTAGCAATTAGAGTTGGCTGGCTTTGCATGGACAGACGGCAGAATGGGAATAATTTAGGTAGAATCTGTATTTTGAGGTCCAAGAATGAACTGAGTATACAGAGTGGAATGTCCAAAATATTATCTGTGAATGAAAAGGCAAGTAACTCCCCATCCAGGTAAATCGAGAATGCCATGACATGCCTATGATAAATGCTGGCATTACCTAGTTCAGGCAAAAAAAAACTGCAAGTAATATATAGGCCTAGAAGTGGTACTTGTAAATTATGAAAAGTATACGAAAAGGATGGTGAGAAAATCAATCCCAAAGTAAGAAAACAAATTTGCTATGAATTTGTGAATACTTGAATTATTTTATATATATATTTGGCGTATATTAATTCTATTTGATGATGATTTCCTACATAGAAAAAGAGAAGGGATGATTCACCGAAACCCTGACTGCTAGGAACCCCTTGGGTAAGGGGAGTTACCAGAAAGAAGAAATGAGGCCTCTAGAATGTAAAATCAGAAACGCAATCATGAGATGTCTCACCCACTTGGTATCTGAACAACTGCATCACCCAACAGAGCAAATTCTGATATTACTGGAGTAGTAATTTATAAAGTCTTTTATCCTTTTTAAAATATTTTTTATTGTTTATTTTTGAGAAAGAGACAGAGACAGAGTGGGGGAGAGGGAGGGGCAGAGAGAGAGGGAGACACAGAATCCAAAGCAGGCTCCAGGCTCCGCGCTGTCAGCACAGAGCCCAACGCGGGGCTTGAAGTCACGAACCGTGAGATCATGACCTGAGCCGAAGTCGGATGCTTAACCAACTGAGCCACCCAGGCACCCCGAGTCTTTATCCTTTTATTTAGCATTGGGCACAAATGCAGGAGAGGTAGATGGCTGACAGGCCCCTAATGGGCTGTCAATGATTTTCAACTAAGTCAAGATGAGTGAGATAAGATGTAATGTAAATGTAAGAAGAAATAATGCATTGTGATTAAGCAGGAACTACTTCAGGGCTGTAACTATTACAATGGATTCTTATTTTAGAAAGAATGGATTTTTGGCTGAATGAATCAAAGCTGGACAGTAACAATATTAGGAGACAACTGATTCTGTACCTTTATGCTGTATGGACATTTTGTCCCATTTGTTCCTGGAAGGGCTCTGTGATCATTTCCATTGTCTACGAAATTATGCTGAGGTTTTTTTTTTAAATGGGGATTAGTACAGAAAAGGTAAGTGATGTTAAACCAAAAAATCGAGAAGTTGAGGAAAACAGATTTTAGAAAGACTCAGGAAGTGCGACATGTGTTGTAAATATTTCTACAATGTGTTGCAATTATTTCTTTGAAAGGGGGAAATGAGAATTATAGAAATCAATTGGAATGAAATACTTTGAGTAACATGTCAGAAGACAAATTTTAAAATTCAGGCAACATAATAATATACCGACGATAGAAATAAAAATGAACATAAAGAAAAAGGGTTAGTAATGAACTGCATATAAAAATTGCATGGGGTTTGGAATCAAATAGTTGGACTGAATTCCAACTCAGTATCTATTTTTATTGCCATATGTATTTTTGTGATTTTTTTCTAAATACGTGTTTATTTTAAGAGAGAGAGCGCACTCATGTGTGTGCACGTGAGAAGGGCAGGCACAGAGAGAGAGAGAAGGAGAGAGAGAATCCTAAGCAGCCTCAACGCTTAGCGTGGAACCTGGTGTGGGGTTCAATTTCAGGACCGCGAGATCACAACCCAAACTTACATGAAGAGTTGGACGCTTAACTAACTGAGCCACTATATTTGTGACTTTAAAAAGATATATATGATTACTGCCTATAATTATTTATTAACTGTGAGTTGTATCAGCATAGAATTTATTTCTACCTAACCCTTCTGAGTAACTCTACTGAATCTAAGACTTGTATACGATGGCTGAACTGAGAAGGTGGGGAGACCCTGAGGCAGGACCCAAACAGGAAGAAGACACAGTCAAAACCTTGAAGACTGAACCTGAGAGTTAACACCTCCTCACCCGTGCTATCAAATCATGATGGCCCTGACAACTTGGATACAAGGCCAGACCTTAAGTGAGGGAGGGATGATGCTGAAAATCTCCTTGTACACACATTGTTTAGAACAGAGCAAAATGAATTTATAGGCATCTCACACTGCAAAGGAACAGAGACCCTAAAATGCCTCTAGTGAATAAGGGATGCTAATTAGAAATTAATAATAGAGCCCAGCATCCATTGTTACTAATAGATGTCCCTGTTTTATCTTTAATTAGGAACACTGTCTTTATTGTTTTATTTTATTATCTATAAAAATATTTAGAAAGGTTATGACAAGTTTACTCGTACCTCTTACCTTCAATCCTCTTGACCCAACTTTCCTACCACAGGTTTTTCCAGTACCTCACCAGGCACAGATCACACGTCCATCTATATATGCACCGCCCATACATTCACTCATAAACTATACTCATCTCCCATATGCAATAAGCAATAACATAAGTCCTTCTCAGGGATTTCGTTCAAAGATTAACTTTCCGGGGATGATGAACTCAACGCGTATTGGTATCAATCATATGCACTCCTGTCCATTACCAATACTTGTAATCATAATTCATATTAGCTTAACTACCTTATCATTGATTACTAGAGCATCCAAAATCATCAATAATTCAGTTATGTATGTGATCTTAAAGAAAGCTTTCTTTCAAAACAAGGGCTGATAGCCAGGACTTCCTAGCTAATTCTTAAGTTAACTGAAAAATTTAATGAGCAATGCTGTCATATTTGAAAGTATTCTGGTTGAGATGTATTCATCTTAAAAAGCTTAATAGAGTAGAACAAAATAAACTTATTTAAACATTTCTAAGTTTTTTTCTGATGAGCTGAATAAAGTTCAAGTAGTGGGTAAACACAAAAAAGGGTAAAGGCAAGACCTGCTCTTCTTGGAGTTTATGTGTATAAATTTTGTTAAAAAGCACTCCATGGTATCATTAGAATATAAATTACTGACTCTGCATGGGTAAGAATCATGTCTACTCCATTCATTGTTCATTTCCAGCAGGCAGCAGAATGCAAGGGACATATTAAGTGCTTACTAATTATTTGTTGAACAAAGCAGTGCACAAACTTCCTATGATAAATCAGTGATTGGACACAAGCTTGTCTTCCTGAAGAATTAGGAAGGAAAGTCATAAAAACATTAACCTGAAAACTGTATCAAAGAGTAGACGAGAAAAGGAAAGGTAAGTGCTTCCCCTGAAATAATAACAGTTTTCACACAATTTTTCTGACAGATATTGAATGTGGTGAGAGTTCAGTAAAAGGTTTTCTTTTGTAAAGGGGATAATAGGAAGTACAACAAATAATAAGATTATAGTTTTCTACTGAGGCAGTCTTGACTAGATACACTCACTATTCCTTTAACTACAGCGTTGCTAAAGTAAATCGGCTGCGAGAAACACACAGGCACGCACACACGTGCACGCATATGCACATACACACTTAAAGCACATTTTGGTCTTTATATACAATTTTATTGCCTCCATAGGGTACTGAAAAAGGCTTGGCTTTTTTTTCTTTGTCAAGAACTTTCACCTCTGGTTCTGTGTCACATTGTTCTTGGATGGATTACTCGGGTACATATTTATCATCTCTCTTTTTTTTTTTAATTTAATTCCCCATACTAAAAAGACATGCACTAAATTGCCTGCACATGACTATTTGTTTGGACTCGCTGAAACTATGTAATCATAGTAGTCTCTAGACGTGGATATTATTTTCCAAAAACTCTTCTGACTTAGTCATGCAGACTTTTATATCGGACAGGGTTTCCATAAGCGCAATTCTTAAGCTTTGGTGAGCATCAGAATCACCTGAAGGGCTTGTTAAAACACAGATTCCTAGACCCCAACTCAGACTTTCTGATTCAGGAGGTCTGGGGTGAGGCCAGAAGATCTCCATTGCCAACAAGTCTCCAGGTGATGCTGCTGCTGGTCTGGAGACCGCACTGGGTTTTATACACCCAGAGAGATAAGACAACATTTCAGAGAGCTGATGGGAACCTGTGAAAAATAACTGATACTAAAAATACATCAGATTACTAACAGAATAATGACTAGTCTTAACCTCCTAAAGCTACAGAAGAGTAAGGATAATGCCTAAAGATTGAAGGCTATTCCTTTGACCAAAACTTGGATGCAAACAGACAAAGCAAGAATTCTATTTGACATATATTTCCTTACCAGGAGAAATCTTGCATTCTGCAGAAGAAGAGGGGCTTTTCAGATGACCTTTATGTCGACCTTACTTTGAATTTATTACTGTAATATGAACAATAGGCTATAAATGGCAATAGAGTGGACTGCATGAATAACCGTCAAGGTTAACGTCTAGGGGAAGATATTGGCCATGGGTTCCACAAAGTAACCAGTACTTACATACTTCTATGCTTTCAACTTTTATGGGGAGCTTTGTGCATTGCTGATACTGTGTTTGGATACTAAAATATCTCATCAGGCGAGGGATGAGGGAATACATTGTTTAAAACTTCAGGGAAAAGCGATCATGAGGGGGCTAGAGAGGAGACAGCACTATGGAAGCACAAGGGAAGATGTAAATAATTGTGCAGAATTCTAGAAAAGTGCTGAAGAGGAAGGACATCCGCTGAATGTTAAGAAAAAGGAAGAACTGGAAAGGCAGAGAATACAAGAAGAACATTCCAGGCAGAGGCAACCACATGATCACAGGCACAGAACTATGAGCCCACAATGCTGCTGGAGGGCACAGTGCGATCCATGTGGCTAAGGCACAACTGTGTGGTTAGAGGGAAAGAGTGGCAGGGAAAAAGCCTGAAAATGCCTAGGTGTCAATCATGATGTGCCAACCTTAAATGGGTGAAAATCTGTAGGGAAAGGGAGTTGAGAATGCTTTTAAAGCAAAGGGCTGTCACGGTCCAATTCAACTTTTAGACAGTAACTGTCCCAGCAGCAGAGAATGAACTAGACTAGGGGATGGGAAAAAGGGAAATCCTGGAGAAATTTCGCCAATTTTTCATAAGCCAAGCAAGCGCCAAGATAGAGGTGGTGAGGGCAGAGAGCAGAGGTCCTCCTTATTCTAAGGTGTTTCTGGAGTCCCATAGGAAGGACTTGGTCCACAGGCTGGTGTGGGGTGGGAGGGGGCAAGAAGAACTGGAGGTCACTTCCCTTTACTACTCTAGCTTTATCCATGTAGTGTATCCAATCAGGCAATCCATCGTCGTGTTTGATATGTACTGAGCTCTAATTATATATAAGGCACAGGTTTAAATAAGTACAATTGTGTAAGATACGCTCTCTGCCAATTCCACTGTAGCCTATAGTCCTGCTTTTGCCCAGAAGCACATTCCCAGAAAAAAAAATTCTCTAAAATACTGGAAGCTACCCCCAAAGGGCATTCTCCAGAGATGAATATAAAGTTTAACATAGTATCTCCTCCCTTGATTTTATGTTTGGGCAGGGGTAAGGAGAAACAAAAGCATGACATGGATGAGAAAGAGGTAGATGGTACAGTAACGGGCATTTCCAGACTGCACCACCTCCCCCTGCAATGTAGCAACTCCATGCCAAAGAAAGATACCACGACCCTCCAATAATAAGGTAAAGAATGCTTCCTAACCCCTATATGGATTAAGAATGGCTTCTTCCTACGTAGACTAAGTTCTACGTAGTTAATATGAAGTTAATACGTAGACTAAGCTTCAACCAACTCTTCCAGACATTAGAGATTAAAAATAATAATAATAATCCTGGAAAATTCTACAGCACTGGGTTAAGAAAACATAAGTAGAGGTTATAAGGAAACACCCATCTTGCAAGGCACTATCAATTACCCTTCATCTTTTTTTCCCCCTAGTTGCAAATTCCAAGCCATCATTCCAACCATCAGAAGCATCCATTATGAAATTCTCCTGGTGCTTTAACTTCTATATTTAGTACTTGGACATATTTCTATGGCAGAGTACTATCACCTGTCATTTGGTAATACTTGAGATTTTTATTTTTTTATTTAAATATTTTTTAATATTTATTTATTTTTGAGAAAGACAGAGACAGATTGCAAGTGGTTAGGGGCAGAGAGACAGAGAGAGAGACACAGAATCAGAAGCAGGCTCCAGGCTCCGAGCCGTCAGCACAGAGCCTGATGCGGGGCTTGAATTCACAAGGCGTGAGATCATGACCTGAGCCGAAGTCGGAGGCTCAACCAATTGAGCCACCCAGGCACCCCTTGAGATTTATAAAATAGGCATAGAGGTTTAAAATTTCCTCATCTCAAATTTAACTTAGGAACTGATGGGATATGCCAATGCAAAGTCCAAATTCTGCAGCCTAAAGCATAAAAAGCTCGAAGAGGTTCATTTGAGTGAGCATTCTCTTGAAGACCAAAGTGTTAACAGCTCACTTAGAGGAAACTTAAGTTATTGAAACAAGCACTGAAAATTTATGATGCATTTTAACCATGTGGGAGCAACTGTGAGGAGAGAAGAGGCCCTATTATAATAGGTGATTCTAGAATAGTTGGTGACCAATTCCTTACCCTTCATTTCCTTAAACACATTATTGTGTGCTTTAATAATACTTAGGCATTAAGAATAACGGAAACACCTGGAGTGGATTTTAACACTACTCCGCTAGCCCAGGGTACGGTCCAAAGCTCGTCAGGCTAAATCTCACCCTTGACCTGCCAAATACAATGACCAGAATCCAGTCATTTCCCCACGTCCTGCAGCTGTTCTCCTTCCCTACCCTCCCTTCATAAACGTCACCTCTACTTTCTGCCTAGAACTTGGATAGCAGCAGTGAGAGCACACGTTGCCAGTTCGAGTGGAATAACAATTTCTTCACTTGGCATTCAAAAGCCAAAGTGCCTGTGTTTACTTCTGCTGACTATTGGTCTGCAAGGCACATGCCTCGGGAACTTTATAGGGTACTTTCGTCGGTGATGGCCTGAGGCAGTGACTGTAACTTCAGAGCACCACAGTGATAGAACCCGATCATGGGGAGCGGGTAGAGGGCTTGAGGGACACCTGAAGGTTTTAAGTCCCACGCAAGGCAGGAAGTGAAGCTTCAGGCCCAACCTATGGAGACATGTGATGACATCCAGATGATGGGCTACCAGGCTGCCCTTTACTCCAGGACCTTGGTCAAGTCACCTACCTTCTGTCGCTTTTCTCTTAAATACTAAGGGTACCGTATCAGAAAGCTGGGTTTTTTGTTTTTGTTTTTGTTTTTGTTTTAGATCTGATTCTGTGCATTGGCAAAGTCTTGCCCCTTCTCTTGTTAACTTGGTAGTGACCACAGCAATTACATTCAGTGAGATCTATACCTGGTCTGATTATATGCTGAGCCACATTATCCCTTCTTTCAT
This sequence comes from Prionailurus bengalensis, assembly GCF_016509475.1. Classification (NCBI taxonomy): domain Eukaryota; kingdom Metazoa; phylum Chordata; class Mammalia; order Carnivora; family Felidae; genus Prionailurus; species Prionailurus bengalensis. The sequence goes on along the minus strand of NC_057344.1, from coordinate 30,319,565 downwards.
TAAAATTTTCAGGATCAACCCACTAACCTTTTAGTTCGTAAAGTCCATTCCTAACTGCACTTGAGGCATCTCTTTAGAGATTTCCTTAACTCAAAAATTAACCAGATATAAGCCTGCTTAGAGCCTAAAGGTAAACAAAACCAGTCAATTCATCCTCAAAATGTTACCTTCTGAAAATCCCTAACTTGACTACTTTTCACGTCAACACATCTCTTGTTGAGGCATTATTATTGCCCTAAAGTTTTTAGTTTCTTCTTGATTAATGACTTCTCTTCCAGTAATAGAGGGTAAGTGTTTCAAAGTAACCCTCTGCTGCAAACATCTAAAAATGGTGAGTTAATTATAATAAACATTATCTTCAAACAGCTTGACAAAATAAGGAACTTTCAGGACAAATGCTGAGGAAAATCTTGAACCCAGAAATAATATAAGCCAAATACCCAGACAATACAATCACATCTTCTTTAAGAATATTTGTCTATCCTGAGGAAGTCAGTGGCAATCAAGGCCCCAGGGTCTGCCCAAAGTGGAGAATCTTATGGTAGCCCCTCTTCAGACTAAGGTGGGAATCCAAGGGGCTAAACTTATAAAGAACCCTCCCCCCCAAAAAAGCTATACCTACAGTTACCAAGACAAAACCTACCCCTCCTCCAACCCCAAAGAACTAAGGGACATTGCCTTGACCTTGAGTGAAGCTATAGGGAGAAGCTGAATCTAAAGACAGATTCATGACGTCCAGGGAAACAGAGCAACAGGCCTCAGAACTCAGGCCACGAACTTGGTAGGGTCCCAGGTATCCAGCAGAAACAAACTTTTCTGGCAGGCAGGCGTGCACTTTTGTCCTATGCCTTGAGAAATGCCACAGATCATTTTTCCCGAGCCAGAACAGCAGAGTCGGAGACAACTGAGCACAGGAAGGAACAAGGCACTGAGTGAGAACCAGCACGTACGGAAATCATCACACACAAATTACGAAATGAGTGTGCTTACTCTGCTGAAAGAAATAGATAACAAACTTGAAATGTCTTTAGGGACCAGGAAAATACAAAATGCAGCATAGGAGATCTGAAAAGGGACCAAATCGAACAGCTAGAAATAAAACATGAATTACAATGAAAAGCTTCGTGGGCGGTCTTTGTGGCAGACTGTCCACAGCAGAAGAGACAGCGAGTGAGGCAGAAGATGCGTGAGAAGAGACACAGATGCAGAGGGAGGCAAACATTGGGAACTCTGACAGGCGAACAGAACTGGGTCATGAGAGGGAGAAGTTCCAACATACTTTTCTTTTTTAAATTTTTTTAATGTTTATTTATATATGAGAGAGAGAGAGAGAGAGAGAGAGAGAGAGAGCATGAACAGTGGAGGGACAGAAGAGAGGGAGACACAGAATCCCAAGCAGGCTCCAGGCTCTGAGCTGTCGGCACAGAGTCCAACGCGGGGCTCGAACCCACGAGACATGAGATCACAAGCTGACCCGGAGTCAGATGCTCAACGGACTGAGCCACCCAGGCACCCCCCCTCCCCCAACACACTTTTAAGTAAAGTTCCAGGAGGGAAGGAAATGGGTCGAGGACATCTTTGAAAAAATATGGGTGAGGATGTCCCAGAAGAAAGCAAATATACCTGTTCAGGAAACCCAGAGTCCTGCGCAGGATAAAAAGGAATCCATACCTGATTACATCATAGTGAAACTGGAAAAGAGAAAAAGAGACAGAGAGAGAGGGAGACAGAGAGAGAGACTAAGTCTTAAAAGGATCCAGAGAAGAAAGGAAGATTATCTTCAAAGGTGTGGCACTCACACTGACAACTAACATCTCAAGGGTTCTCCGTTGATGAAAGTACAGACAGCTAGCTGCATCTTGGTTGCAGAGCAAACTGGATATTTTATCTAATACTATAATTGCATGCTGACTAAGCCCTTCCTCTGAACTCCTTCTCAAGGTAATGGGAATAAAGAGCATGCAAATTTCTGAAAATAATTCTGAAACATTTGGCAGCTTTTAGCTTTATTATCCAATAATGTGGTAAAGCCACTGTACTGGAAATAATGGCACTTGGCTTAGAAGTTTTGTCTGTGTTAAAATCTTCCCACCAATCAATTAAAATACCTTCCTGGAGCCGTGCCACAGAAAAAGAGAATAAGTGGAATTGATCCTTTCCCGGTAATAAATGAAGCTCTAGGTGATACACTTAAATACCTCTCTAAGCCACTGATGAAGTGCCTGGTGCCTGCCTGCTCACTATTTCTTCTTCTTCAGGGTTAAGTTTTTGAGAAATAAAGTTCTTCTTTCACGCACTTCTCAGGATTTTTATCTGTACATTATTTGTCAATAAATGTTTAATGACAGTTGCGACATGGCAGAAAGTGCTTCCTGTTTCTGCGCCTGGGCTTCAGTGATTTTGATGTTGAAAAGGCAACCAAAATGACCTACCACAGGTTCACAATAACAATCGTGGCAGCTTAACCACATCACTTAAATAGCAGTCTGCTGCTTTCCTAGTACATACTTGTTTCATCAAGAGGAGAACAGATACACTTGGGAATCTTAGTCCTGGGACATTTAAGACGTATCCTTCCAGTTAACAACTTGATGAAAAGTCAGACTTAAACACAGAAAAAATACAGTATGATAAATTAACTTAGTATTATGATCTTTGTTAGGATGATCAACAGGGTTAAAAGAGCCCTCCTGAGGGGTGCCTGGGTGGCTCAGTCGGTTGAGCATGCGACTTCGGCTCAGGTCATGATCACGTGGTTTGTGAGTTCGAGCCCCACGTCGGGCTCTGTGCTGACAGCTCAGAGCCTGGAGCCTGCTTCAGATTCTGTGTCCTGACCCCCCGTCTCTCTCCGCCCCAACCCTGCTTGTGCTCTGTCTCTCTCTGTCTTTGAAAAGTGAATAAACATTAAAAAAAATTTTTAAAAAGAGTCTTCCTGAGAACGTTAGTGTAGCATATCATCTCTGGAAAATAAACAGAGCCTACAGAAAATAAAAGGAACACTCTTATATAGGAAGTTAACCGTGGAGCGGTGCCTGGGTGGCTCAGTGGGTTAAGTGTCTGACTTTGGCTCAGGTCATGATCTCACGGTTTGTGGGTTCAAGCCCCGCATGGGGCTCTGTGCTGATGGCTCAGTCAGAAGCCTGCTTCAGATTCTGTCTCTCCCTCCCTCTCTGCCCCTCCCCTGCTTGCACTCTCTCTCTCTCTCAAAAATAAACAAAATTTTTTTTTAAAGTTAACTGTGGCAAAAAACCAAAACTAAATTTGAAACAACATAAGCCCCAGAAAAAAATTAGAGAATTTTATATTTTAAAACAAGTATGTCAAGAATTCCTCAAAGGCTGTGTCTACTTTGCACCTCTTTCTTTTTTAACTGCTTCACACACTTCAGGTTCTCAGTACTGGTTAAATCCTGTATTGTATCCTATGCTTTTAAGGAACCAGTGCATTATGAGTATCTGAGACATCACATTCATAGCCAATACCCAGTTTCTATTCAGAATTCATATAAAAAGCCTCTGTATTAGCAACTTATAAATATATCCATTTATCATGTTCTCTACTTTCACTAAATAATCACATACCTAAACAAATCTTGGTGTTTGCAAGACAAATTAACCACATTCCTAGTTTAGCTATCAAAAATTTTATAGAAGATGAACTGTTGGCTACAAAAAAAATAAAAACTGTTACCTGCCTAGACTTTACAAGGCTATTATTTTTTCAAATACCTTAGGATTTTTGAAAAGATATTCGCTACTAAAGCCTCTGAGTAAAAACGTACCAGGAAAGTATTACACGGTGTTTTGCAGGACAGCCTCGTGGAGACCACCGACCTAATAAAATACAGACTTTGAATCATAGTTTTCTTTTAGATCTAATTTTTTTCACCTAATCTAAATCTACCTTCTTAATCATGAGACAAGGATCTAAAGCCCAGACATTTTATTTATATATTTTTAAGTTTACTTATTTATTTTGAAAGAGACAGAGATAGCGCCAAGTGGGGGAGGGGCAGAGAGAGAGGGAGAGAGAGAGAGAGAATCCCACAAGCCATGAGATCATGACCTGAGCTGAAACATAACAGTCGGACGCTCAACCAACTGAGCCACCCAGGCACCCCAAGCGCGGCCATTTTCAGTGATGGCCCAAACCATGTGAATTTAGTACTCCTTCCTCTTAACTATCTGCCTGAACAGTGCCCTTTCCACACCAGCACATTGGTGCGCCTTCTTCCCTCCTCCTCGCAGGAGATGGCTGCTTATTATACAGTTTTATAGGCTCAAACACACACACAATGAAGCCAGGCTTTCCCCTCCAGCCCTCCTAGCTCTGGCCCGAGGGTACTTCCTGCTTATAACTCGGAAGAGCTTTTCAACCCGAGACTGGCTGGGAATCCGCACATGTCTGTCCTCCCAGCTCCCTGGACGGGTTCCAAATGAACTTTTCAGTCTCCTTCGAGCCACTATTTAAGTCCCTCATTAATGTGCGAATATGAATCAGCAAACTATGAGTTTCTACCATCCTCAAAGGGTCTGCATTTTCCTCAGAGCAAAGCTCCTCCCTGCTACAACCTGTAGGGTGTCATTTTTCTGTAAAGGTCTGGTTTGATGACCGTTCCCAGGAACTTTTAGGATATTCCATGTTAGTCCCGTACAAAAAACACCATGTGTTAAATCTTTGGGATCTTCCTTTCTTTTAGGATGTCACCCTAATCCTACAAATAAAGGGACTAAAACTAATCCTATAAGAGTGAAACAATAACAACTACATCTCTCATTCTTCCTACTTCCCTCCTCCACTCCAAAAAAAGTTAAATAAGGGGCGCCTGGGTGGCTCAGTCGGTTAAGCATCCAATGTGGGTTCAGGTCATGATCTCACGGTTCATGAGTTGGAGCCCCGCAAGGGGCTCTGTGCTGACAGCTCAGAGCCTGGAGCCTGCTTCAGATTCTGTGTCTCCCTCTCTCTCTGCCCCTCTCCTGTTCATGCTCTGTTTGTCTCTCTCTCTCTCTCAAAAATAAAGCTTAAAAAAAAAAAGAAACAGAAAAGTCTTTAAAAAAAATAGGGGTGCCTGGGTGGTTCAGTCGGTTAAGCATCTGACTTCAGCTCAGGTCATGATCTCATGGTTCGTGGGTTCGAGTCCCATGTCGGGCTCTGTGCCGACAGCTCAGAAGAGCCTGCTTCCGATTCTGTGTCTCCCTCTCTCTCCGCCCCTCCCTTGCTCATGCTCTGTCTCTATCTCTCTCTCTTAAAAATAAATAAACTTAAAAAAAAATAAGTAAAAATAAAAAAGTTAAATAAATAGATATAAATAAACTTCCTCATGCAAACTGAACTGCCACTCCACAAATGTAATAATGGACTAAGAGACCTTTGACCCCTAGGTCTCTGGGTCAAAGATAATTCAGGTTGTTAGTGATAAAATGTCACAGTGCTTAGTGGTCAGTGGCTCACAGATGCAAGTGAGTGACTTGGTCTCAGAGCAGCTGCGAAGACAAAGGTGTTCACAATTCTCTTCTGCACGTTCATCATTTCTACAAAGATGTCCAGAAGGCCCACACAGATCATTCTTGTTAGAACCTCTTGCATTAAGGCGTCAGTGCCAGGGAAGTTTCAGAGCACTGAGACAGATAACACACACACACACACACACACACACACACACACACACCCATTACCTTCCTCTCCCATATTACTCTACTGTTCATCTTGTCAGTCAATATTTATTGAACCCCCTTGGGTACAAGTTACCGTAACAAGGAACAAATAGATATAAAGGTTTGGCTTATTTAAATTTACTGCAACCCTCAAAATAATTAAAATCATACCACTGATGTACTCCAAACGGCTATCTGATGCCACAAAAAGATCTCTTTCTCATCCAGAAGCATAATCACACCCAAAACACTATAAAAGTACCGTTGAATTCACATACAAGGCCAATTTTAGACTTAAAAGTAAGGCATTACAGTTATGAAAATCCCTACCCTCGTCCGGATGCCTGGGTTCTAATGCCAGGAGTGAGTCTCCTGTTGGCCTTTGGTGTTTTCCTCATCTGAAAAGACGTGAGTCAAGCAGATGATCTCTAAAATAACCTCTTCAGTTCTAACATTCAATGATTCTTCCCAGGACTAATATAGTTGTATTTAAGAGTTGACTGTTGGGGCGCCTGGGTGGCTCAGTTGGTTGAGCGTCCAACTTCGGCTCAGGTCATGATCTCACGGTCTGTGAGTTCGAGCCCCGCATTGGGCTCTGTGCTAACAGCTCAGAGCCTGGAGCCTGCTTCGGATTCTGTGTCTCCCTCTCTCTCTTCCCCTCCCCTGCTAATGCTCTGTCTCGCTCTGTCTCAAAAATAAATGAAAACATTAAAAATATTTTTTAATAAAAAAAATTTTAAAAAAAGATTTGACTGTTTAGGCAGTACTAATATTGTTGAAGATTGTTTTCATTACTTCCCCAGAATAATGGTTATTTATTTATATAGCAAACTCTAACATAGCAAGCAATAGGTTCCAGGCAATAGTCTCAGTATTTACAAACAGTAACTCCTTAAACCGCATCAGCTAACTTAATTTCCTCACTGCCTGTATGTACTTAAGAGAAAAAGGTAACAAAAACATTTTACGTTAGCAAGAACTGTAGACTGAATAAACCTCTAATTTCTATTCACTAGTCTGAATAATTTAAGCACTGATTGTTCCTTACTGAGAGCCTTAAAATAGATTGTGCAAATTGAACCCAGAAAAATAATGAATGGTCAATTTAGGAATAAATCCATGGAGCACTGGTACCGTTGATTTGCGCTCATACTTTCTTCCTGACTGATAGAAACATAATAACTAAACTGCTACCCATAAACTCCACAACTCATTGTTTTAAGCAAATTAGCAATACTGCCTCATTCATTCAATCATTGTATAAATTAAGAGCAACAGCTATGCTTCCAGCACTGTGCTGGCCCCTGGTGATGTGCTAATACATGAGGCAGATGTGACCTTATGGGGTTTAAGGTCTAAAGATGTAAAATGCTAAGATGTGCATCTATGACCACTCAATTAAAAACCTCCTGGGTGAAAGCAGTGGTTTATTTTCTAAAAATTAAAATATATTAATGACACGGGGCACCTGGGTGACTCAGTCAGTTAAGTGTCTGACTCTTGACTTCGGCTCATGTCGTGACCTTACAGTTTCGCGGGTGTGAGCCCTGCGTTGGGCTCTGAGCAGACAGCGGAGCCTGCTTGGGATTCTTCCTCTCCTCTCTGTCTGCCCCTCCCCTGCTCACACTCTCTGTCTCTCTCAAAATAAATAAATAAACTTAATATATACATATACATATATGTAATGACAAAATAAAATGCGCCAAGTAGAACCGAGATTGTTTGACCTTTGTCCTGCGAGCAAAAGCCAAAACCCAGGATAAACAGAAATTACGTACAAAACACTTCTATAATAAAAAAAATGTGGTGACAGAATGTGGAAAGTTCCCTATTTATTTACATACACACATGGGTATCCTTACAATTTTATCACTCGGCACTTATACTAACTCCTGAAATATTATTTATGGGACTAATAATCACAAAAGCAATTTCATAAAAAGTAACTCTACCTGATCATTGAAAAGATAGTTCTAGTAAATTTCAAGTATAATTACTTCATACCTTTTGAAAGCAAATGAAAAGAAGGTCTGTACCCATAGAAAGCACAGAGCCCCATATTTAGGCAATGTGCAAATTTAGTACTTAGAACCTTGGGTATGTATATCCATATGGACATTTCCCATTTCTTATTTCTTTGGGTGACCAGAAATAGAGTGATTTTTTTCCATGAAACCATCATCGCCACTTAAAGATCAGAGGCCTGGGGCACCTGGGTGGCTCAGTCGGTTAAGCATCTGACTTCGGCTCAGGTGATGATCTCACAGTTCATGGGTTTGAGCCCTGCATCGGGCTCTGTGCTGACAGCGCAGAGCCTGGAGCCTATTTCAGATTTTGTGTCTCCCTCTCTCTCTGCCCCTCCCTGGCTCATGCTCTGTCTCTCTCTGTCTCTCAAAAGTCAATAAATGTTAAAAAATTAAAAAAAAAATTATAGGCTTTTACTTACAAACGTACCATGAAACATGACAATTCTAAGGATGTCCATTATTCACTTATTTGTCCAGGGTCTCAACAAAGAACTGCTGTGTTCATAATCCAAAACTAGATTCTTATAACTTCTGAGCAGGAAATATTCTTTACATTTTATAGTGAGTTGATACACCAATACAAGCAAAACACTGTGAATATTCCAAAGAGTTATTTTTCTCTGTGAGTTAATGTGAGAATGGTAACACCACTGGGGATGAATAAATTGTTCTCCTGATGCAGTTGTAACTTATCTTGCTCAAGAGCAACAGCATTATTCAGGAGCTATGCCATCCAGCTGCTGATAAGTTTCACAGAAACAAATCCCAAAAGGGCATCTGTGTTAAGGTCAGCAGTAACTTTGTAAAATCACGTATCTAAAATGACAAAAAGGGCATTCAGATCTTCTGCGGCTGCCTCTCTCGTGGAATCCAATGATGTCAGAGGCACAGGCGCCTAGAAGTTCTCCCAACTGGTATGTCTAGATCATGTCCCTGTAGGACAATCGCTACTACCCTTCCGGCTCCCGGGAGCGTTATTCCCATACTGGTGCACTCAGGGCAAAACTGAGGTTGGCTGTGTCCTGCCTTTTTGTCACAATTTCCAGAGGTAGGATGGAGTAAACCTAACATACAGTGGAGGGAAGCACTGAGACATATCTTTACCTTACAAAGTGTGACTGCAGTCACCAGAATTGGATGTGAAAAGCTTTCACCAAAGCGTTCACTGAGCTTTTTAAGTTTTGTGAATATTTATTCTCTAATCACTACGATATTGTAAGTGGTGACAGTTTTTTCACCGTGCATGGTCCAATTTAGAAGTTCCCTTGGTAGATGGAGTCCTGCGTAGATTTTATCTGAGAGAAGAATAAATGCATAGAGGTCTTGGGGACTATGCTGCCTATGTTGTTAACTCCTGGGGAAAGATAACAAATGGCCTTTGTCTTGCCTGCCTTCCAGAAGTGAACCCCAGTCCTTTTTGATGGGTGTAAATAATGTACGCAACATTTAAAATTCTCATGGTGCTTTCCAAGTATCAAAAATATAAAATAACTATCTCCATTGACATTCTTCCTTTCTTTCAGGTTAAGGGCAACTGAGAACATACAATATAGTCGGCATGTAAAAAATGACAAAACAAAACACAATCTTTAAGACATACATCTCCCATTTCTATTCAATTTAATATATGGAAAATTATGTATTTCATTTCCCATTCAACTCAGCATTCAAATAATTGGTTTCCTCTTGACAAACCCACCAGCTCATTTCCATAATTCCTGTATATATAACTCTTTCCCAAAATGGATAATGCATGAGCAGTTCCCTCCCACCCCCCACCCCCAGGGAAGACTTCAAGTATATAGCAAGGTGACCTCACTAAAACGAATTATAATCACAATCTATTTTCTGTATTTGAACTAATCCTTCTGGGACAGTACACCAGCCTTCAATATTTTTCTCAGAAACAGATGACAATAATTTTCAATATTACTGCTGTTATAACTGTTTATAAAAACCTACCGTTTCTTGGGTTTCACAGCAGGCTCCCTGTTTTTATTTATTTAAAAATAACTTAAAGTGGAGAATATCGGGAATACTATCATTTTAAATAGTGAAATAGTGTGCTTAGCACAAATACAGTCACTCTGTTGGCAGAGAAGAGAGAAAATACCAAAAGAATATAAAAGCAAGTTGTGATACCTACATACAAAATAATGTCTACTCAATAGACAAATGAAAAATTTTGAGAGATAATAAACTTAATATAGCTTATAACACAATGTGCTCCAATTAAATCAATTTATAAATACAATTATCTATCCTTCAGCTCAGGAAACAAAATAGTAAACGTATACAGAAAATGATTCTCACTCATTTATTCTATAAATTCATATGTAAAGTACTCTACTAGGCACTATGTGCAATACAAGTTACCATTGACCATGAAGACACAGGAGATAAGGTATGAGAACATTACCTCTAAAGAATTAATTGCTATATACTTTAAAAGAATAAGAGTGTGTGTAATATTTAAAATACAAGTGCACATAGCCTATTATTGTACCAATTCACTAAAATATCACCACTAGTGGGGCGGCTGGCTGGCTTGGTCGGTTGGGCGTCCAACCTAAACTCAGGTCACCATCTCACGGTTCGTGGGTTCACGCCCCGCATCAGGCTCCGTGCTGACAGCTCAGAGCCTGGATCCTGCTTCAGATTCTGTGTCTCCCTCTCTGTCTGCTCCTCCCCTACTCACACTCTGTCTTTCTCTCTCTCTCTCAAAAATAAATAAAAATTTAAACAAAACTTTTTAATAAAAAAATTAAAAAATATATCATCACTAGTGTTACTCTGTTCTCCAAAAATGAGTTTGTCTATAGGTCAAAGTTCAAGCTAAACCTCAGGTTAAGAATATCCGCTCATCTTTTTATGAACGTGTTGCACATTTGGCATTTAACTCTCACCAATGGTCCAAAGCTACAGAATCTATGCCAAATAAATACTTGATGTGTACTACCAACAACATGATCATTTACAAGGGACCTCTGTGTATACGACCCCAGGAAAAGATGTAGAGCATGTATTTATAAAGTTGTCTTCTGAGGTCTTAAAATTCAGACATTGATTCGGACATACAGAACAAGAGGATACCATGAGATGAAAAGTACACTAAAAAAAATGCCTAGATTTTGTTAATATGCAAACCCTATAAAACCCATCATTTAGTCCTGACTCTCTACCGAGCACAACACCCAACACTACTCCTCAGAACAACTGCGTGAATTACATACTATTTTCCACACTGGGGACACATGCAAAGTAAGGCTAAAGAGCTTCGTCCCCACCGGGGATGCGTGACAGGGAGGCCGTGGCTCCCAGCTGCACAGTCGAAGCACACAACCCTTTCAGCCAGGCTCTGATGGAACTGACCCGGCACCGCTCAGCCACGGGAGGAGGGACGCAGCAGTCACTAAGCCAGGCCAACATTCAGGTGTCCCAGAAACTTCCACTTGGTGCTGCTCACGGTCAAATTGTCCTGCTGCTGTGTCCTGAGCCGCACGCACTGTATTAGAATACAGGAATTCTCAGTTGGCCTGCTAATTAGGAAAAAAACAGAGCCAATTTCCTTCTCAGTGGCCACACTCAGAAAAGGGATTTTCACTTTTGAGGTGAACAGCCAGATACTTTTTGGAGAACGCAACATGAGTGCTGGGCCAAGTCAGGATAGTGCTGGTGCGGGGGGGAAGGGAGGATCGCTGAAGGGGCAGCAGTGGGGCCACATCCACGAGGGCGTGGGCCCAGGAGTGTCCCTTTTAGGGGGACTTTGTTTCGTCCCATCCCCTGTGGAATATACGGGTGCAGATCTAAAATGCTGTCCCTACTTTGTACATCCTTCACTCCAGGGTGTTTGGAGAAAAGATACCAGAATTATCAAAATGATGACTTAAAATGTTGACTTGGGCTTCACTTAACCGCTGGCTACACAGGTACACGTTTTTGTCTGGGCCAACCCTAACTGAGGTTACAAATGGATAGGGCATCGCCTCCATCCAAAAAAGTCTCACTATATCCTCACATATTACATGAATATACAAAACGAACACAAAACAACCCTTTCATTTAAATATCCATAACCTTTAATATAGTTTAAACTCATAACCAGAAAGAACACTTCCCATGTTTGAGAGGGAAGCGGGGGAAGGGAAGGTACACACACATACACACTTTTTCATACACTAAGCCATGTTAAACATGATACCAATGTTCACACTGTAGACACAAAACTACAGCGTGCTGTGTCCAAAATGACTTCCCTTATCCTCGAGCCTCCTTTACATCAACTATTATTAGAGCAAGTTACCAACCCCCTCCTCCTCCCCTAAATGTCCTCCAATACAACAGAAAGTCCAAGGAATAAGATGCAGACAGGGGAGAAGAGGCAAATTCAGGGACAATCAGAAACCTGTGTAAGTCTTGCTAAACTTAAGAACAGAAAGAACATTTGGGGCAGCTGGGTGGCTCAGTCGGTTAAGTGTCCGACTTTGGCTCAGGTCACGATCTCACGGTCCCTGGGTTTGAGCCCCGAACTGGGCTCTGTGCTGACCGCTCAGAGCCTGGAGCCTTCTTTGGATTCTGTGTCTCCCTCTCTCTGCCCCTCCCTCCCTCTCCCTCTCTCCCTCTCTCTCTCTCTTTCTCTCTCCCCCCCCCAAAATAAATAAAACATTAAATTTTTTTTAACTTTAAAAAAGAACAGAAAGAACATCTGATTCACAAAACACATATTTCTAAACACTAAATAGCAACACATACATTTATCCCCATAAAAGAAAGCTCTCTTTCTCATGAGCATTTTGTTTTCTTTTAAACATCTATGTCCCTCACTTCTTTCTTCTTTGATTTTTGGATTCTTTGATTTCCTTATCAGCTCACATGTAAGTGTGATTTCCTATTATTATATATGAATAAAAATTCCAAAATAAATGACATACTACACAGCTAAGAAATAAACTTTCACTTATAAAATCTTAGGGCGTTAAGGGACACCTGGGAGCCTCAGTCAGTTAAGTGTCCGACTTTGGCTCAGATCACGATCTCACAGTTCATGGGTCCAAGGCCTTCATTGGGCTCTGTGGTGATGGTGGGAACTTACTTTTGGGATCATGTCTCTCCCTCTCTCTCTGTCCCTCCCCACTCATGCTCTCTCCCTCAAAATAAACAAACAACTTAAAAAAAAAAACCCTCAGGGCATTAATAGAGACATGTTTCTATGCATAATTAATATTAAAACTTTTTTACATAAGGCTGGAATATATTTTTGAAGTATAAAATATAAATCACAAAATGTGTAGGAATTTCAGCTTTCAATCCTGGAGTCCTTAGATATAAGACCTTCAGTATTTAAAACATTTCACTAGACGATTTATGTATTCTGAAAAAAAAAAAATCATTCCAAATTGGAATCTAGACATTTCCTTTTAAAGATTGGTTTTAGATTCACTATGGAATAGCTAAAGAGACTGTCATAACCTTAAAAAATGCAATTTGTCTCTGCAATTACGAGATTATATGTAACAAACATGACTTACAGTCACAAACGTGAATATACACACTTTTTAAAACCTAGCTCTATCTAAATTTAACTTTATTTATAAAGCAATATAGGCCAATCATAATGAGATGCATTTCCACTTGACAATAAATTTCACAGTTATTAATATACTAGAAAACTTGTGTTGCTGTAGCACTGTGAAACGGGGCAAAGGTATTTTTTCCCTATTATCTCATAAAATAAAACCAGGATTATTCATCATTCACCAGTATTTCCTTCTCATATCTCTGTAATCTCTGCAGAAATATGGTGGGTAAGAGAAAGCAAGATAACGGTTTTCTAAGGTCAAATAAAAATAAAAGTTCTATGTTGTGGTAGAAATACACCCCTTTTCTCTCCAAGGGGAAATACTCCTTGCCCTGACACTCTATGCTGAATTTGTTTTATATGGATATCATATGACCTGATCCATTTATTGGAGAAAATATCACTGGTTCAATGATATCCTATCCTGGGTTCCTTTATATATTACTTTTAACCTCTTTTAATTACCAAAACTTATAAGAATTTTCTCGATGTTGTCCCTACAATATTATTTAAAATAATATGTAAAGCACAAAGCCAAAGTACTCAAGAGACTCCAAATATTAAACCATAGGACATTGACAAGAGTCAGTCATGTATGACCTACAAAATTGACTATTTAATGTGATTCAACCCAATAAAGCATTCCCTAACTCTCACATCATTGAAACTAAAACTCAACAGCTGCCCAAGGAGCCAGCTGCCTGCCTGATGAAGTTGTGGCATGAAAGATTTGGGACACGGAAGCAGAGCAAAGGCTACTTTCCATCAGTAATACCTTTCTTGTCTAGGAAACACAGCAAACTACACTGCATTTCAAAAAGAGAAGGGGACTCATATAATGGGAGCAACTCACAAATGAAGATGGCTAATGCCAGGTAGAATAAGTCAGGAGCAAATGACAAGGACGAGGTGACAATATTACAATACTAGCCCATGTCCAATGGATTTAGTCTTTCATACCCATTTTCAAAAATGTGTACCTCTATCAAGTAGGGTTCTTGGGGTGCTTGGGTGGCTCAACTGGTTAAGTGTCTGACTCTTGGTTTCAGCTCACGTCATGATCTCACAGGTTCGTAAGTTTGAGCCCTACATTGGGCTCTGCACTGACAGTTCGGAGTCTGTGGGATTTTCTCTCTCTCTCTCTCTCTCTCTCTCTCTCTCTCTCTCTCTCTCGCATGCGCGCTGTCTCCCTGCCCCTACCCTGCTTGCTCACTCGCTCAAAAAAAAAAAAAAAAAAAGAGTAGGGTTCCTAAACAATTTAAGCTAGGGGTTGAAGAAACTGTGTGAAGAAATGAAAGCAAATGTGTTAGTAAAAATCCTTTGTTCAATTACATAATGCAACTTTTAAATGTGACTAAATCTCTTCGAAGGCTCTGAACTTATTCAAAAGGAATAGCTCTAAAGGGCAACTAAAAGGTGCTTATGAGATATTAGGTTCTCTGAGGAAAAAGTGCCGGTGAAAATTAATTTCACGGACACCCCCTTGCAAGTGACAACTGCATGGTCATCATCAGGATGATGTATCAGAATGTTCCCATTCAGAATTCTTAGTGAATTCAGGCTATTTGGTCTAGCTGGGAAATGAACTCCAGTTGAGGCAGCTAACTCTGATCAAATCAGGACCCTCCTCTTCCCCATAGATTGCCCAGAACATGCAAGTAACTTAAGAAAAGTTAAAAAGGAGTCATTCTTTGGGGAATAGCAGTGTGATGCTCTTGGAGCACCCTCTGGAGGCCACAGAAAAGTGACACTGGTAACTCGGACAAAGAAGAAAATTCTGGTTATCTCTGGCCTTCCAGATCTGCAGTCCACGGATCTCCCTTGCGTTGGACTCAAAAGTGTACTTGTTCAATCTTAATCAAGATGATATACAACACATGCATAATTAATTTATTGTTTGAAAATGCAAAAGAAATACAAGACGTAACCACATTCTCACACAATTGGGTCTTCATTTTAAAAAAGAAAAAAAAATGTGCTGATTAGTGTATTTTCAGCCTACATTCTGAATTCTTTCAGGAATTTATTGCAGAGGCATCTCTTAATATTTAGAAGAGAGGAATGTGAAAATATAGCATTCTCATTAAAAAGGGTAAGCACACGAGGTTATACGGGGTCCTAATAGTTATCAAACTTCTCAGAGTAGCCAGCCTTAGGTTAGTAAAATGGAGAGCAAATTAAGTTCTGTTTTTTCCCCTAACACCTTGCTTTTTCTAAAGCAACAAACACTGACATCTATTGGCATTTTGGTAGCTCACTTTTTAAAGAATCTATTAAAACTCATACAAGGACACAACCACACAATTAGGATGTGAAGCATTACAGTGGATCCAAAACATCACTTGTGCCTTTGGGAAATTTCATTTTCTGTACCTTATAGCATATTCAATAGACACTATTGTCTTCTGGTTAAAATAAATCAGTTTTAAAACCAAAACTATCTGATTTATTTTTTTGCATTTTCTGTTTATGCAGAGGAAAGTCCTAGGATTAACCAAAATACGAGAAGTCCATTTATTTGTCTCTTTGAGCAAACAGAATCACTCACCCGGTTTGTTTTCCCCTGTCCTAATAGAACACGATAAACTATCAGGACTGTGAAAGCCAAATTTAGCTTGTTACTCCAAGAAGGTTAATAAAATACCGATTTGGTATGTGTCATACTCCCAGAACTTTAAACACTACGTACAACCATTCTAGTGGTTCTAGAGGGGAGAGCACAAAGAGTGAGAAGTATGGATTTCCTATATTCATCATTTATTTATATTTAGAAACACCTGCACTCAATTCTGGGCTCCTTGCTGGCAATATACTATTACATTTGATAAAAAGATAACAAAGAAAATGTTCATACACACTCTTTCCCTTTCAATTGCTGCAATTTGTACTAGTCCCCAAAGAGAAGATTATGCATTCTATATAATAAAGTGAGGTTTGAGAGTCATCTCTTAAGTGTTGCCAGCAAAGGAGTCGTGTTTCAAAATCTTCTCATAGCTTGAAACCTCAACGTCTTTCTGCCAGAGATAAAATTATGTTGCACCTCACTCTATTTTCAATATTTAGACTGAATTCGGGACCGTTTTCATAATACATATATGCAGCTATGGTGTTTGACATATTTATCCACTTTTCTCTATATATACAGGTAGTAGATACTAATATTTATACTCATTCTAATCTAAAGCCAGTTTGGGATTATTTTTTTTACCATAAAAGGTAAGTTTTGAAAATGATATCAAATACCTTTGTAAAGACCTGGACGGTTGGCTTCTTAAGTAATTTTATGAACAGAGTTACCATGTATCTGGCACTTACTACATATTAGGTGATGTTCAGTACGCCTCCGTGGATTATCTCATTAAGCCTCGTAATAACTTCGTGATAATAACAACATTTTACTATGCAGTTTTTACAAATAAGGAAACTTAGGCATAGAGAGGTTAGGTAACTTTCTCACGATATCTTTAAGGAGCACGCATACTAGGATTTAGACCCAGGCAATCTGGCTAAAGAGCTAAGAACCAGGCACCCTGCTTTTTGCCGACTGGCAGTGAGGCATTTTTGTACTTCCCAAAGAACAAGTGACAAAATACACAAAGCATCTGTTACACTGCCTGGAACATGCTAAGATATTCAATAAATATTAGCTCCCTTATTGATAATATAAAGAGTGCCTGGGTGGCTCAGTCGATTGAGCATCCGACTTCAGCTCAGGTCATGATCTCGTGGTTTGTGGGTTCAAGCCCCACGTCAGGCTCTATGCTCACAGTTCAGAATCTGGAGCCTGCTTCGGATCCTGTGTCTCCCTCTCTCTTTGCTCCTCCCCTGCTGGTGCTCTGTCTCTCTCTGTCTCTCAAAAATAAATAAACATTGAAAACATTCTAATGAATATAAAAGCATCCAGTACAGTGCCTGGCATGTAGTAAGGTATTCCTTATTCTCAGACTAGTTCAATATTTTCTGATTATATATATATATTTTTTTCCTCATCAGTATTACTTTCTCATCTTGCAGATATGAGAATAGTATCCCAAGTTTCTCTCTTTCTGCTTCAAAATAATTTTTCAAAATAAATCCTATTTCATCTTATCAATGATATTTAGTGTTTTGAATAATTACATAAGGTAACTGGCCAGAAGTAACCAGGTTCAAACATCACTGGACATTCCTCTGGCTCTGTAAACACACGGTGCCCTGTTAGTGACAGCACACTTTATATCCAAGAATGTTTACAAGCACTTCAGTCTGGGGAACCACTTCAAGAAACACGTGGGTGATGTCATCGAGGGAGCACACAGACCACTTCTACCTGTTTGGTATACTGAGATTCTCAATTTATCCACCACTTGTACTCACAAATGCCTCCTTCTGCCAAGATTAAGAGGAGTCACAATAGTTCTAGAACTCGGCTTAGCTTGGTCATGGATTTGTTTCAGGTCACTTGAAAGGAAAAAGAGAGAGAGAGACAGAGAGAGAGAGAGAGAGAGAGAGAGAGAGAGAGAGAGAGAGAGAGAGAGAAGAATCCTTTGTGGTGTTTTATGAAAGAAAAACATATCAGCCAATGGAGATTCATAAGGGAAGCTCAGAGCCAAAGACCAGATAGCAAAACAAAACAAAGCAAAACAAAAACTCTGGGTTTGTAACCGGTGCTTCAATAGGAAGAGTCTGTTGGGCTAAATCAATAAGAAGAGGCTGGAATGGGAGGTCTAGAATCTAGGAGGCCCAGGATGTTACAGGGCCCCTGGTACAACATGGATCTGGGTTACAAAGCCCAGGATTTGCTGAGGTTGCTTATTTTGAGCAAAGAAGAGGAACCAATGACACCAAGGGCTTGGGACCTATTAGAGCCACTATTATGGAATAGATAATTCTGTTGAACATCTGCAGCCCCAACAGTGTGCAATTCAATATTCAGTTAATTGTATAAAAATGTGGATGCTATGAAACATAGCCATCTATGTATCACATATCAGTCACACATGTCATATGAAAGTTAAAGAAGCCCTTCTCCCCTGAAAATTTCCCTCCAACAGATGTGTTTATGCCTCTGCATATAATACAGCACACAGCGGGGCTGAGAGGCCATTATCTCAGCATTACATCTCCCCCGACTGTCGTGAAGTAATGTTATAACAGCCAAAGAGAGGGTGGGCAGTTCATGTGCGTCATGTAGCGTGTGCACTTGCAGTGGCCACTTTAAGAAAGGGGTCAAGTGTGGGGCTGACGGACTCTTATGCAGGAGCTATTTAACGGATGGGTGTGGTCCGTAGGTCCTCATCTGGGCTGGCTTGTCAAGGGGCAACACTACAGTGATGACACCAGAAGTCGCTCTTTTGAGGACACCTGGAGAACTTGAGTGCAAAGGAAGTTAAGGAAGGCACGTGAGTTTCTCCCACAAACCATTACGGCTATAGGTTATTTATTCCCCCAAGATAAGGAAATGTAACTGGCACTCAGCATCGTAAGGAAAATGACAAGGAGAGAAACGCTGATTTCAAAGCAATACTATTAATGCCACGTGCTTTTACAGAGAGCTGGTTTCAAGTTGACCATTCTTTTCAAATCGAATGAAGAATCAATATTCTTAAGTGGTTTATGTGATTTATATGACTTTTTACCTCCTCCAAGGTGCCCTAGAGGAGGTAAAAAGTTCCTCCCCAAAGATGACGACTCCCTGATGGAAAAGGGAGATAAACATACTAAAAACCAACCCGAGCCAAGTTCACCTCAATTTTCAGGAAGATAATAGGGAGAATGTCACTTAAAGATGCCAATCTATCTGGTTTAGAGGGAATCGCAACGTGGACTGGAAAGCAGAATGAGAGCCACCGAGGAAGCTCTGGAACTCTGTGTCAAGGGAGAACCTTCGGTAGTCACAACACAGCTGCTACCTAGTAGATAAGATCTCTAGGACACAGAAATGCCTGTTTGCTCTTAAATCTCCCCCCCCTCCCCCCCACGGAACTACCTGATTATCTGAAATGTCTATGTTATGGCACTGCCACTATAAACCCTTGACAAAATGCAAACCTGTTACCTGAGAGGGATGCCACTTCAAACCAATGCCCTGTTTAATTCATCAGACCACCTACAGAGGAACACAGAAACTTGTGAAGGCAGAGTTCACAGGCAGGACAGGGAAAGACCTAAGGCCCCCACAAATAACTCTACAACTTTACAGTTCTGGCTACATCTAAGGTCTCTTTAATTTACCATGATGACTTTTGAAAGGACAATAGATAAAGTCACATAGAGGTTGCTAATTCGGCTCCCCATTTCAGACCTTGTCTCCAAAACACAAGGTAAAAGTAAACAAAATTTCAATATACCCTCATGAAGTAATTAAGGTGAATCTGATCAGCAGTATCTTATTATACAAGCATGCACAGGAATGGTCAGTGGCCAAACAATTACTCTTTGTTCAATTTCTGTTTTGCTCAAAACCTGCCGAAGGTCCCTGCCAGTAAGTCAGGTTCTGAAATGCTATCAGTGATGCCAATAAGAAGACTAAGCAAATCTTGTTTTCTTCCTACAAGGAACAAATATTTCTGCTTATCTTCTCAGCCACAGTATTACCAAGTGCTATTGAATTAATTCTTCAGGAGTGCTGGGGGATGCTTTAAGTGACTTTAAGTGACTTAATGAATCTGGATCAATTAACAATTGGGAATGGACGAGACAGAAAAAAAAAAGACCTTATACGTCTCCCTCTCTTCTCCTTTTTTAAGCACCTTCTTCAATCGCTCATAAGCAAGTATTTATGTGGGATGCTTGCTCTATTCAAGACAATGTATATCTAAAGGATCAGCTCTTCCTTGGGAAATCTAAGGTGAAACTGTCATTCACAACCGTGTGCTAATGATCAAAAGCAAGATTTGTCTCTAGAAAGCCTCGACTGCCATTTCATCCTATTATATAACCAGCAGGCACCTGGGTTCAAACATTTAGACAAACTTTTGCTTTTTGGAACCTCTTGGGAGCATAAATTAAGCATATTTATCAAGGAGGTCCTGAAAACCAGAACTGGTAAGCTGGAAGTCTGAGAACTTATTTGGAGCAGACCTGGTTCCTGGCACTGACTAGATTTTTATCTGCTTCGCTGACCTCTAGGAATCCCTCTCAACTGATCTGAGTTCCAGTATCTCAGGGCTGAATCAGGGTGAACGTACGCACACACCGAGACCCTACAGGGCTTCCCCTCGGCCAAACCCAGCCGCGCACCCGCTCCAGCTCCCGGGGCCTCTCTCCCGACCACCCAGCTCTGCCCAACCAGGCGCGCCAAGTGGAGACCCGTTCCCGCTTTTCTCGCTAGAGGGCAGACGGGGCCCGTGCAAAGCCCTCCTAGCGCCGGACGAGCGCGCACCCAGCCTCGGTTCCCGCACTTCGGTCCGGCTCCCGGGCTGGGTTCAGCTGCGGGGAGCTAGGAAAAGGCCGTGCCAGGGAGTGCTGCGCGACCCGAACCCCCGGAGGGCGCGGGCCGCGGCTGCCGCCCCCAACCGTACGCGCGGGGTGCGGACGTCCGGGTGGGGCTGAGCGCCCAGGTGAGGGGCGGCCCCACCGAAGGCGAGAACCGCCCGGTTCCGCGGACGCGCGGGAGCAGCGCCAGGCGCCAGGAGCGCAGGGCGCGGGCAGGCGAGGGAGAGGCGACGCCAGCGGAGGAGGAGGAGGAAGAGGATCGCGGAGCCGGGCCGTGCTGCGCACTCACCTGGGCTCGGGCCGCCCGCTGGGAGCGCGGGCTTCTTGCCGGAGCCTCGGTCCTTCTTGCCCTTCCCCTTGCCTCTGCCTTCTTTGCGCTCGGACATCTCGCCCGAGAAATGCACGCTCTACGCGGACGGCTCCCGGCGAAGGCGACGCGCCCCAAGTTTGGTCCGAGGGCTTGGATCGGGTTCGGGAAAAGTTTGTCCCTCGAGGAGGGAGAGCGCGTGGCCCGGCTGAGGCACTCGCGGTGCGCGGGGGCGTCTCCTGTCGCCCGCGGGGAGCGGCGCGGACGCGGCGTGCGGTCCGGGCCACCTGGGGCTGGCGGTCGCTCTCGCTCTCGGAGCTGTTCGTGTCGCTCAGGGAAGTCCTCGGTTCCCGCCGCGCTGGGTCCAGCCGCTGTCGGCTCCGGTGGTGGCGTCCGTCCGGCGCGCTCGCAGCCCGATGAGGGAGAGGCGTTCACCGTCCTGCCCCGCGCTCGCTTCGCCCAGGCAGCCGCCGCCGCTCTGCTCCTGACCTCCGCGCGAGCCCGGAGTTCCGACAAGTTTTGGGGAAACTCCTCGCCGGCTCTTTTTCAATTGCCCCACAGCCACCCACCTCCCGCTCGCAGGTTGGAGGCTGGCGCCTCCTTCTCCCCCTCCCCTTGCCTCGCCCCCTCCCTCTTCCCCACCACACCCCCACCCGGAGGCGCGGACACGCCACCGGGAGGAGCCTGGGCTCGGCGCTCCCGGGCGCAGCCCCTTTCCCTCTCCGAGCCAGGCCGGGCGGGGGGCGGCGGCGCGCAGTGCGGCTGCCGGGAACCCCCGACAGGGGTCGCTGGAAGCCGCGCGGAGACGTCGCCCGCGCCGGCGCCGCCGCGCTCGCGGGAATCAAACCCAGTGGCCCCTGGAGCTTCAAAGACAGAGGAAAGGACCCAGAGGCGCCTCGCTCTCCTCCGCTGCCAAGCAGCCCCGAAGGGAAGGTCCGTGCCCAACAATGCGGAGAGACGTTGGAGAAAAAAGTTTGGAACTCTGACACCTGCCCCCCAAAAGAAGGCTCTGTGCAGCCATCGGGAAGGAGCGAAACTTTGGTTGTTTTCGCATGAGAGTGTGGAGTTCATTCCTTTCTTACTTCAGTGAGAGCCCCACGCGCGCGTAGGGCAAAGACAAACTGTGTGCAAGGGAATCTGAGTGTGAGGCTGTTCCGGGTGCACAGAAGGGCTCCGAGAACCTTAAAGATGGTCGATGGCGCTGTCTTCCTGGATCTGCCCCTTGAATGCGTGTGTACCCCGCCTTCACGTGGGTAACCACGTGCCTGTCATAATTCTCGTCTTTAGCTTTTCACAAAATAAATAATAATCATCTAGCCTCTTCAAAGAGGATGTCTTAAACTGTATCTCTCACTCCAACTTAATTTTCAAAGGAACTGATCAAATCCTGGTTAAAAGACGACCAACAACCAAGTTACTATAGTAGCTGAGGGTCACTCAGTTCTGCTGAGAGGGACAGCAAGTAGGGAGAGGTAAAGGTGGGAAGACAGTCCTAGAGATCTTTAATACATTAACGCTAGCTTTCTCAGATTCAAACTTTCCTCAGAACTGCGGATGAACTCCTTCTTCCCTTGCCCTCCCTCTGGTGGAGAATTCTAAAGAGCAGTGAAATCCAGAAAACATGGACACCCTGCTGCAAAGGACACAAGTTAAAGGCCAGGGTAATCCATACCGTGGAATGATCCAGAACCATGTAGAGGTCACGTCCTCATAGTTCTATGACAGCCGTGGCTAACTTAGAAAGTTAATTTACAGGGATACACTCCTGTTGTGGTCAGGAAGAGGTGAGTATGAACAGCAATGTGTGAAATGGACTTCCTCCTCTTTACAGGTGATTTGCTCCTGATTTTCCATTCTCCCGGGCACGTGCTAACTGAACCATTACCTGCAGACAGCCTTTAGGTATATATTGTAATTGCCAATTAAATAAAGGTGAAATATGGGAAGGGGAGGGCAAAATCATTCATTTTAAATAGTCCTAAAAGAAGAATGATTTTATTCTCGTTTAATTTGCAGGGTAATAAGAACTGTTAAGAGATACCTTAGCAGTAATGCCATCATTATTTACTTTGAAAAAGTTTGATGCCCAAATATCTTCTGATTACCCTTCAACAAACACCAAATGTAAGTGTACTAGGCCATAAAAACAGCAAAATCAGGGGAAAGATTATGAATACACCCGAATAGCACTGTAATATTCCACAGAGTCTAATGTAAAATGAAATCTGAATGTTGCCTGAAATAGCTCTGTTTTCCCAGGAGGGGCCACTGCTCAACAAGCAGGAAGCAGCAAAATTCAGAAAAGGGGAGCCCTTTCCTTTTTTTTTTTTTTTTTTTTTTTTTTTTTTTTTTTTGCCGAAAAGACATTTATTACAGAGCTATAAATTAGAGGTGGTGGGCAGGGTGCAGGAGGACGGGCTGAGTGGTCACGTTTTGGGCATCCGCTCCTCTCTGTCCTCCTGGGCCTGGATTCTGAGCTCCTCCTGCAGGCGCTCCCTGGCTCGGACCACCTTGGACTACAGGTAGAAGCAGCCACCCACGGATTTGTCGTTCGCCTCGAATACCTGTTCGTAGTTCTTCTGGATCTCCTCGGTGCTCAGCTTGGAGACATTGAGAATCTGCTGTGCCTCCTGGAGGCTGAGGCCGGACAGGTTGGAGGCAGCTGCAGACCGGTGTCCAGGACGTCCCCGAGCGTCAGCTGCTGCCCGGCTGCAAACTCCTGCCGCAGGGCTCGGGCAAAGGCCCTGCCCACCACCTGCACCCCCATCACAATGATCTGGGCCAGGTATTTAGCCATGGTGGCCGCTCTGCCTCGGGGTCGTGGACTGCTGCTTCCTGGCCCTGCGGCCCTCGGCTCAAGGGCGGCCGACGGGTCAGAGGTCAAGGGCGAGGGCGGCTGCGTGACTCCGCACTAGGCATGCGTACTTTATCTCCAGGATATGAGACCCTTTACAGGCTTGGTATACAATAGATAAATGTTACCAAATACATCGTTGTTTTAGAATTGAGGAATATCAAGCAAACATGTATGTTGGGATGAAAAGTTTCAGGTCTTTCCAAACAAAACGGGAAGGCATTAGTGAAATCCATACCTATAGAAATACTAGAATTCATTTTGGAATGGATTTGGTTTGGATCTAGATGTTTTACTTCTCAAAACAGCTTATTAATTCCCCATTACGGTAATTTTTCCGTGAGGATAACGGAAATTTTGTGATAATTTTCCATTTAAACAAATCTATGGTACTAGTTGACAGTTTTCCCAAACTAAGCATGAAGGACCACAGAAAAGATCATTGACCTTGCTGATTTTGTTGTCTTTTGTTTGTTTGTTTGTTTCATTGTCTTTTTTTGTTTGTTTATTTTTGAGAGAGAGAGACAGAGCGCAGCGGGGGAGGCACAGAGAGAGAGAGGGAGACACAGAATCCTAAGCAGGCTCCAGGTTTGAGCTGTCAGCACAGAGCCCCAGGCGGGGCTTGAACCCACGAACCATGAGATCGTGACCTGAGCCAAAGTCGGACACTTAACCCACTGAGCCACCCAGGCACCAGGACATTGCCGTGTCTTTATAATAAAACATAGTGGCCACCAAGTAATAGCATGATTCCTGTGGAAAGACTCAGGCCTGGGGAATGAGTGAATGTGAAGGCAGGAAGTTGGGTATAAGTGAGCATTCGATCATTGTTCTTTTTTGGTTTGATGTGCTAGAGAGACAGAGAGAGAGAGAGAGAAAAAAAGGACAAAATTTGCAATGATAAACGTTGAAAGAACATCTAAGAAAGATGATGAAGAGGCAATTGGATGACAGGGCTTCCTGGGCCTATGTTTGGATTCTGGAGTCATATTTTAGCTGTCAATGCAGCTGAAGTGTCAGAAGATTTATGACAAAGTCCAAAATTTTTTTTCTACCAATACATCATTTAAATATGTCTTTATCTTTTATATTATTTAATGTTAATTTTTCGAGGGTTATTTTATTCCATTATTTATGATTAGGTAAAAGAATAACCAAATAAAAGTCCATTTCTTTAATAATGAAAACACTTATGAGATTTTTCAAGGGTTTGAGATTGTCCTTAAATTATTCATCTCTATGGTCAGAAAGCGGCCAATGATTTTGAGGTTTCCGTCCCCCTCCTTTTTTTTAAACCTTGGAAATGATCAGAAGAAGGGATGGAGAAGGGAAGAAGAGTATTTTTGCTTCCTTGAAAACCAAAATATGAACCTGAATTATATAATTTAGAAATGGTGACATATCTTCATGGTATGTATAATTTTCCTAAGTTGTTATATATTGTTTAGCTTTTAGAGTACGTATCATAGAGGGTATATCAGCTCTCAAGTAACATATGTCAATCTGTCAACATTTGTCAACTCCTGAAAATAGAGTGGCGATTTATAAATAAGCAACTTGAGAAATAAAGACAAAATGGAGATCTTATATTAAATGACAGCTTAAAATAAGTGCAATCCAGTACCAGAACATTTTTCTTTGGCAAGGCTTTCCTTTTAAAGTACTCTTAGAATCTACAAAGCTGGCCAAGTATGCCCTTTATCGCAGCAATTCCCATTTGGAAAATACCCCAAGAAAATTAAAATAAATAAATAAATAAAATGAAAGAACATTAACATATGAAGATAGATTGCATTTTTTGCAAAATATTACGGATACTGACAGTAATGGGAATTTAATTTAGAATTCTGCAAATACTTTGAACTTTTTAAAAGTAACTTAAGATAATTACTTTTTTAAAACACTTTGCAACAAAGTTGGCATTAATGAAGATGCATGAATGCAAAAGAAAATCTCAGTCATCAGAGCCAACTTCAAAACAACCACTAAATGTGCATTACTTATTCATTCATTCATCAAGCATTTACTGAACTAGATGCTAGATAGTAGAGAAAAAAAAATGCCCCTACTCTCATGAAGTTAAAATACTGTGAGAAAGGTATAAAAGCATATTATTATAATACAAATGAAAAAGCAGGCCAGATAAGTTTTCCAGGGCCTGAAGCTCATAAAATTTGAGGGTTATTTTTAGAGGAAAAAACCCCACAAAATTAAAAATATAAATTTAAGTAGAAGAACAGTAAAGGACCCTTGGACGTGAGAAATCTTAAAGAGTAAGTGATTACAAACATACTCCACCTTCTGCACAATTATAGTAACACTAAATGACAATTACATACTATTTTAGAGATTAGATAATACAATCCCTATAAACAGGAGACATTAACAAGCGATCAAAAGGAATACACACAAAACTGAAACAAGCAAAGACTATCGTGTGAGGAAAATGAGATGAAAGGAGCCTTAAGAACTCACAGATGAGCGATTGTCCTGTATGTTTGGTTGGACTCTTAGAATCAACATGCAAGTTGAGTCTGTTCAACAAAGGACTTCTGACCCACAAAATGCCCTGGGGAGACTGGAAAGGTGTTCTCCATTACATTTGGCAAATACTTGACAGAATTGCTCACGAATCATATTCTGTCTGCTGTAAAGAGAAGCAGTTTGATAACAAAACTGTGAGTTTAGAATCTCCTCCAGAAAAAACAAACATAAAAACTAAAAAGATAAGTTTCAAGCAACATTAAATAGAACCCATGTTTACATTGTTCTGCTTATTATGTGATCTTTTAAAATTACTATACATGGATGATTACTGGTGTTATTATTTATCATTATTATTAGTGATAATATTATGCCCATGATTACCATAATACATCATATATTAAAATGGATCATATAGCTGAATACTAGTGCGTAAATTTCTTTTTATGGACTGTATTTGGTAAATAGGGCCAGTGTCATAAATCTCTTCTGTAATAAGGTGGAACTAGAAGACTTCATGGTTTTTGAAACATTTTAATTTCTTTTAAGAACAAAGTCTCATGCAACTTTGGTTTCTCTTCCTTACCTCCACAGTAATTATTTATGTATATCTTCCACAATCCCCTTGAAACAAGTGCTTAATTCAGGTGTGCATGTGATACAAGTACCTAAAATTTATATGTACCTATATGTACTCATACACATATACACACATCCATGTGTATACATCTGCATGTGTGAGTACACATATGTATGTGGGTATGTAGTTTTATTTCTCTTTCCACTAGTGAGAAACATTGTATTTGAATGTGAGCATATAAAAGAGATCGTATATCCTTTTGTACACTTTTTTCATATTGCTATCCATTAGATTCCCAGCACCATGCTTTGTATCTGGTAAGCACTGAATACTTTTGCATAGAATGGATTTACATAGAATAGAATGAATATAAAAAGCCTGGTCCTGATATTAGCATTTTCTATCAATCAATTACTAATCACCTACTCTGACAATCATCTTCGACGCCCTTTCTGCATCCAACCCACTCCCATGTGCTGTCTTTTTGACTTCCGTCTCTTTTTATCCCTTTTCAGTAAGTACCACCCCAATCCATGCCTTCATCCTTTCTTTGCTTTGACCATAGTAAAGCTTTTCTACCTGGACTCTTGCTCCCTCTAGTCATTTTGTCAAATACAGTAGTCAGAGAAGTCTTCTGGAAATGCAAATCTAGCCCATAGATTCATAGAATCATATCTAATGTCCTTGAAGGGCTAGGTCATGCCTGACTCCAGCCTCTCTCACTATGCTTCATCCCTCCCTCCCTCTGCTTCAGTCACGGAGACCTCTTTGCAACATGTCCCTAAAGCTTGCCATTGTTTCTGGCCTCAGTGCCTTTGCACTTGCTGTTTCCTATGCCTGAATTTTTCCACAGCCAACCTACTTTGCCTAATCCCACTTATCTCTCAGCCTTGGAAAAGCTTGCTTGGAAAAGCTTTCACTTGCTTGGAAAAGCTGTCCACTGCCTTTGAAAACTGTTTTAATCTCCTAAGACACTTTTGTATCTCCTTCATAACATTTCTTTTTGTCTATTATTATATCATTGTTTTTGTGACTTTTTTAAACAATGATCTGTTCTCATTGTATATTAATCTCTTTGAAGGCAAAGACTGACAATTTCATGTTCTCTTTTATATCTCTAGCTCTGTGTCTGTCTCATCATAGCCAATTTACATGCATTTTGTTAACTGATGAATAAGAATAAACAGAATTACTTTCACATGTAGATAAGGCTATACATACATATATATGTGTGTACTTTATTTGATCAAATTTTTAAATGATATGATGATGATGATGATACCAGACATAACATTGTGGGATAATTTCTATTGAAATAAGCCTTTCCAAGAACAAACACATAAAATACAAATCTTGACTAATCAGTAAATATCTCAATACTTTAGGAGAGGTGGTGATAACTTTTGAAAAATGGTAAAACCCCAAGAAGGATGGCTTCTTTTCCCAAATTGCCTCTGTAAGTTTCACCTGTAGATTACATTTATTGGATCCATTTCCCCGCTTGGATTCTTGTGAGGTGTCAGACCCATAAAAGAGCTAGATCTTAGCAAGGATGTTCTAACAAAACGATAATGGATGAAAACCTGCACACACAGCATTATTAACAGGGTTAAAAAACCCCTTTCTAGTTGGGCCTAATATAAGATTGCTCTCCCCATAAGATTGTATTTCACTTTGTAGACCCATGGTAAGACCCGATTTGGTCCTTGCAGCAAGTTGCTGTCCGTACCTACCTTAGACTTAGCTTTGAGTCTGGTTTTAATCCTCTAACATTTTGCTCTCTTCCCAGCATCTATAACCATGCAACAAATGCAAAGGGATTTCTCCATGCATACTTGGGATTCAGTTTGTGTGCACATCTCATCTACAGCCAAGAGAGACTCAGATGCATCGCGTCTTTTAGGAGCTGCCCCGTAAGATCCGCTCCAAGGTTAACATAATTTCCTTTCAAGAGACACTTTACTCGTTGTTGTGAAAAGATTCACCTCTGTGAAATTTATAACGATGTTAAAAGATAAATTTAATGTCATGAGTGATGAATTAGTACTTCAAATATTCGAGCAGTAAGAGTAATTTAACAGATCAACTCCTTCCTTCAGTGTGTCCCATAAGAGACACCTGGGGGAAAGCATTTCCAAAACAGATTATAGTATATTGGAGATTACTTCATAATGTCATCATGATACTGGGGGATGTATGAAATGAAACAATGACCCACAAATTCTGTACCTGGCTCAGGAATATAATAACATCATAATTATTCTTTCTCCTTCTTTCCCACATAATTTCTTCTAACCTCCTTATTAATCTTTATGAATTCTCTCCCTACCTCCCCCCAGACTTTTTTTTTTTTTCCGGTTTCTCCTCATGTTAGAGCCTGATGCTTCATATATCTGATTTGACTAGGGATTTCTAGTTTTCAGTTAAGAGCCAAGAGTGAAGTTCTCAGGGGAATGTTTTAGTCCTCCCCACCCCTGGACCCAGGCCTAGAATTCAAGTTACTTTGCAACAGACCCACTTTCAACACACTATATGTTTGGGAACTTTGGTGTATGTTTGTGTTAAAAATATATATATGTATATATATCTTTCAATTCTCGTTCATTTGGGAAAAGAATTTCACAAGTATTAACAACTCAAGAAGGCAACTCATCTTTTAAAGATGATTTAGCAAAACAATTAGCTAATGTGACAGAAACCAAATGACCATCCAAAAAATAGCTGGTGACCAACCATGCAGAAGATTACATTCTTATGGAAAATGTTGTCTTTTCTGCTTAATCATAAAGATTGGGTATGTTCCAACTCTTTCCCATGGATGCAAGATAGAAACCACCTAATTCAAACGATGCAGGGAACTCTGATCTTGCCCACAGTCTTATCCAGTATGCAGGATTCTTTTGGGGCCCAGAGAAATTCTGGGGGTATCCTGAACCCTAGATATCCAAGTGAAAATCTAAGAATATGCTTGGTTTAGCATTTTTGAGTCGTCTTTTTTTTTTTTTTTTTTTTTTTTTGGTCCCCGAGTTGACAGAAATCTCTGAGATCCCATAAAGCAGATATATTGTGGCACAAAAAATTTTGTCAGTCCAGTTGAGACTCATGTCTTTGAGACTGACCCAAACCAGTGCTGGTTTTGTAGGTAGGAAGAGAAAGATGACATTTATCTTGCTTTGGAATTGCACAATCTTTTTTTTTTTCTGTTGCTATTTCTAAAAGATGGTCTCATAGAACGAGGTAGAGATCCACTCTCCCTATTATTTTGATGATAATAAGTAGACCCCTGAGCACCAGCAATACGGTAGGATTTATGTCCGTGGGTGTTTACTGTGGATACTAAAACCTCAGTTCCCTCTCACAAGCACAATGGAAAGAACTTAGGACATGCTTTCTCAACTCACTTTTTTTTTTAATTTACTTTTTCCCCTCTTACCTAGGAAACTTTAATTAAAGTGTTCTCAATTCTTTCCCTCCCTTGTCCTAGTGCTGTACCTGCCCTGCCCATCTCCAATGCCAGGCCACCTCAACTGCCCGGTTTTCTTTTTCCATGAACATTACCTTTCCCTATTCCAACAAAGAAACTAAAACAGAAGGCTTTCTTTTGACGTGGCCTTTCCTTTTAGTACCAAACGTCCTCAGTTCCTTTTCATTTACCAGCTAAAGGAATCCATCTTCTTCCCCAACTCACCACCAATTTAATGAAACTGCTCAAAAATTCACTAAGCCTTCCTAATTGGCCTATGAAGTGTTCTCTTTTTAGCCCTCATGCCTAGGGAATCCTGATGCACACGTCATCTTGAAAGCTTTTCCTGCGACTCAGAATAATATCTCAGTGGCAGAACTTTCTGTCTTTTCTGAAATCTTTTTTTCTACCTGTCTCTTAAATGCTGGCTCATGGCCCAATATCGAAAACCATTTTCTTCTTAAATACATGCTAATCCTATAAAAACATCATTCACTGCCGGCTATCTCAAATGTTGATAATTCACAAAGTGTGTATATATGTATATGTATATGTATTCCAACTACCTCAAACTGAACAGTTTATTAATCCCCATCTCTCTCTCCCCCCAACTTAAAAACAAAACAAAAACAAAAACAGCTGAAGCTTATGAACAGATACTAGGCATCACCCTTCATTTTTCTCCTCCGGTCTTCTTTACCTCCCCTGATTCCAGCCATTTGGTGTCCCCAATCCCAGTGCATTCAACACTCATCACTGCCACCTTGGCTTCTCCCTGAATCTAGGTCCACTGTCACTCTGTCACTCGACTTTTCTAAGTCTTCCTCTTCTTTTTTCTATTTTTTAATTTTAGGGTTTTTTTTTTAATTTTTAAGGTTTATTTAAAAGAGAGAGCACAAGCAGGGGAGGGGCAGAGAGAGAGGGAGACACAGAATCCAAAGCAGGCTCCAGGCTCTGTGTGGAGCTCAAACTCACAAACCTCAAGATCATGACCTGAGCCGAAGTTGGATGTTCAACCAATGGAGCCACCCAGGCACCCCTTAAGTCTTCCTCTTCTGTTTCTGCGCTCACACCCAGTCACCCTCCCTCCTGCTAACAGACTTAATCCTCTAAAATATAGCTATTACCTTGTCATTCCTTTTGTAATATCTTTATTGGATTCTTGCTGCTGTGAAGTGGAAACTTCTCTTTAGAGGGCAGCCAGGTCCTTCCCAGTCGAGGTACTGCATAAATTTTCAACTTCTCTCCTATCTTCTCCCATGCCTCTGGTCACAGTGAGCTTTACCTTTTCTTATTTCTATGGCTTTAACTCTGTTTCTCATCCTTCTCAGCCTAGTAAACTTCTACTCTTCTTTCCAGATCCAAGTTAAAACTCACCTCTTCTGTCTATTTTTCCCTGATCCTCCAAATAGAACCAATGGCTGTACTTCCTTATGCATAAATATCTTCAGTTTAGCACCTACATTATTATAATGATCTGTTTTCAGGTGTCTCTGATCTGCAGGAATGACACCTCAGGAATGATCTCTATGTCTCTTTAAAGTACACATTCAACGTTTGTATATGTATATTAAAATGAGTAGACTATACATGTACTCAAAGACTTCACGATTGACATTGAACTCAACTTCAAAGTGAGCAGCAGTGGAAGGGTTTTTTAAATCTTGCAAATTTAACTTTTGACTCAAATGCAAACTGGGCTTTTACAAGATAACCACAAATTTTCCAAGCTCTCTATTAGTTATATCTTAATTGATCTGTTCAACCAAAGTTACAGCTGGCAGGATTCAAGAACAAGCCTATTTGGTTTCTATCACTATATTTAAAAAAATTTTTTTAAGTTTATTTTTATTTATTTTAAGAGAGAGAGAGAGAAAACAGGGGAGGGACAGAGAGACAGGGAGACAGAATCTTAAGCAGACTCCGCACTGTCAGCACAGAGCCCAGGGCGGGGCTTGAACCCACAGACTGTGAGATCATGACCTGAGCTGAAATCAAGAGTCAGACGCTTAACCAATTGAGACACCCAGGTGCCTCTATCACTACATTTTTATAGACTTAAATCTACTTTAGTCCCTTGCCTACCTCCTCAATGTCTTATGTCCCATATTAAAAAAAAAAAAAAACAACAACCCAAAAACTGATGTGATAATATCAACACTGGTTACTCATTAACCATCATAATGAGGTATTATAAAGATCAAGTAATCCCTTATTTGTAAATTCCTCTGCTAAAGGAAAACGAATTTATTTATGTATAGTGTTCTTTGAGATTTCTGGAAATTTTAATTATAACTCTGAAAGGGAGAAATAAAAAGTCCCTTTGTATAGTTGGTATGTTTTGATTGCCTGATCTCCCTCTCAGAGGGTGCTTGTCACTCAGCGGCCACATCTACCATCCCCCAATCTCTGCCCATATGTCCTGAGAGCCTCTGAGGGTCACAGTCTCTGCTGTGGGCCTGGACAGAAGCCTGAGGAAGAGAAGCCTGTCTTCGAGAAAGCACCAGTGACTCAGACAGACCTCTGAATGCCGATCCTGCTTCACAGCCGTCTGCTTCTCAGTAAAATGTGGGTTATGATACCTATTGTAACAGGTCACTGTTGTAAGGATTAAATGAGGTCATGGGAGTCAAGTGTCCAGCCTCGAGTTGGCACTGTACTTGTCACTGTCCCCTGACTCCCAGCTGCTGCTCCTACCAACCCAGCCTCCATTTCCCCAAGCATCTCTGGATCCAAGACAACTTTACTAAAAGGAGCTTTATGCCAAAAGAATGAGTAATTTATTTTACTCTTCGGCAGTTACTGAATAGACAGTTCTGAATTATCCCAGGGCCATTGGCACTTAAGGCTACAAAGAATAAATAAAACCGATAAGAATCACATATAGTTTTATGGATTTGAAGTTTTCACCACACTGTTCTCAACTTATCTCCTGTCATCATCCCTTTTTTGGATTTTCTACAGGAAAGGTAATTCTGAAGTGGCCCAATGGGAGGCAGCAGAGGGGAAAGGAGGCAGAAATGAAAACTAGTTCTTAAATGAGTAGAATATTACCAATTTTGGCAAACAGAATTCTAATACTAATTACAAGATTCCTGGGCACTGGTGTATACATCCTGTGCGATGCCCTTCCCTTGAGTATGGGTGGGACCTACTGATATTATGGAATGCCATTTCCATGATTGTGTTACCAACCAGTTGATTTTGAGTGCTAATCAAGAGGGAGATTATCCTGGGTGGGTCCGATCTAATCAGGGGAGTCCCTAAAAGAAGGGCTGGGCCTTTTGTGAAGAGAAAGATCACCCTGCAGGCTTTGGAGTAGTGTCTGCCATGCACCGAGAGGATCACTTGCCTAAGAATGGAGGGTGGCTCGTAGGAGCTTAGAGCCATCCTTAGCTGATGGCCAGCAGAACAGGGACATCAGTACCACCACAACAAGGACCTGAATCCTGCCAACAACCTGACTGAGGCTGGAGGAAGACCTAAGCTCCATGTTGGAACACAGCCCAGTCAATACCGTGACTTCAGCATTGTAAGACCAAGCAGAGGACCCAGTTGTGCCAACAAAACTGGGAGCTAATAAACGAGTGTTGTTTTTCCGACGCTAAGATTGGGGTTGCTTGTTACAGAGCAATAAAAAGCTCCTGCAGTTATAAAGACATTTTAATGTACAGAGTGTCGCAGACAGCAAGGTACGGGTCAGGGAGGATAGGTAGGAAGACAGTTTGGTGTCTGCAGTGACTCTCCCAGCTCTGTCACTTCCCAGCTCTATGGATCTAGGGAGTCACTTCACTCCCCCAGTCTTTATTCACTTCCTTCATCTGTAAACTGAGGAGGTGAATGATTGACAAGACGCCTGCAAGGTGCTTTCCAGGCTCTGAATGTCCTCTTACATTGTATTTTACCTCCTTTGGTTATACAACTTAGATTTTGAAAGGATAAAACAAAGCACGCAGGGAAGTAATTTGGCAATGTTCACAGAGAGCAGAGAATGAAACCGACTCAGCAATCCTAGGTCTTTATAGACTCTCCTGTTTCCAACCCGTCCTCTGAGCTTCAGCCAGACTCACAGACATCAAATGGACTCCAAGGAGGTTTATAAGCCTCATCCACAGGTCCAAGGGGAACCTAAAGAGTTGTGGCTTTTTTCTATTTTTAGAGGGTGAAGCTTTGTTTTTACTTCTCACAGGGATATTTTTGGTAAATGTTTCTGCCAAAATAATCAGTAAGATAAAGCACCTGCCATAGGGATGAATGCTATATAAACTTCGATGTGCATTCATGGCAGACATAAAGAACTTTTCTATAAATAACAACAATTTAACTCAAAAATATATCACAGCCTAAGGATTCATCAGGGAAATGTGTACTTGTTCCTAAGGAAGGTCCATGGTCCTGAAGCAGCAAATTTTTTGGCATGGGTAAGAAATGTGTTGAACTCTGCTGTTTTTGCTCTAGTCCATAAGTTTTTATCTTTTGATATGTACAAATAACCCAAGTGGAAATTTCTTTTCAGAGACAGGAAAGCGGAATAAAATGTTTCAAGTTCCCAAAATCATCTGGAATGAAATGATAGCTTTGCTGCTTAGAAGAAATTCCTCTTAGCAAGATTTACTATGTTACTATGACTAGATGAATTTGTCTCCTTTTCCCAACCTCATGAAAACATACAACACTTCCCTAAAGCCATTTTGGCTCAAATGTTTTTCTGTGAAAGTTGTGGTATGCATTGACTAATTCCAAGAAACCAAAATTATCTAAACCTTTTCAAATCCTAGAACAATCTGAGCATGCTCAATAATATAACATGCTTTAAATCAGCCCATAGATGACCTGTATAGGCAAAGTAAATGGGTAATAAAAGAATGGGCGAGACAGTTTTGACAAATTGCGCATGACTCTGAAAGAAATGTTGGAATTGAGATCCAAACTATTTGGATTGGACTGTACGTTGGTGAAATTGTCTATACATTCAGACATCCACATTTCCAAAGGCAGGAGCCTCAGATCAATAAAAGCCACTCGTGGGCTATCCCTAAATGTTTTAACATCGCCGTTCTGTGATGATGGGACCGATACTAATTAGACACATATGTCTTCAATCACACTTCCCATGTTTTGAAAATATCTGAACTAAGATGGAATTATGGTAAAACCAATAAAACTTAAGCTTCAGAGCTCCACACTTGCAAGAGTCCCATCCAAGGCCTGTAACTAATTTTGGATTAGTAATTTTTTTTAAATCCTCCAAAATTTACTCCTATTTGAGGAGATATAAATATGGTTTGAGAAATATAGTAAAAATGCAGACAAGTTTACCAGTTAGAGTTTGCTATATTATCTGGCCAAATAGGTTTTTTAAAATTTTTAAATACTTTAAATTTTTCTTGGCTTTTGTATTACCAACCCTGAATGATTCAGACCAGCCTCCCATTGTCATCACAGAGAACATCCCCACCTTACCATGCTATGAGCACATAGGTTTGCAAAGCTTCTCCAAGTTTCTGGGTAAGGGGCAAATGGCTGGTAAAGAGAATGTCTTCTTGCTGTGCTCGTGAGTATGACATCTGTTTGTTCAAAGGCACAGTCACTCAAACTGCCAAAAGTACAGCTCTGTTTGCATACATTTCTTACAAAAATGGTCTGGAGCACAAAAGTACTTAGGAGTTTTAAGATTACTCTTAGGCCTTACCTTTCTGCCTCACATTTTGCAAATCATAGAAAACAAGGACCATGCCTGATTATTTTGTTCAAATGACACTGATCAAAGATCTATCTGCTTTCCTGATGATGAATGAATGCATATTAATTTATACATAAAAAGGTGTTAATTACTTTGAGGGCAGAGTCTGTGTTATTGGAATTTTATGGCTTCCATGGTACTGAATATAGTAGTTTTAACCTGTTAGGTATATTGAACATATTTGATGGATAATAAATGAGTC